>NW_016803685.1:1279944-1374779 GCF_001698545.2 Rhinopithecus bieti | reverse complement strand
GAAAAATGTTAAAACTAACAACAGGGTTTCTTAATAGGTACAACATACATTAAAAGACCAGACTTCACTATGAAATAAATCCATGTAACAAAATTTTACTTGTAATCCTTAAATTTACACAAATAAAAAAGTGAATGCATTAAGAATGAGGAAACTGAACATATCGATTTATGAAGAAAAAACAAAAAATGACCAAAAATATACTTGGTATTAGGTATATAGAGGTATAAGGTAGAACAATTCAGCTTTAATTTTATCTCACTAATAAAAGCTACCCTACCCGCCTTTATACGGAGGTTCTCAGAGCTTGGTTATATTTTTGGTCTAGAGTTGGAGTCATTCTCCAGTCTAGCTACTGTCTAACATTGTCTTCCTCCCTCTTCCTCTTTTCTGTTCTGCCTCAGCCTTTAGACATCCTAGATCAAACCCAAAAAGTCAATAAATAAATCCTCAAATTTTCTAATCTTGGAAGATGGTTAGGAATGGGAACTTTTCAAACCTACTCCATAAGCAACAAACTCAGAAGAAATCAGAAGTACACCAACACAAGGAAAAAAGGAAAAGGAGAATAAAATAATGATATGCCAAATCGAAAGTGACACGTGGACTTTCTGAGAAGAAGATAACATCAGAAGGTCTAGTTTGTTGTGAACACATTGAAAAGATGGTGACCAAACATGAGACTAACTGTAAACAGGCCTATATAAACATGAGTGTAGGTGTTAGGAGGATAAGAGATTTTAAAGTTTGGTTTGTTAGTACTGCAAAGAGAAACTGCCTTTTGAAAAGGCAAAGGTGCATAAAAAAATTAAAGGTACCAGTCTGAAAATAGCCCAGAAAAGTCTAAATTTGTTTTGAACCCTTTAGAGGAAAGATAGTAATCATCAGGTAGAGAGAGAAGTCCTTTAAAAAGGAGAGTGGCCATAACCCATGAGCTTCATTTTTATAATAAGCTTATAATTCAGCGTCATTTAGAAAATGTAATGAAGAAAATTTATAAAGAATTGGGACAGTACACACAAAACAAAAGTGGGGTACAAAACTGAATGTCGTGATTGGAAACTTTTAGGGAGGTAGATGCTTACGAGGGACCAATTGTGAAATATATTTTTGTGGTCTGTATTTTCATTTTTTGTTGCAAGAGAAATACTTAGATCTATTCTCATCTGAATCCTTAGGAAAAATTTTAAATATATTAAGCACATGATAGAACTAAATGATTCTGGAAAGGGATCTGTGTAAGTCTGATTTTTTGATTAATATTTAATAATGTTTTCCCTTGTATAGAAAGTTAATGATGATGTCCTACCATTAACAGAACATGTGCTTTAGAGACATGTTTCCTCTACAAGTGATGAATTTGAGTTGATAAAGGCACACTTTTGGGGCCTGTCACCCTTGAGAGTAGTAAAACATATTTATAAGCAGCTAACCAAGGGTGAAGGAGGCAATGAGTAGCCCTAGACAAGAGGAGAATTACAATTTTGGAGGATAAAAATCATTAATTAAAAATGAACACGATGCCCTGGAAGTACAAAGTAGAAGGGGTCCACTGAGCATTCGCTCTGGGATCTGAGGAAAGCGACAGTGGGTGTGCTGTTGGCTTGTGAAAATGTAAAGACCTTGCCACTCTTTGGAGACACATCACTCTCCAAGTGCAGAATAACATCTAAAATCATTATCATGACCTGAAGTACTCCATAAGATTCACCTCTGCCCATGTCTTTCACTTCATCTCTTCTCATTGTCACCTCTGCTCAGCATGTCTTGCCATGCCTGAAATAGGCCATATTTGCTCACACCCTTGTATAACTACGCCTTGATATTTATGCTGTTGCTCTTTCTCTGGCCAGGGGGACACTCTTCTCTTAGTTCTCTGAATGGCTCAATTATTTTATCATTGCTATGGTTTGAATGTCCCCTCCAAAATTCATGTTCAAACTCATTCTCCAATGTGGCAAGATTGAGAGGTGGGGTCTTGGAGAGGTGACTGGATCATGACAGCTCTGCCCTCATGAATGGATTATTCCATTCATAGATTAATACACCATCATGGGAGTGGGATTCATGGCTTTATAAGAAGAGAAAGACAGATCTGAGCTAGCACATTAGCAAGCACAGGTCCCTCATCACATGATGCCCTGCTCCACCTCAGGACTCTCCAGAGAGTCTCTGCCAGCAAGAAACTCACACCAGATGCAGCCCCTTGACCTTGGACTTCTCAGCATCCACAACTGTAAGAAATAAATTTCCTTTTTAAAAAAATTGCCCAGTTTTGAGTACTTTGTTGTAAGTAACAGAAAATGGACGAAGACATCAATCCTTTGAGGGAGCTTCTAGCATGCAAGCTTCCTAAAGGCAGGTCTCAGATGTCTGAGAACATCCTTGTATCCTTGATGCTTGAGCCCTGCCTGGAATAGAGTAGGGCTCATTAGGTGATAAAGATGTCATTTTATGATAGTTCATTGAGGACATTATTTTCCTTTTGCTAGATACCACATTTCAAATGTAACTAAGATCAACTTTTTAAAGGAAGCTATACTGTTTATCTTACTGTCAATTAAATCCCTCGATGGTTTTTCCACAAAATCTTCTCTTTGCCATGGTTGTCTCTACTTCAGATGTATAGTTAAGTTTTTGTGCCCAAGAATAGGACCTTACTTTTGTCAATAATTAACTGTATCTTCTCATATTAGATCAATCACACATACATCTCCTGATTTTTCTGAATCTACTTTGCTCTTTATTCCAATTTTACTCTTTATTCCAAATTTACTCCAAATTTGATGTTATTCAAAAATGTGATCAAATGGATTTCTCTGCTTCCCCCAAGCAGAGCCCAGTAGCCCCAGAGTAGCCAGTCTTCTAGAAATCTCAGCATCTGGAAAGAATTATCAGAATTCAAAATAATTTTGGAAACTGAAGAAGTCAGGCATAAACTACTTAATAAAGACAAAAGCAAATATCTCACTTAAAAATTATATGATTGGGTATAAACAAACTACTCACAGAGAGAGCTCAAGAACTGAGAATGAATCAGCAATTAATAAGTAAAAGAGCAAGCTTTCACATGTTTTTTAGGTTGAATTCCTCTTTCATTTTGCTAGCACATTTCTTGAGTATAGTACAGGAAGGGTGGGGGATGTAGAGACAAACTATAGAATAGAAATCAGGTAACATGGTTTCTAGTCCTACTGGAAAGTCAACTGATAAACTTAAGGAAATTACAAACTGTGAATATGCAAATCTATAAATGGGGTTAAAAATGCTTATTGATATACCCATAGCTTTGTAAGAATTATATAAATTAACATATGGAAAAGGCTTTTTGAAAAAATAGAAGGTAATGTTCATTAGATCATTAATACCCTTTATAATACATTTTGCTATGGTCTAAGGGCTCTCTAAATTCCCTATGCAGTCTAGGATTTCTTGATGTCTAACTTAGTACCAGAGTCTGTAAAACATTGAGGAAATTTTAAAACAAATATCAAATTATATACATCAAAATTAAGTGGTCTTTTCAAAATAATCACCTGGGAATATGTTGGCACTGCTCAGAACAATTTTGGAACATTTCCCTGTAAACTAGTAATTAAAATCAATTTATGAACTCACAGAAAAAAAAGACTCATGACTTTGGATACCTAATTCACTGAACAACCAACTTTGATCATTCATCTTGGCTCTCTTTAGCTTTTTAAAATGGGAAATGAAATCCATTCCCAATGTATAAAAAGTAGTTACCACATTACCTCCCCAAATAACTATTTTTAATAGTCATTTGGATGAACAAGTTAAGCCACAGTTATTAAAAAATCAGATACCTGTCCAATCACAAGTCATTTCAAGTGACACTGATAAACCAGAAGTAAAGGAAAGGAACAAAGATATACAATGTTTAGAAAATAATATGTGAAATAAGAATATCTAAACAACTGAGATTTTCTTTTAAAATGAAGAATAAAATAGTAGTTTAAGACTTTGGTCAAGCATATGAAGACTCTTTGAAAAAGAAGTCAGACCGTTATTTAGCCACATCTCTACATACAATTCAAATAGGAACGGACAATATAAAGGATTTGTCAGGGACAATAAAAAATTTAGGCAAGGACATTTATATAGGGTCAGGAATTTTCTGTAGCTATATGCCTGCAAACATCTGAGCTAACTCATGATTATTCTCTAACTTGAAACAGTCATTGTGCAATACTATTATATTTTTTTCTAAAGTAAAGAGTATCTTTCAAAAATATTAGCTTGAGTTTCAATTAATTTCTCTTGAATCTAGATATTAATCTTTCTATCAAGTGGAGAATGTGTAGTCACTCAAAGACGTAGTTAAGTTTCCATTTAATTTATTCTCTTTGCTTATAAACAACATTTGTTGCACTAGAATCAAGATGCTTTTTAAAAACGAAAACCTCTTGAAAATAACCTTCCATTAAAGTAATTTAAAATAATGTGATAATTGACACAGCAATTAGAACATCATTGAAAGGATAAACTAAAAGCATTTTTTCTTATATATTATTGTGAGACTATTGAGTTTCTATTTCTAAAAATATCTACTTACATATTGTTCTTAAAGTTGTAAGTGAAACATTCATTAAAGCCATGACACAAGAAATCGCATAATGGAAAGAAAAAATATTTCCCTTTTAACCAGTTACGTGAAATAGTTCTGATGCCATTTCAAATAATTTTGAAAGTTGTCAACTATTTTTACTACCATTTATTATCCTCTGGCCTGAAATTGAATGACTATGAAATAAAAAATTAGAAGTTATTGAATAAATATTTTCCATCTACTCAATGAAAATCTGTAATATAGGATGCAAAATTTTTATCACCTAAAGACACCCGTCAGTAAAGTTGAAGCAGTGAAGTCTCTGTGTATATTATGACCAAGAGATCATATGGGTAATGCATCCATCTGCACTCATGTGGAAACAGCGTCATCGTGCTGCTTCAATTACTTCTTTTTCTCTAATTTTAATAAAATAATACATTTCCTCATCACATTAAAAAATCCCATTTAGCTTGAACTAGCTCTATCAGAGCAGCTTTGATTATTGTTAAAAACTGATTTGGTTATCTGAGTCCAGCGAGTGTCGGTCATGTGATCATGACTTTCCACAGCAAATGCCCACTATGCTTCATCTTTCTGTTATATTTCAGGATTTTCTATTAACTTTAGTGACAAACCCATAGAGAAAAAATAGAATTAAACACACACACACACACCCACCCACCCACCCATACAATCTCAATGAAGGCACAGGTCATAATTGTTTGTGAATTAACTGATGGTTTCCTATAATTTTTGACATTCTGAATTACAAAGTCCTTAAGGTAATGAATATTGTAACGGCAATATCCTTAAATTAAATTTTAGAAACCTATAGTCATTCAGTGAAAAAAGTCATATAGTACTTACATTTCTTATCTATAGAGGAAGGTGAACATTTTATAATGAAACCTATCACTGAAAGCACCTGACTCAGTCTGAGCTTTGGTTGTAATACAAATCCCTAAACAGTTTTTCAACAGAAATTGGAGTCTAGTACTTAAATACTAGAAAGAGGATACAGGACTCGTCGGGAAGATAAGATCTGGGACTAACAATAAAACCAAAATGTAAAAAAGCCAGTGTTAATTTATTAAAGTTCTCCTTTCAAACTGTTCTGAAGGTGAATTACTAGTTATTTATTTTCTCTTCATGAATAAATAATTGGCAGTCAGAAGCAAACTGCTCTTTTCAGAGTAGCCCTCAAAAGATTTCAAGACCTCAAGAGTTTATGAATAGTTTGAGAATATAATTTAACAGGAAGGTTTTTATAAATATCAGTACCTGAAATTTACTGATAATTTTCATCTGTCCTTTTCATATTTCCAATTTGCATATTCTAAGTAATGAAAGCCTGTCAAATCAGATTAAAAAAATCAGGGAGTTCAAAGACACTGAAGTTCACTTAAATAAATTAGAAGTCAGTTGGGTTGTCTGAAGAACTTATAAGAGCAGTTACCCAGTAACGCAAGCCTGTAATCGGTTTTCGATCTCATTTCTAGGCCACAGTGTTACATCTGGTTCTGTTGTAATACTCATTTTCACTCCAAAGTTGTACTAGGAAAATGATCTGGAGTACCCAGATTACTCTCTAGCTAATTCCTTAGTTTTTATATTCAGCATTCATTGAAACATTTCATCCATTTTACAATTATATAGATTTAAGTGTACCGCATGATGTTTTGTTATACATATACACAGTCAAATGATCACTACAGTCAAGTCAATTAACACATCTCTCATTTCACACAGTAACTTTTCTTTTGGTGGTAAGAGTGTCTAAAATCTACTCTCTTAGCAAATATCCAATATATAATACAATATTATTAACTAGATTCCTTATGTTGTGCTTTCGATCTCCAGACTCACTCATCTGACATGACTGCAACTTTGTAGCCTTGAACTGCATCTCTTTGTAACCTTCCTACTTCATGCCCCCACATATGATAACCACAGTTCCGCTCTCTAAGTATTCAACTTTTTTTTCAGATTCCACATATAGGAGAGATCATACACCATTTTCCTTTCTGTGTTTGGCTTATTTCATTTGGTATAGTATTCTCTAGGTTCATTTATTTTGACACAAATGGCAGGATCTTCTGTTTGACAGCTGAACAAAACTCCATTGTGTATGTATACTACAATTTCTTTATCCATTCATCTACTGATAGATACTTTAGATTGCTTCCATATCTTGGCTATTGTGAATAGTACTGCAAAGAATATGGGAGTACAGATATATATATACATAAATACACACACACACACACACACACACACACACACACACACACAATGCTGATTTCATTTCCTTTGGGGATTTACCCAGAAGAGGGATTGCTAGGTCACATCGTAGTTCTATTTTTAATTTTTTGAAGAACCTCCATATTGTTTTCCATAATGGCTGCACCAATTTACATTTCCTCCAACAATGAACAAAAGTTGCCCTTTCTTTATACCCTCATCAACACTTGTTATCTTTTATCTTGTTTGATAATAGTTATTCTAACAGGTGTAATTGTAGTTTTGATTTGCATTTTCCTGAAGATCAGTGATGTTAGGCATCTATTCAAATACCTGTGCCATTTATGTCTTCTTTGGTTCATTATTTACTCAGGTTCTTTACTCAAATATATTTACTCAAGTTCTTTACTCAAAGAATATTAACGTCTACACTCAGGACACATAACTCTCATTCATTTTTCTATGATTTCACATTTTTTTCTCCAAAGATCCTGAGTAAAGCATTTTAAAATTAGGTTATTTGTTTTTTTGCTTTTGAATTGTGAGAGCTCCTTATATATTTTAAATATTAACCCCTTAAAAGATATATGGCTTGAAAATATTTTCCCAAATCCATAGGAAGCCTTTTCATCTTATTGATTGTTTCCTTTTTTGTACAGAAGTTTTCAGTTTGATGTAGTCCTACTTGTTTATTTTTGCTTTTGCTGCAAGTCCTTTTGTGTCCTATTCAAAAAATCACAGCCAAGGCCAGTGTCTAGGAGCTTTTCCCCCGTATTTTCTTTAGGAGTTTTATGATTTCAGGTCTTACGGTCTTTAATTCATTTTGAGTTTGAGTTTCAGTTGAGCCCAGTATTACGCTGAAGCCAAACCCAGAAAAGGGTACTACAGGAAAAAAAAGTATAGGCGGTATCTCTGATAAACATGGGTGCAAAAATCTCCACCGAAGTAATAACAAACTGAATTCAACAGCACATTAAAAGAATCATTCACCATGATCAAGTGACAGTCATCTTAGGGATGCGAAAATGATACAACCTATGCAAACCAACAAATACCGTAACACCACATTAACAGAATGAAGCACAAAAACCATATGATACTTTTAATAGATACAGAAAAAGGATCAGATACAATTGAACATCCTTTCTTAATAAAAACTCTCAAAAAACTAGATATACCGGGAATGTGCCTCAGCACACTAAAGGCCATATATCACAAGCATGCAGCTAACATCATACTCAATAGTGAGAAGTTGTTTTTCTTCTAATACCAAGAACAAGATAAGGATGTCCACTCTCCTCATTTTTACTCCACATAATACTGAAAGTCCTAGCCAGACTAATTAGGAAGAAAAAGAAATAAAAGCATCCAAATCAGAAAGGAAAAGTTAAATAGTCTCTGTAGATACCATGATATTATATGTAGGAAACTCTAACATCTCCACCAAAAACCAGAACAGTCAGAATAAATGTATTAAATAACGCTGCAGGATACAAAATTCACATGCAAAAATTAGTGGCATTTCTATAAATTAACAAAAAATTACCCAAAAAAGAAATCAAAGAATGAATCTCACTTATAGTAGCATAAAAATAAACACTTAGGGATAAATTTAACCAAGGAGGTGAAAGACCTGTACACTGAAAATTATAAAACATGGATTACAGAAATTGAAGAAAGCACAAATAAGTGATAAGATATCCCATGTTCAAGAACTGGAAGAATTAATTCAAAATATTCAATAAAATCTCTCCAAACATTCTAACGGTATTTTCATAAAAAAAAAAAAACAAAAAAAAAAACTGAAGCATTTTTTAAGGTAAGATGATTGGATACTTTACCATGGAAATGTTAACATCTTGTCAAAGCACATTATAGAATAAGATCATAGAAATAAACAGTGCCACTGAGAAACGATACGTTCTAAGAAAATTCGCTCAAAAAAATTTGAAGCAAATTTTGGTTTGAAAAGCAATAATTGGGCTGGGCATGGTGGCTCACACCTGTAATCCCAACCCTTTGGGAGGTTGAGTGGGTGGATCACAAGGTCAGGAGATCGAGACCATTCTAGCCGACATGGTGAAACCCCGTCTCTACTAAAAATACAAAAATTAGCTGGGTGTAGTGGCACGCACTTGTGATCCCAGCTCTACTCCAGAGGTTGAGACAGGAGAATGGGTTGAACTCGGGAGGCGGAGATTGCAGTGAGCCGAGATTGTGCCACTGCACTCCAGCTGGGGACACAGCGAGATTCTATCTCAAAAAAAAAAAAAAAAAAAAAGAAAGGAAGAGCAATAATTGCCCCCAAAAATGTAATCTGAAACCCTAAAAGACATTTCAGTTTATAAACTGTGAGGTGGACCCTATTTAGCTGATGTGATTACTATGCATTGCATGCCTATATTAAAATATCTCATGTAACCTATAAATATGTACACTTACTACGTACCCACAAAAATTTTAAAGAGTTTTAAAAAAAGTATATGCCCTTTACTGATCAATTACATTATACTAAAATATATTATTAAATAATTAGCGATAAATGCAACTTGGTTTTCTCAGCACTGTTTACACCAGTGGTGAAGAAGAACCCAAACAATGGATTTTATAAATAAATTTCAGTGCATTTATAATATGGGATAATATGTGACCACTGAAGGTAGCACTATATACAGAATTATGTTGACATGCAAAATGTATTTTGGCATATCAAGTAAGAATAAGGTTCAGTTTGATTATACATATGAAAATAAATAAATGAAATTAAAAATTATGAGGTGATATACAGTATTTTGTGAACTTACATTTAATTCCTCAATTAGCAAAAATTTAAGCAAGTGATGCTGTAACCTAGGTTTTTTCTTCAATAAAAATTTTCTAGGATTCACAACTATCAATTTTTTTTTTTTTTTGGGACGGAGTCTCGCTCTGTCGCCCAGGCTGAACTACAGTGGCGCGATCTTGGCTCACTGCAAGCTCCGCCTCCTGGGTTCACGCCCTTCTCCTGCCTCAGCCTCCCGAGTAGCTGGGACTACAGGCACCCACCACCACGCCCGGCTAATTTTTTGTACTTTTAGTAGAGACGGTGTTTCACCGTGTTAGCCAGGATGGTCTCGATCTCATGACCTCTTGATCTGCCCGCCTCAGTCTCCCAAAGTGCTGGGATTACAGACAACCATCAATTTTTAATAAAAATAATATCTTTACAATGAAGTCTGTTTTATCCCACAGCACTTATCATCTTATGTTAAATATCATACACTTATATTTACCATTTATTGTATATTTTTCTGTCTCCACTCACAAGAGTGTAAGCCCAATAAGGTAACAGACTTTTTTTTTTTTAATTTACAGAAATATTCCAAACTTCTACAACAATGCTAAGTATATAGTAGGGTCTCAATACATATTTATTAAAAAACGAATGCATGAATTATTCTCTGTGATGTATATAAAGCAATAAGGAAGGCATGCTCTATCACACTTATACAACTTATGAAAAAAATTAGCTTTCCATTCTTGAAATGTCATTACTCTTCTTAATGTCAGTCATATGGCTTAATTTACAAACACAGATTCATTTGGAACAGATTTTGAAATTACTAATTTGAGTGTAAATCTTTATTTTAGTAGGGAACTCACTTACCTACATNTCTGTGATGTATATAAAGCAATAAGGAAGGCATGCTCTATCACACTTATACAACTTATGAAAAAAATTAGCTTTCCATTCTTGAAATGTCATTACTCTTCTTAATGTCAGTCATATGGCTTAATTTACAAACACAGATTCATTTGGAACAGATTTTGAAATTACTAATTTGAGTGTAAATCTTTATTTTAGTAGGGAACTCACTTATCTACATAAGATTTTGAAATTACTACTTTGAGTGTAAATCTTAATTTTAGTAGTGCACTCACTTACCTACATAGTCTATATACATGATGGATAGTGTATGAGAAAAAACAGAGTCAAAATATTTATTTATGTTGCTATTTCTATACCTATTACAGGACTTGTATTTCTATACTCCAGCGTATCAGCACCATAACCTAGGTATTTAAATAAATTTCATTTGTCTGGTCATATCTGCTATAAAGAATTCATTTTGTTGGTACACACTTCACTTGAGAATAGAAATCATTAGAAAGGTGGATTTAACAAATATTGTAAAACCAGAGAACAGAACTGGGTTGGGCAATGAGAGCCAATGAATAGATGATATGAGAGAAATGGGAGGATGACGATCGAGAGGCTAAGGGCTTTGAGCTATATGAAAAAGATTTGAACTAACTGCAAGAAAGAATTTGAGGCTGGGTGCGGTGGCTCATGCCTGTAATCCCAGCACTTTGGGAGGCCGAGGCGGGCAGATCACAAGGTCAGGAGATCGAGACCATCCTGGCTAACACGGTGAAACCCCGTCTCTACTAAAAATACAACAACAAACAAACAAAAAAAAACTAGCCGGGCGTGATGGCGGGCGCCTGTGGTCCCAGCTACTCGGGAGGCTGAGGCAGGAGAATGGTGTGAACCCAGGAGGCGGAGCTTGCAGTGAGCTGAGATTGCGCCACTGCACTCCAGCTTGGGCGACAGTACGAGACTCTGTCTCAAAAGAAACAAACAAACAACCAACACACAAAAACGAAAACAAAACCCAAAGAATTTGATAGGAAGTTAAAAAAAAAAAAATAGACGAATAAAAAGAAATACTGACTAGTACCCAAGCCCCAGCAGACATTAAGCACTGTGTATTTGGAGTAAGCCCAACTGCAGAGTTACATTAATTTCTCTAATAATATTCAACAGCTTAAAAGTATACTGAATGAAAGGTTAGATTAACCAAGATTAGGGAGTGGAATGAAGTGAAATTCAGTTAGAATGGAAGAAAGATGGAAATACATATTCTCTACCCTCCATTGAACTACCAAACTAAAACAATAAATTCGAATATTTCCCACCTTATGACCATTCTAAGTATATATATCTTAATACTGATTTTACTTCATATTTTAGCTAATATTGGTTAAAAAACATGTTCTGGCTGAGTTAAAAATCTGACTCAAGCTAATGGCAGAGCTGATAAATCTTTAAATTTCTACATTAGATTGCCAGTTCTCCAGGCAATAAATTCTCTTAGGTGTTTTTTAGCTGAAAATGTCTTGATTTCCTCTTCATTTCTGAAGTAAAAGCCTATGTGTGAAACTTTACATTTTTAACAAAATCATTTGTGAACCAATATTTTAATAGCTAGAAAGTCTCTGGGCTATTCCCAGCTAGAGCTAAAGAGGTAATGATTTTTTATACCATGTGAATCCTTTTATCCCCTCTTCACAATTCTGGTAAAAACAGAACAAAACAAAACAAAACACCCATAACCAAGCACATTCATTTAACAAATTCATTCAACCAAAATTTACTATGTTTCTGCTACACACCAAGCAGTCAATATATGGGGTAACCAATGGCTTATGATGGGGCCTGGCATAAAAAGATAAATTTAGGCAAACAGATATCCTCTCTTAGCAGTCTGAGCTATACCCAAAAGAATATAAATCATTCCATTATAAAGACACATGTATACATATGTTCATTGCAGCACCATTCACAATAGCAAAGACACGGAAGCAACCTAAATGCCCATCAATGATAGACTGCATAAAGAAAATATGGTACATGCACACCATGGAATACTATTCAGCCATAAACAACAACGAGATCGTGTCATTTGCAGGAGGGAGCTGGAGGCCATTATCCTTAGCAAAGTTATACAGGAACAGACAACCAAATGCTGCATATTCTCACTTAGAAGTGGAAGCTAAATGATGAGAACACATGAACACATAGAGGGGAATGACATACTGAGGCCTAGCAGAGGGTGAAGGATGGGAAGAGGGAGAGGATCAAGAAAAATAACTAATGGGTACTAGGCTTAATACTTGGGTGATAAAATAATCTCTACAACAAATCCCATGATACAAGTTTACCTATGTAGCAAACCTGCCCACATACCCTGAACTTAAAATAAAAGTTAAAAAAAAGAAATCCAAGTCAACAGACAGTAAGCTAGTGAGACATGTCACAGAGAAATGAGAGCTAAAAGGCTACAATGTGGAGTGGGTCAAAGGGTCATGACAGCTATGTGAAAGAAGCTCAGAGGAGGCAAGAGTAAGTCATGGAGAGAATAAGAGTGGACAGAATTTAAGTATCTTCTGAAGAAGAAATAACATGGCCCATAAAAGAGAGACGGCAAAGGTCTCGCCCCAGAACTGTCTCACTGGTTCTTGCAGTTCCAGTTCCAGGGTCCTTTCATGTACAGAATACAACAGGCTTCATGTGCATAGTCAGTGAGTTTCCGATTTTCCATTTAAGGGGAGCCTAAGTAGAAGCTGACATTTCAGTAATTATCTCACCATTCATTTCTATGAGGACACATGGTACTCCATGTAAATTTACATATGAGGCTCTGCATCCTGAGTACACATCTACACGCAGGACACACAACTCTCCTTTAGTTTTCTATGATTGCACATTTCTTCTCGTCACAGCATCTTGACTCTAAGAGGTAAGCTACAGTCTGAACAAGTAAGCTTTGAGTGGGCATGGAAGACTTGTGTATTACTAATATTTTCGTCTTACAGATTCTGTGAGGGAAGACAGGCCATGTGTCTAGTTGGAAGAGTATTTGTTTTGTGACTGTGAAACTCTAGATGGGAATTCTGGCTCCATTGCTAGTCATGTGACTTTAGTCTGTTCTCATGCTGCTAAATAAAGACATACACGAGACTGGGTAATTTATAAAGGAAAGAGGTCTAATTGACTCACAGTTCCACATGGCTGGGGAGGCCTCACAATAACGTGGAAGACAAATGGGGAGCAAAGTCTCGTCTTACATGGTGGCAGGCAAGAGAGCATCTGCAGGGAAACTCCCCTTTATAAAACCACCAGATCTTATGAGGCTTATTCACTATCAGGAAAGCACAGGAAAGACCTGACCCCATAATTCAACTGCCTCCCACCAGGTCCCTCCCACAGTATGTGCAAATTATTACAATTCAAGGTTAGATTTGGGTGGGGACACAGAGCCAAGCCATATCCACCACTTTTATCCACCAATCCTTAGTTGATGTCAATTAAAAAATATATATTTAAAAATTTCACTCTCAAGTAGGTTGTGGAAATACAGTATGTA
Source organism: Rhinopithecus bieti (assembly GCF_001698545.2). NCBI lineage: Eukaryota > Metazoa > Chordata > Mammalia > Primates > Cercopithecidae > Rhinopithecus > Rhinopithecus bieti. The sequence continues at coordinate 1,360,775 of NW_016803685.1, read as the reverse complement.
GCAGCAGTTACTAGCAGCACATGGTAGACAGCCAATAATCTTTACTTCCATGCATGACTTGCCCATGGTCACACCTGAGCATGAGCAAGAGTCTCTTCTGAAATCCACTCATAACTCAATTGTATCCTTCAGCCCAAGCATTTTTACATGTTCATGAAAATAAATTCAGGTGATATTCAAGCCTGGATACTCTTATCTTCCAGATTCTTTTTGAAGACACTGCTCCATATTCTTCCTTCCTTCTTGATATCCTAAGGTGCCTTTTATCATTTCCTTTCTTCTGAAAAAGCTTCCTTTAGCCATTCTTTCAGTTAAGGATTCCTGGCAATACACTCTGTTTGTTTTTCTTCAGCTGAGAATGTCTTGATTTCCAGTTTATTTCTGAAGGATACAGGATTTTGAGCTGACAGTTCTTGTTTTAGAATTTGAAAAATGTCCCACTTCCTTCCAGACTCCGCGGCTTGTGATGAGAAATCCACTGTCATTAGAATTGTTTGTCACCAATAAGTAAGGTGTCACCTTTCTCTTGCTGCTGTCGAGGTTTTATCTTTTTCTTCAGTTTTCAGAAATTTGACTATGATGGATTTTGGTATGGATTTCTCTGAAGCTGCCCTCTTTGGAAGTTTACCTTAACTTCTTGAATCTGCAGGTTTATGTCTTTTGCAAAAATTGGAATATTTTCAGCCATTTTTTTTTCCCTTTCCTACCTTTTTCACCTCTCCTCTGGGACTCTAAGGACATTAATGTTACATCTTTTGTTATAGTCCCACAGTTCCCTGAGGGCTGTTTTCATTCTTTTCTTCAGTCTTCTTTTTCTCTGTTTTTCATATGGGTCAATTTCTATTACTCTGTCTTCTAGTTCCCTGATTCCCTGATTCTTTCTTTCTTTCTTTTTTCTTTTTTTATTTTATTATACTTTAAGTCTAGGCGTACATTGTGCATAACGTGCAGGGGTTTGCTTACATATGTTGATACTTGCTGCCATGTTGGGTGTGCTGCACCCATCAACTCGTCAGCACCCTCAATTCAGTCATTAATATCAGGTAAACCCCCAATGCATCCCGCCCCCCGCTCCCCCCCCAGATAGGCCCCCGATGTGTGATGCTTCCCTTTCCTGGCAGTAAGTGATGGCATTGGCTTCAGTTCCCACCTGGATGAGTGAGGACATGCGGTGGTTTGGTTTTCTGTTCTTCGTGATAGTTTGCTAAGAATGATGGGTTTCCAGCTGCATCCGCTGTCCCTACAAGACGCAAATCATCCTTTTTTATGCTGCATAATATTCCATGGTGCTATTATGCTGGCCCATTTTCTTACTCACAGTCTGCTCATAATTGCGAAGTAAGCACTCCTTTTTAGCAAATGCTACAGAGAACAGAAATTATAACAAACTGTCTCTCAGACCCAGTGCAAAATCAAGACTAGAACTCAGGACGAAGCAAACTCAAGTCAAAACCGTCAACTACATGAAACTGAACAACTCCGCTCTGAATGACTAACTGTACATAACGAAATGAACCAGAAATAAAGATGTTCTTTGAAACCCAATGAGAACAAAGATACAACATACCGAATCTCTGGCGACACATTTACAAGCCAGTGTGTAGAAGGAAATTTATAGCACTAAATGCCCACAAGAGAAAGCTGGAAAGATCTAAAAATTGACACTCTAACCATCACAAATTTTAAAGAACTGAAAGCAAGAGTCAAACACATTTCAAAAGCTAGCAGAAGGCAAGAAATAACTAAGATCAGAGCAGAACTGAAGGAGACAGAGACACAAAACACCGCTCCAAAAAAATCAATGAATCCAGGAGTTGGTTTTTGAAAAAATCAACAAATTGACAGACCACTAGCAGGACTAATTAAAGAAGAAAAGAGCAGAAGAATCAAATAGACGCCCAATAAAAGATGTCATAAAGCGGGATATCACCACCGACCCCACAGAATACAAACTACATCGATTATTCACTATAACACCTCACGCAAACAACAGAAAAATCTAGAAGAAATGGATATTTCCTGGACACTTACACTTCTTCCAAGACTAAACAGGAAGCAAGGTTGAAATCCCTGAATAGAACCAATAGCAGGCTCTGAAATTGAGGAAATAATTAATAGCCTACAACCAAAAAAAGTCCAGGACCAGATGGATTCCAGCCTGAATTTCTACAGACGGGTAAAGGAGAGCTGGTACCAATTCCTTCTGAAAACGTGTATTTCAATCAATAGAAAAAGGAGCGGAATCGCTTCCTAACTCATTTTAAGGCCAACATTTCATCCTGATACCAAAGCCTGGCAGAGACACAACACAAAAAGAAAATTTTAGCAATATCACCTGCATGAACATTGATGCAAAACATCCTCAATAAATACTGGCAAAACCGCGATTCCAGCCAGCCAACATCAAAAAGCTTATTCACCATGATCAAAGTGGGCTTCTCCCTGGATGCCAAGGCTGGTTCAACATTCGCCAAATCAATAAACAAATCCAGCATATAAACAGAACCAAAGACAAGAACCACATGGTTATGTCAATAGATGCCAAGGAAGGCTTTTTAAAACAAAATTCAACAGCCTTCATGCTTAAAAACGCTCAATAAAATTCGGTATTGATGGAACGCTACCTTCAAAATAATAAGAGCTTATTTATGACAAACCACAGCTAATATCATACTGAATGGGGCAAAACTGGGAAAAATTCCCTTTGAAAACTGGCCATAGTAGGCGATGCCCTTTCACCCTCCTTTCACATTAGTGTTGGAAGCTTCTGGCTTAGGGGCAATCAGGCAAGGAAACAATCAAGGGTTCCAGTTAGTTAAAAGAAGAGTCAAATGCTCCCTGTTTGCCAGATGATCATGATTGTATATTTTAGAAAACCCCATTGTCTCAGCCCAAAAAATCTCCTTAAGCTGATAAGCAACTTCAGCAAAGTCTCCAGGATACAAAATTAATGGTGCAAAAAATCACAGCATTCTACTATACACTCAGTAACAGACAAACAGAGAGGCCAAACCATGAATGAACTTCCATTCCAATTGCTTCAGAAGAGAATAAACACACCTAGGAATCCAACTTACAAGGGATGTAAAGCGACGCTCTTCAAGGAGAACTTTACAAACCATGCCTCAGCGAATAAAAGAGGACGACTAACAAATGCGGAAGAACATACCATGCTCATGGATAGGAAGAATCAATATCTTTTTTTTTTTTTGAGACAGAGTCTCGCTCTGTCGCTCAGGCTGGAGTGTGGTGGCGCCATCTCAGCTCATTGCAAGCTCCGCCTCCCGGGTTCGCGTCATTCTCCTGCCTCAGCCTTCGGAGTAGCTTGGACTACAGGTGCCCGCCACCAGCCGGGCTAATTTTTTGTATTTTTAATAGAGACGGGGCTTCACCGTGTTTGCCAGGATGGTCTCAATCTCCTGACCTCGTGATCCGCCCGCCTCGGCCTCCCAAAGTGCTGGGATTACAGGCGTGAGCCACCGCGTCCGGCCCCCTGATTCTTTCTTATGTTCTCTCATTTTACTATTGAACACATCAATTGAGTTTTGTATTTAAGTGACTGCATTTTTAAGTCCAAAATTTGCATCTGTATATCTTCTACTACTTTGATGAGACTTTCTGTTGTTTCATTTGTTTCAGTCACACTTGTAGTTGCTTAATGCAATTTTATAATGGAGGCTTTAAGATTTCTGCCAGATAATTATAGTATCTCTGTTATGTTAATGTGGGCATCTATCAATTCTTTTTTAAGATCCAGCTTGAGGTTTTCCTGGGTCTTGGTATGATGAGTAATTTTTAATTGAAATCTTGACAATTTTGGTATAATATTAAGAGACGCTTGATCTTACTTAAACTTTCTGTTTCTGCTAGCCTTCCTTGGTGTCAATCTGGCAGGGGAAGTGGAGAACGCCACCTCCTTAATGCCAGACAGAAGCCCAGGTATCTTACTTGGCTTTCTTGGACACCCGAGGGGCATGGCTTCTGGTTACTGCTGGAAGGAGGTGAGAATTCTGGCTCTCCAGTAAGCCTGCACTGATACACCCCTGGCTGAGAGGTGCAGGCACGCCTTGTTGCTGCTCCCTAGTTGGCCTTCACTGACACCGTAAGAAGGAGGAAAGGAGAGTGGCCTTATTACCACATGGTGGTGATGAAGGTCCGGAGTCTCTACTAGACCTCCTCTACTACTACTGCAGAAGGGAGGAGGAGGGACACCTCATTACTCTCCGGTGAGGGGAGAAGTCCAGGCTTCTGACATGGGATGGGGGTGAGGGCTCATTTTTCCCCAGTGGGGATGTGAGACTGCTTGGCAAGGGTGGACATCTAAGATCTCTACTTGTCCTTTGCTTGCATGGATGGGTGTAGGGATGGAATATTTATCGGTGGTGTTGGGTGAAGTAGAGGATTTATGTCTAAAAGTTTTCTCTCTTGCTAGGCTGCCCCTTTCCTGGTTCTTTGGTTAGAGAGAGCAGGCTTTTTGTCTGTGCCTATTGTTGTTTCTGGGTTGTTGGGCTTCTTTGGCTCCAAGTGTGAGATATGTGATGAAAAAAGTCCCAGGTAACCCACCACTGTATTGTTTCTTGGGTCTTGAGATCCCTAGCCAATCTGCCTTCTCTCCACCTTTCAGTCTTCTTATATGAGTTTCATATATAAGGGTCTTTAGTTGTGTATTGTGGGAGGCATAGAGAAAAGTAAATCTATTCCATCTTCTTGGAAGCAAAAGTCTGCCTCCATTAGCTTTCTAATGCATAGTATTTCCACCTTAGATTGTAGGTATTTCATAGGACAATGTTAATTCTGATTGTCAAATTAGCAACATGAACTCTTTACACTCGACTCTTTTGCCAGAGAATATGTGATGCTAAACTTTCTGCTTTCCAATTACCATCAATGCTAAGTAGTGAGAAGTCATTATTAATGGAGTATTACCAGAGAGTTCACAGTCTAGTCATATAAAAAGTTTTGTCCGTAGGTCAATTCAGGCTACAAAACCTGAATGAGAAATTCTTATGCTAAAATGTGCTGATAGTACTAAGCCCATGTTGAGCAACATTATTTTTAAAAAGTATATGAATAATTGTTAAAGTCTAATTTTTATTATTTTAGGGGTGTTATTAAGAGTACAATTCACTACATCTCACAGCATCCCTTTAAGAGGACAAGGGAAGAAAGAAGTTCCCTCAGCTTTGTACTACAAGAAGCTGAACAACCAATTTATTTTAATATTTTAAAAGTTATAAAGCCAATAATTTCCTTCTTTGGCTGTCAGAAAACTCAGGATCAAATTCGGTAATGACATAGATTTTCGTGCCCTTGATTTCATTTTGTTTTTCAACTGAGATTTTACTTTTACCCAGATTTCCTCATGTGTTGTTTTTCCAGTAGGACAGTATGCATTTGGGTACCTGATCTCATTTATTTCAGAAACACATGGGCGAATAAATATATTAGAAAAACACAGTGGGTTCATAAGCCCTCGACAGGACAGGAAATAAACCTCAGGTCTCTTCTTAACTCATCAGAGGAACTTAATACATGCTGCCATTTTGATCCCAAATGTCCTCCTTTTCAAGAGGCCCAAAAAAGAATCTATTTTTTTTTTTGGTCACATAACTTACATTGTATTTGTGAGATGGAGACTTTTAAAAGGGACAGACAAACACAATGATTACCTGGAGGACTGAAGCACCACTATGGAGAAACTGAAGACCACTTTCAGCAGAGTCAATTCCACCAGTAGCCAAAATGGGAAATCCAGGCAGAGCACGAGCAATGGAGGTCACAGCTCTCAAAGCAATAGGTCTGATTGCTGTCCCTACACAAAATCAGGATAATCAATGGTTAGCACACTGACCACTTGAGTATACTGTCTTATATTACTTCTATTACTATCATGTGATGACGGTGTCATACCGGACAAATTTCAAATTACTTTATCTCTGTTTAAGATATGTACATATGTAGTGTATGAATGCTATGTTTTAAGGCATGTTAATTTGTCAATGGATTTTTTTTTAATTTTAAGGACTTTGATACTAATATTGAATTTAGACATGTTATACAAGTAGGTGTAGCAAACACAGAATTCTCTATGCATGCATATTATATGCATATTACATTTTGATATACAGTAATGTGTAAAAGACTGCATAGAACATTTGAGCATTGGTGGCTCACACCTGTAATCCCAGCACTCTGGGAGGCCGAGGTGGTTGGATCACCTGAGGTCAGGAGTTTGAGACCAGCCTGGCCAACATGGCGAAATCCTATCACTACTAAAAATACAAAAACAAAAATTAGCCAGGTGTGGTGGCAGGCGCCTGTAATCCCAGTTAGCTGGCAGGCTGAGGCAGGAGAACTGCTTGAATCCAGGAGGCAGAGGTTGCAGTGAGCCGAGATCACACCACTGCACTCCAGCCTGGGTGACAGAGTGAGACTCTGTCTCAAAAACAAACAAACAAGAAACAACAAGGAACAGCAGATTTTGAAAAGAAAAACAATCACATATAGTGCATCAATAGACATACAGCTATGTTATGTTTCTGCAGAGTACTAAGCAGCTGTTGTGAACATAGACTCTGTAAAAAAATGCAAGGTGCTGATGAACTTACAGATTCCATGCTGCTTTTTATATGTACTTCCCATAATTTGAAAAAAAAATAGGGAGTCTAATTCAATTTTTCACATATTAGAAAGTTTTAAGTTAAAGAGAATTTACTAGAATCCAGTAATTAGAGTGTTTGCATTTAGTATTTAAATATTTAATTAGCCAGACATTACCAGTATATTATTCCCTAATAGTAATAAAATTGTATGGATGGAAGGAATACTTTGGGGCTATTTTTTAAATGAATATATTGTACTAAAGCTACTTTGAATTCTCAAATGTTAAACATCCCAGAGTACATTGATGCTTTCATAATAAAGGAATATAATTTGATATTCCTGGTGTTCCCTTATAAGTCAGGGGTCCTTTAAGCATTTTCTGAACTAAAGACAGTTCAATTTATGCAAGAATATGACATTGCCTTAAACCAGGGCTCCACAAACACCATAACCAAACAACTGGTTCATCCTCATGTGGTGAGTTCTTTGTCATCACCTCCGCCACCACTAGTCAAGCAACATCAATATGTATTTACTGGAGTGCTTACTCTGAGGTATCACACACAGCTTTCCTTTAAAAACTGGCCAGAACTTTAAATTAAATTAATGGCTCAAGCCTGTAATCCCAGCACTTTGGGAGGCCGAGATGGGCGGATCACGAGGTCAGGAGATCGAGACCATCCTGGCTAATATGGTGAAACCCCGTCTCTACTAAAAAAATACAAAAAACTAGCCGGGCGAGGTGGCGGGCGCCTGTAGTCCCAGCTACTCGGGAGGCTGAGGCAGGAGAATGGCGTAAACCCGGCAGACGGAGCTTGCAGTGAGCTGAGATCCGGCCACTGCACTCCAGCCTGGGCGACAGAGCGAGGCTCCGTTTCAAAAAAAAAAAAATTAAATTTAAAAAATAAAATAAAATAATTAAATAAGAAAAGAAACAAAAAGTTAAAAAAAACAAGCTTTCAATCTGAAAGGGCTAGATACCACATGATTCCAATGATATGACATTCTGGAAAAGGAAAAACTGTGGAGACAGTGAAAATATCAGTGGTTGTAAGGAGTGAACGGGAGGGATAAACAGGCAGAGCAAAGAGGATTTTTAGGACAGTGAAAATACTGTATATACTATAATGGTGGATGCATGTTGTTATACATTTACACACACAAAAAAAACCCACTTAGAGAATGTATCTGTTACACGCGTAGAATGCACAACACCAAATGTGAAACCTATTGTAAAGTTTGGACTTTGGGTAATTAGGCTGTATGTGTCAATGCAAGTTCATCGATCATAACAAATGTATCACTCTAGTGGGGAATGTTGATAATGAAGGAGGTCATGCATGTGTTGGAGCCGTGGATATACTGAATATCTGTGTACTTTCTTCTCAATTTTGCTGTGAACCTAAACTGCTCTAAAAAAGAAAGTCTAAAAAAGAGGCTGGGAGTGGTGGCTCACACCTGTAATCCTAGCACTTTGGGAGGCCGAGGCAGATGGATCACCTGAGATCAGGAGTTTGAGACCAGCCTGGCCAAGATGGTGAAGCCCCATCTCTACTAAAAAATACAAAAATTATCTGGACGTGGTGGCACGCACCTGTAATCCTAGCTACCCGGGAGGCTGAGGCAGGAGAATTGCTGGAACCCAGGAGGCAGAGGCTGCAGTGAGCTGAGATCGCGCGCCACTGCACTCCAGCCTGGGCAACAAGAGCAAGACTCCGTCTCAAAAAAAAATAAAATAAAATAAACAAAATAAAATAAAATATAGGTGGCTTTCTTTTTTATCCTGTTCATATCTGTTTCAGATAAAATTGAACCTTTTCACGACTAATGTTTTTGTACTCAACACAAAAATATTTGTGGAAATGTCTACTTGTGGCTCCCACACCTAAAACATCTTCCTCTACATATTACCATAGTATTTCTTAGTTAGGAATATTGAGTACTGACACTTCAAAATTCATAACAGACATTTTGAATACAAAGTGTTAAGTTGGGCAAATTAGAAAATGGACATTAAGATTCTAATTCTATATTATCTATCAGTGATTCCTCACAGTTTTATGTTTTAACCATAAAAGGCTAATAGTGGACAGAATTTATAGTAAGAATACAAAACACACATATGTATATACGCATCTTTAGTTATACTAAAAAATCTACATAACAATAAAATTTAAAGGAAGGCATTTTTAAAGAAATCTATAACAAACTTTTTGATAGACACACAGCTATCTGCACAATATAACTGACACAGTCAATACATATTAATCCAATGGCTTCTTTACATACACACTACTTTGAAATAATAAAGAAATATTGTTTTTTTCCCCCTTATTTAGTTGACCCAAGAGAGTAAATTTGAGCAAAGTAGATAAATAATTTATTTCTACCTCCACTGTTAGAAGACTATCATTAACAGTAAGGGGTAAAATTTCAAAGTGGTATACAGGGATTTGGCCACATATTTCAATTGATATTAATGGACATAAAATGGCAACACAGCTTTGAAAAATCAACCAGTGACACTTAAAGGGCAACATTACTACACAGGTGTTAAAAAAATCAGCAAATTCTTATTGCCATTTGAAGATGTTCAATTAGGTCAATAAGACATTTTCTAATTTATGTTTTTATTCCTTTCTAAAGATTTTTATAATGTACCTAATGAACAGAAAAACATTTCAAAAATAAAGGTTTTTTTTTAAATTTAAGAGTAACTATGTTCTCTGAGGAAATGAGATCCACAAAAAATGAAGAAATATCTCTCTGTTTGCTGGACTATAAAGTCAGTTTTATTTCCATTATAAACCCAATTTGATGGTTATAGCTCAACTGATTTAATATGAAATATAATCTACCTGCTCTCAGCATTTTTATAGGGAATAGGTTTTAAGAATGACTTCACCCACTAAGAATGGTTTCTAGAAAGAAATTGAAGGTATATAAAAGATCTTTCTAAATTGTTATACAGAATTAATTTTAGTTTTAAAATGACAAATGAAATAATAATAGGTTCAAGATAAAAATAAAACTTTTGGTTTAAAAGAAAATACATATATCAATGCCATACAAAATTGTACATATGCCAATGAAAATCATAAAGACTTCCTGAATTACAATTATCGAGATAAAGGTCTTTTAAAATTCTGTCACTGCTACAGCCATTAATGATTTTAGACCAAAGACTAGGGAGGAAGAAGCCAGTGTGAGAAGTTCAAGGAATGTGTATATGGGCTCTATCCTTAAGGAAACAACAAGATTTAAATCAAGAAATTGAAATCCTATACACTTAAATGAACTAATAGGTAACATGCAATTTAAATTAAGCCCTCATCTACATGGGGTGGCCAGTTGAACCTAATGGGGAATTCAGTTACATCAAGTCATTCTGCTTCAACTGTGTGGAATTCTCCAATAAAAATCAAGCCATTCTGAGTTCCTACGTTTTGAAACAAGCTGCAGGTTCAAACAAACAAACAAAAAATGAACTGGACTTATGAGTTGCAACATTGCTACCAAGAACTTTGATTTGCATTATGTGGCTCTCCTGGTGGACTAGACTGAACTGTAACTTTTGGTCTCTAATCAATCTAGGCCCTCCATGTAGTCATAATTTAAAATACAAATCAGTGTGTTGAATTCACAGATTGTCTTAGATAAACTATACAGAACATTTTGGATTGATTCATGTTTTAGAAAACATTTTAGTAATCCAGAGATTTTGAATTGTTAATCAATCTGATTTTGGTGAAAAGTATTTTTCTTAAGAAAATGAACTCTTGTTTGTCAGATATCATTTTAAATACAATTTCAGAAACGCTATCATTGGCTATAGTATTATATATTGATATGTGTGTATTAATGTATTATGACAATCAGGTTTCTTACTCAGTCTTCATTTATCCATTCATCTGTCTATCCACAAAATATTTTTTAAGCACCTATGGCTTTTTTTTTCCTGGTTCATCAGTTTGTGTCCTAACTATATATCTACGCTTGACTCACAAAACACCAGGTCTTACTGTTGTAGTAGGTTATTTCAAGGTAATAATTTGAATCCAGTTATTCATTCTCTACCAGTATTCCATTAGAAACAATTCACATTTGTTAGAACATTATACATTTTATAAATACTATTAATATGAATTCTATCCAGAAGGCAATTTGAGGATGAACTAGCTACCAACATCAGACAGACAACTGGGTCAACTGCTGAGGTTCAAATCTTAAGTTCCATTTATAAGCTGTGTGACTTTGTGAAACATTTTAAATCTCACTGAATCTCAATTTTGTCATCTATAAAATAATAAAAATTATAAGTAACATCTTCATAGAACTGTTTTGAAGAATAAGTTATATAATATATAAAAGGCCATTTATTATTATTATTATAATAAAATTATTAAAAGGCCATTTTTATTATTTTACATAATAAAAATTGCAGAAGTGTTTGCTGTTATAATTTGTACTACCCTCAAGGACAATTGCTTTCAGAGGCAGCATTTATGTAGTTTACTTTGACATTGCCTTCTGTGTTCTTGTGTGTTTAGTGATGTAATTAAAACCAATTTTTAAATTGGAGACAAAAGCATGATGCCTATGATGACAGAACTTTATCCTCTGAAACCTTAAGAGGACCACACACATCCCCTCCTTTTTCTCTTTTCCTAACAGCTGCCATTTAGCAGTGTCATAATGTTGAAGAAGATTACTTTGACTCCAAAGGAAAAAAGTCTCAAAGGCTGACATCAATATATTTAAGAATTTTTTTTTTTGAGAAGCAAAATGTACATGGATTTTAATGACAATATCTGAACTCAAGTTTATTGGTGAAAAGGAGGCAGAGATGTACTTCGCATGACAAAATCCTTGAAGAAAAAAGGATTTTTTAATGAGCAAGAGAGTATGGGACATATGCTAAATAACTGGAATTTTGAATAATTGAGTTTAATTCTGTTTGTTTTTTCCCCCCAATCATTTGACTACTAGGACAGTGACTGTTACACAATTAATTGTTAGAACTAAGTCCACAATAAACTCCCTGATAATAGCTCTAGCTGGCAATAAAACAGAAATTGGGTTATAATACTCATTCGTGCTCACTGTGTATGCAAAAAGAAAATGTAGTTTTAATTTGCTTACATTAATTAAAATATAATGAATTAAGTGGATAACAAATTCATTAGAAATTGAACCTTGACTGTCTAATTGTTAATAGTTTTAGCATCAACCAGAAGAAAAAAAATTAGTAAATCAAGAATTTCAAGGATTTAGGAGGTGAGAGATTGATTTTTATAAACTATGTATAAATGAAGCACCAACAAATTTATGCTTTACTAAAACAAGTGTAAAATATTAATGAAGTTAATATACTAATAAATACATGAGACACAGCTATTTAAAAATAACATCTTTACACATGGATTAGAGTCCTCTGAGAATATTTGCATAATTCAACAAGAAACTGAAGTACTAAAAGGATCTAGGGTTATATGTAGAGATATGCAATTTAAAGAGAAGAAAGGGAAAAAATAAAGTTGATTATTTGATGTTATTTTAGTTTTTTTAGAAAAGCTAAAATTTTCTTCTGAAAATGTTTTAATTTTAGTTGAATTTTTCATATTTTCTCCAAGTCTTCATATCTTCATAGCTATGTTTATCTGCTTCATAATGCATTCAATATGTTCCTAGTGGATTCATATTAAATAACTCAGTACCTAGCATGTGCCAGGCATTTATTTTTAGCAAGAGAATCAATAATATTCACCAAAGAGAGCCATTCTCCGTTCTGAAAGTGTCAGCTACTGTTAGTGGAATGAGAAGGATCACTCATTCATAGAGTGATTTCCACGTGCAGACACTGAGGCAGGGGTTTCATGTACACTGTGTACTTTAATTATAACTCTAAAGCTAGGTGCTGTCCTCTCTATTTTGTACATAAAGAAGGAGAAGCTCAAGCTGAATAAATAACTTGCCTAGTGTCACACAGTTTAAAAAGGATGTAATATGATTAAATATCAAGTCTCTGTGACATGAAAGTTCCCATTTTCAGTTATTATTGAGAAGTAACTATGCAGCAATTACGAAAAGGATCATCTTTGGATTGTTTTTGCCTAAGAAAACTAGTATCAGTAGGGCCTGATGCTATGAGAACACAGGATAAGTCCAACCAATTAGGTATAAATCTCAGACCATTTGCTTTATATAATTGTGGCTTTGACAAAGCAAGCTTCTCAAACTGCCTAAAACACCGGTTTTCCCTAATTGAAAAACAGGGACATTAATACTAATAATATTCCAGGGAGTTGGGATGTATTAGATGATACAACTCATGGGAAGGACTTGGAACAGTGCCTAACTTATACTGTATATAAGCTAATATTAGTGTCAAAGCTAGAGAAAATTGATCAGAAAAATAAACATTCAGCTATAACCATATAAGGATAAACACTTAACTTTTAAGGGTTGTTAATATTTATTCCTAGATATAACATTTGGGGATCCTTTTGTAATCCATATGCTATTTCATTGGTTTTCAAATTATGAATATTCGTAGCTCGAGTCTATGGTAGTAAATGTGTGTATCTGTGTGAATAAATCTCTATTAGATTTTTAAGTGTGATTTGCAATGTGTGTGTGTGTGTGTGTGTGTCTGTGTATAATATATATATATTCTAAGTCTTTTTTGCAGAATCTGTTCTGTTAGTGCTTAGACAAAAAATTACATATACACTATGTTCCTGGAAGTATTATTTTCTGTAGCAAAATAGTGAAAAACAATCTAAAGGATCACAAGTAGTTACTCTATTAAATAAATTATAGTTTATCAATGTATGATATACTAGAAAATCTTTAAAATTGAGATGCAAATAGCTCTAATTTATAACGTTAAGAGTTAATCACAAGTAGCAGAGCAATATATATGGTATGGTACCATTGTTGGCAAAAAAGTACGTGATTACATTTATTATGTGTGCATGTAAATGCATATAATGTTAAATTTCATATTGTTCACAGGTATCATCTCTGGGAAAGGGGGTGAATCCCACAGTAAAGGCGTTGAAGACCTTTCAAGTATATATATATATACACATTTTTTATTGTTGGATTCTTTTTGATAAAACGGTGTTATAATTTACTTCTGTAGTAAAATATCTTTTTATAATGTCCCTAAAATTCACCTTACAAGAGTCATCAGAATATACGATGTGACATTTTTATATATGGGATATACAGTGATTCTATCCTCTGTACATTACAAAGAACGTGTTTGGTTCTGTGTCCAACGTTTTAGATAAAAGATCTACAAACACAACAGAGTGAATAGGATGATCTTTCTTGATCTGTCTTTCTTACACACATATCATATACATCTATATGTATTAAAAGAAATCCTATAAACAGTCTCCAAATATTTGAAGGATAACCATGAAAAAAAAAGGGCTTATCCTATGTAGAAAACTGGAATGAACATTTCAGCATACATGACTGATTTTATTATTCTTATTTTTATAATTAATTTATTGTAAATTCAGCAATGAGAGTAGCTACAATGGGACTTCCCTGTTCCTTGAATCTTGATGGCTACTTGACAGCAAGATGCAACAGAAAGACTTCCCTGTACTACAGGAAATATTGGATTAGTTTTTCTCTTCCAATTCAAAATTTGGGGATACTATAACTTCTTCTTGGTAGTTTAAGAGCAATTTTACATGTTCTATAGTTTTCCAATAGATATCAGTGATTGACTTGGAAAAGAAGCAAGTATGAGTTACAATGAACTTTTAAGATTAAATATGTTAAATATAAATGCTCCTCTTTTGAATATTTTCTAAATGACAGGTATTTTCCTATTTATTTTTGCATACATTGTGCTGGTGACATTACTATGAAATAGGTATTTCTGTCTCTATTTTCATAGATGTGCAAACTGAGATTCAGTAGGGATAAATGTCGCATGCTCAAGATCACTCTGTTAGAAAGTGTGGGTCCAGTGTTTGAATCAGGCCTACCTGACTCCCAATACCATGCTCTTAACCACAATGCTATGCTGCTTCCTGATTTTAAATGTCTGGATATAAATTAAGCTTCAGAAAGAAGAGTTAATAATAATAATTATTATAATTAATAAAGATATATTATCCAGGTATGATAAAAGCATAAAAATTAGCATTATAGAAACATAGGCATGATATTAATTGTTGGATAAAAATTAAATTAGAAGTACAATAGTTAGTAATTGCACAGAGTAACCATATAGCCCAGTTTGCACAGGAGAACCCCAGTTTATTATACCCATATTTATTTGTAATTACATGATGTAACAATAGCTATCTACCTTTGGTCTAAATTAAGTATCCCAGTTCAGATGATAAATTATAAAATCATACCAGCTATAACTAATGATAATTATGTCCAAGAATAATAGGACAAAGACAATTACAGAAGCAAAGTGAAATTTGTTTTAGATCCAAAACCAAATTTACCAGGAGCTTAGAAACTCACTATACTGTCCAACACTCAAAAGATGGCACGAAGAGCTAAATGTCTTTAAATTTGTCACTAGAGAGAAAAATATACAGTATTTACTAGGCATAATTAGTCTATACGTATGTTCTATTTTCAACCTGTAGGTGGCCACCACAAGCTACACTTATTAAACAACTCATTAGTAGCATTTTCAATACTGTCATCTTCAGATAATTAGCAATTTATTTAAATAACCAATTTCTGTAGAAATAATTGCCATGAAATGCCCTGAACCTACTTTTTATAAACTATAATAAAAGTGTTAAGATAATCCCTGACATTTGCAAATGCCATTAGTTCACCTTTCCTTTTGATAGTGCTATGGCATTATGTTTAAACAATTACCCGATAACACAGCAGTTTAATGAAACAGTACAGTAAGCACATTCTTCAATATGGCCAGAAAGGACACTCAGATTTAGAAAGAAATCCAGTGTGCAGACATGTTTACCCAGAGGAAAACACATCTAAAAGAAAAGAATTACTGAATTAAGGACATTATTGCTATTTCCAAGTTGGTTTAGTTTCCATGGTAGAGGCCATAACATATGTACTCTCTTTGGAAACAAGAGAGTTTTTACAAATTGATTCATGTGATAGGCAGGTGTAAACTATAATCATATATATCTACGAATATGTATAATACCTTCATTGTATTATTTGCTCTATAACCTTGATGCAGGAACAAGTAGTAAATTTTTCTTACTATCAATCTTAAATGTGTTTTTACTTTAAAAATCGTGTGCACTTTCAAAGTAGAGTTATTGAGGAGACGCATAAATGGTTTTACATCGCGGTTAGTATTTATCATTTAAAATAGACCAGAGTTCTAACTCAGTTTCTTCCTTGCTATTCAGTTCCTTATACTACTAAGATCCATTGATGTGGGATTATACAGTGTGTCTTGGTTGCGAGTAGTAAAACTATTTGAAACCTTTATAATTTTAAGCTGTTGTCCACTTCATAAGGAAAATGAAATTAGAATTCAAAGCCAGTAGCAATATTATTTTTATGGTTAGACTGAAATAACTTGAGAACCTATTAAGTACCAGTTGCTCTGCTAAATTATTCCCTCGTTATTTATATCCTCACAACATCATTACAAGTCACATATACATTATCTCCATTTTACAGACAAGGAAATTCAGGCTCAGGGAATTAAATAGTGTGTGCATGTAAGAAAGGCAGGGCTGCATGGTTAAATAATGCATTACAACAATAAAATAATTAGTCTACAATATCGCCATAAAATTCATTGCTGGGTTTGAATATGAGGGTTTTTCTTTATTTCCAGATTAACACATGCCTCAGTATCTCCAAATAAGAGCTTCTGGCAATGCTTTTTGCCTACAAATTCAAAGGTTTACCTATAAGTATAAACAGAAGAACTATTAAAAAAAGACATATTTCCCCAGTCAGGAAATTATTCTCACCTATGACAGACTTAGTGGACTTGAAGTAATATTTCTCATGTGATTATGCTTAAGGATGTCCAGAGCAAATGTTACACAGCATAAAAACTCACCATTCTATGTGTTTTCAAAAATGATTATTTGCGTAGAAGAAAGAGGAAGATTATAATGACAATGATAATGCTGAGGACCACAGTTTCATTTTACTCTTAGGAGAATCCAGGATAACAAGTGGGCATTATTCTGAGAACATACAGAAAAATAACAAAAAAGAGGTTCCACATCCATTAGGATCCTATTACTTCTTCCCTTGGAAAATCACGATTTCTTTTCTCTTTGAAATCCTGTGCTGTGTTTACTCTGTGGGTGGTTCTATGGTCAGGGTGTCCATGGCAGCACTTGCTGTACTGTAAAACCATTCCTTTCACTCTCAGCAACGCATTCTCTTTTCACTTTACAAAGAATTACATGTGTTAATCTCTATGCCCTGTGATAAGGCTGTGCCCCTCCAAGTCTACTGAAACACAGGCTGTACAGCAGTTGATGGCGTTTTGTTCTCTTCTTCAGCCTGGACAACTCTCAAAGATGTGGTGTGGACAAGGACATCTCTACCTGGGCCCTTATCTGAACCCTCTGAATCAATGTTCACTCTAAAACTGACCAGGCACTTTGATAAAGAGAGGTTCTACTGTTTAGTTGCTCTCTCAATTAGTTGACAATAACATTTCTTCCTAAATTTCAATAGGGTAAAAAATGAAAAATCATTTTCAATCAAAATTATTTCTTGTACCCAGCACCATGGCTATTGTTCAAAGGCAGCAGAAGAGACATCTCTTCTCAGCAAGCTTATAAGGCTGGGTCAATGAGATAAAAACATGGACAAACCATATTCACATGCCCAATTTTGTGGGTCAGACCACGGACACTGCTGAAACTTAGAAGACAAGGAGAGCCAGGAAATCTGAGGTGGTCTAGGAAGGCTTTGAGGAAGACGCAGGACTTACTTCAGCTGGACTCTTGAAAGCTAAGTGGGTAGGTCTGGGGCTAAAATTAGGATATTTCAAACTGTAGCAGAGGTTGGGAACAAGGTGAGAAAAATTGCAGATATAGTAATGAACAAATATTTATAAAACACGTTAACAGCAAAACCGAAGTAGCCTCTCAGGTTGGGAAATGGTACACAGTGCATTACATAGTGTAGGGATGTTGCCTCTTGGGCAGGAAAACAGCCTACCCCCAGCTCTCACAGCTACCAATATCAATTTCTATATGGTATTTTACTTTTCAAAAGGCATTAAAAAATATTGACCTAGTATAAGAAAAAACAGGCTTAAATTTAAACAAAAGATCAAATGAGGGAAGTTCAAAGCTATTTACTGTTAATAAAAATATTGCTATTTTAATAGCAATTGTTAATTATTAATAAATTAATAAATATTGCTATTTACTGCCAACAAAAATATTTCTCAGAGGAGACTAAAGAGAATCTATACTCTTTATACATGTCCCTGTCTGTAGCTTTTCTAGAGATCATAAGGATCTTTCTAGTCTGATGAAAAGTAATATTAGGAGTTTTATCAAACAGAAGAGATAAGAATTACAACTAGAATAGTATGATCCACTTTTTCAGAATACAGAGAGCTTATATAATGGAAGAGAACAAGTGTTCCACTGCATTCAACCATTCAGTAACTATTGCCAGTGATGTAAATTATCATTTTCACAGATGCATCTATACTTTTAACAAACATCATAAATACTGCAGGAATCTGTAGCATGTATTAAAAAGAGCATACGATCAACTAGGAAAGGAAAAAGAACTTAAGACTACATTACTTCAGACAAGATCTCTTAAAGTATTACCTAAAGGAACTGTAATAGTACTCTAGAGCATGAGGATATGGGGCAGTCTGGCAACCTCTCTTAACATACCACAGGTCAGCTACATGCCAAAAATGGGAAGCTAGTTTCAAGTTGTGCATATCTGTGTGGCCCCTGGGACCCCGATGTTTTAGGACTTTGAACTACCAGCTGGGGATGTGCCTCAATCAAATGGATGATAAAAACTAGTAGTGATTTGTATAGCCACTGAGTAGGCATGAATTTCTAATGTACCTAATACAGAACCAAACAGAATAAAATAGAATAATCTACGTAAAGCAGGCAGCACAGTGACAAGCACATAGTAAATGCTTTAAAAATGCCATCACTACAGCTTCTAAAAATATAAAACGATAATAATAGAACAATATGAACAATGTTATACAATAAACTCAACAGTTGAAGTGAAATGGACAAATTTCATGCAAAACACAACTAACCAAAATTGAGACAACAAAAAACAGAAAGTCAAAATTAAAAATAGATCCATAACTATTGCAGAAGTTGAATTCATAATAAAAAACATTTTCACAAAGCAAATTGCGAGTCCAGATGGCTTCGCTGGTAAATTCTATTAAACTAAAGGAAGAAATAATACCAATCTTACACAAACTCTTATAGAAGATACAGGAAAAACGAGACAATCTCAATTCATTTTATAAAGCCAGCATAATCCTGATATTGAAACCTGACAAATAAATTAAAGGAAAGTAAAATTATAGACCAATATCCATAAAACCAAATATTTGTATTAAACAAATTCAGCAATATATAAAAGGTGTAAAGCATCATGATCAAATAAAGTTTATCCCAGGAATACGAAGGTAATTTGACATGGTTTGGCTGTGTCCCCACCCAAACCCTGTCTTGAATTGTAACTCCCACAGTTCCCACATGTTATGGGAGAAACCCAGTGATTGGATTATGGGGGCGAGCCTTTCCTGTGCTGTTCTTGTGATAGTGAATGAGATCTGATGGTTTTAAAAATGGGAGTTGCACTGCACAAGCTCTCTTTTTGCCTGCTGCCATCCATGTAAGATGTCATGTCACTTGCTCCTCCTTGCCTTCCACCATGATTGCAAGGCCTCCCCAGCCACGTGGATCTGTGAGTCCAATTAAACCTCTTTCTTTGGAAATTGCCAAGTCTCGTGTATGTCAGTGTGAAGTGGACTAATAAATGGTTTAACATTTGAAAATCAATTAACGTAATTCACCAATGAACTGAATAAAAGAGAAAAGCCATATGAGTATCTCAAAAGGGTACAGAAAGTGTACACAGGAAAATTTGAAATCCATCCATGATGAGAACTGTAAGGAAAACAAGGGTGAGACTATCTTCAATCTGACAAAGAACATCTATTAAAAAACCTATAGCTAAAATCAGATTTAATGTTAAAAAATTTTCTCTATATACTGTTTATACTTTCTATTCCATATACTCACAAGAAGCAATTAGAAAGTTAAAAAATAATATTCCCAATAGCACCAAAAAGCAACAAATAGGAGTACATTTAGAAAAGATATGTAAGATCTCTACACTAAAATATTTTGTAAAATATTTCTGAGAAAATTGATACTTAAGAAAATAGAGAGACATATCATATTCATAGACTTGTTGACTCAATACTGTTAAGATGTTAAACTTCACCAAATTGATCTTTAGATTCAACACAACTCAAAACAAAAATCCAAAAAGATTTGAAGAAATTGATAAGCTGATTCTTAATGTTATTAAAAAATACAAAGGATGTAGATTAGCCAAAACAATCAGGAAAGAAAATAACTCAAGGACACGATTTCACTTTAGGACTTGCTTTAAATTTATAATAATAAAGACAACGACATTAGAATATATGACAAGTAAGTGAAAGAGAACGGAGTCCTGATGTAGTGCCACAGGTAAGACCAATTAATTTTTGACCAAGGGAGGAAGTCAGTTCAATGAGGGGAAGTCATTCTAACAAATGGTGTGAGAAAAGCAGGATATTTGTAAGAGGAAGGGGAGAAAAAGAAAAGAAAAGAAAAGAAAAAAGGAAAGGAAAAGAAAGGAAAAGAAATGAAACCATGGCCTCTACCTCACTTTATACACAGTTTTTTTAAAGATTCAAGATGAATTGTAAATCTAAATGTAAAACTTGAAATCATAAAATTCTTAGGGAGAACAAAAGGAGACTATTTCTATAAACCTGAATTAGGCAAAATTTCATGGAAAGGATGTTAAAAGCAATGACTAATTTTTTTAAAAACTGATAAACTGGACTTCAAAAAAAGACGTCATTAAGAAAATAAAGAAGCCAAAGTGTAGAAAAAAAATATTCACACACATATATTTTAAAAATAACTCATATCTAAAATATATAAAGAACCAGAAACCAACAGTTAAAAGATTACGACAAAATACTTGAACAATACTTTAAAAAAAGACATACAAATGATCAGGGAACTCGAAATTAAAATCACTATGAGATACCATTTTAGGCCCACGGGAATGGCTAAAAATCCAAAAGACTGATAACAGCAAATGTTGATGACAATGTGGAACAAAACAAACTCTCATATGCTGCTGGAAGGAGTATAAAATGATAAATCACAGCCAGGCACAGTAGCTCACGCTTGTAATTCCAGCACTTCGGGAGGCCAAGGCGGGCGGATCACGAGGTCAAGAGTTTGAGACCAGTCTGTCAATATAGTGAAACCCTGTCTCTACTAAAAATACAAAAAATAAGCCGGGTGTGGTGGCACACGCCTGTAATCCCAGCTACTCAGGAGGCTGAGGCAGGAGAATCACGTCAACAGGGGAGGCGGAGGTTGCAGTGAGCTGAGAGCATGCCATTGCATCCCAGCCCAGGTGACAATGCAAGACTCCGTCTCAAAATAAATAAATAAATAATAAATTAAAAAATAAAAAAAGATAAATCACTTTGGATAATTGTTTGACAGTTTCTATAAAAAAATCACATACATCTATCCTATCACCCAGCAATTTGTTTCCTAGATATTCACTCAACAGTGAAAACAAGACTAAAAAAGTATATGCACAAAAATGTTCATGACAAACTTACCCATAACAGCTCAAAACTGGAAACAACCGAAATATCCATCAACTGGATAATGGATAAACAAATTTTGGTCAACGAATAGAATGAAAACGACTAGCAATAAAAATGAAATTTCTACTGATAAATGTGACAATATTATTTTAAAAATTATATTGAGCAAATGAGGCCAGACATGTCCCCTACTCACACACACGGAGGTAAGCAGGGAAGAAAGGTAAGAAAGAGAAAGAGAGAATCGAATGAATACTATTTAGTTTATATGAAGTTTTAGTATAGATAAAAAGAATCTATGGTGGTAAAAGTCTCAGCTGGAGATGGAGAAACTGACTACTAAGCAACCCAAGAGAACTTTCTGGTGTGAAGGAAATATCCTCTATCTTGTTTCACATTGTGTCACTACAGATGTGTACCATTTTGAAAGCTAACTTAGCTGAACAGATATAATATCTGTGCATTATGTTGTATTGAACTACACTTCATTAAAAATAAAAATATATGAATACATAAACAAGAAGTAGCAAAACACCCATCTCAAAAGTGAGCATCTCCTACATGAATCCATTTCTAAAAAAATTCTTTTGGTGGTCAGAATCTTTCAAATACTTCATTTTACAAAATATGAGGACATCTTCCCATTTGCAAAATAGAAAATGAATCTGTGAGGCCGGGCGCAGTGGCTCACTCCTGTAATCCCAGCACTTTGGGAGGCCGAGGCAGGAGGATCACGAGGTAAGGAGACCGAGACCATCCTGGCTAACACGGTGAAATCCCGTCTCTACTAAAAATACAAAAAATTAGCCGGGCGCCTGTAGTCCCAGTTACGTGGGAGCTGAGGCAGGAGAATGGCGCGAACCCGGGAGGCGGAGCTTGCAGTGAGCAGAGATCATGCCACTGCACTCCAGCCTGGGAAACAGAGCGAGACTCCATCTCAAAAAAAAAAAAAAAAAAGAAAAGAAAAACAAAAGAAAATGAATCTGTGGCAGGGCGCAGTGGCTCATGCCTGTAATCCCAGCACTTAGGGAGGCCAAGGCAGGTGGATCACCTGAGGTTAGGAGTTCAAGACCAGACTGGCCAACATGGTGAAAACCCGTCTCCAGTAAAAACACAAAAATCAGCTGGGCATGGTGGCGGGCGCCTTTCCAGCTACTCAGAAGGCTGAGGCAGGAGAATCGCTTGAACCTGGGAGGGGGAGGTTGCAGTAAGCCGAGATCACGCCATTGCACTCCAACCTGGCCGACAAGAGCGAAACTCTGTCCCACCCCCCCACCCCAAAAAAAAGAAAGAAAAAAAGAAAAAAGAAAAGAAATGAAGCTGTGAGCTTATATTATAAAGGTGAACAGTACATCATGGAAGGTAAATCAATGTCAACTTAGATGACCCAGTGAGAGCAATTTTTATGGTGTTGTTGCCCTTGTTAATGTTTGTAATCTCCATGAAATTTTCTTGAGAGCAATGCTTTTAAAGAAGCCACATACATCACATATAAGCACGTACACACAAACATACACACACACACACACACATTGTCAGTGATAAATCACTAGTTACTGAGAATAAGGACACATGGAGTACAAAATGATGCACATATAAAGACAGGTATTATGGCTAGACTATACCTCTAAATCATAACTCTTGAATTAGCCAGGCATGCTAAAAATCACTCTATTTAGAAAGGCACAGCTTCAGCCAGCCACAAAAGCGGTTTGGCCCTTTGCTGACTATAGTGCTAAGTAAGACCCCAGAGCCAAATCTCAAAAAATGCCACCAACTGATCACAAATATTGTTAACATATAATGAGAATATCTGTTTCTACACTTTATGCCCAAATTGGTATTTGAGTGTATCTTTACCTCTCCAAAACAAGAGAGGAGGCACTCAGGGGTGTTATTCCTATTAAAACCTTGTAGTCATAAACTTAACTTCCCAGCTGAATCTTTAAGGAATATTTGGCTCATAGTTATGTCAAGTCTATGATGGGTTTGTAATGAAATATCCTTTCTCTATTGGCTGCTTTTCCAATCTTTAATGTTTTCTGATGAAATTTCAGGCTCTTGTCAAATTGAGGTCATTACTTTGTCTAGTGGCATGGATAGGCAGGCAAATTGGCCAGTGTGCAACCCTGGATGACTCAACCAATTGCCAAATGGTTCCATTTGCAAAAGAGGACACAGTCCATTGTCAGGACCAACTTGGTAGGGAAAGGATATATAGTCTGTATCTACTGCACATATCTAAGCAAAATGTGATGCATATATTTTTCCACATTGATAGATGCTCTTCCTTGTTTTTTTTTTTTTTTTTTCCAATTTATATTGTTGACATAAGTGTCTCATCATCCAAGTGCTTAAATTGTGTATAATGATTCCAAACAGCGTTCGACCATTCAGATTTGGGCATTGGGCATCACAGATACGTTAAATCTAGTTACAGAGGCAGAGCTAGAGCATGGTTTCCATGCCTCGAGGGGAGAGACATATTTTAGTAACCTTTGCCAAAACCACTATATACTGTTTTTCTCAACAGAGCTCAGAGACTCTTTGTAATTGTGCAGAAGTCAACAGAAATCATATTAAACTATAACACTTTCAGATTTTTTCAAGTATATTTGCAATCCAGTGTAAATAGGGCCAACGGTCACAATGTATTTTTTTTTGGAACACTAATATTTGTTTTACTCTAGGCAAGTGTTTTCATAGCCAGTAACTGGTATGAAAAAAGATCTGTTTTCATTCTAGAAGATTATTTATTTATAAACTTTGAAATACAAATCATAAGACTCCCAGAATTCTAATTTACTAACTGCTGAATACATTATGAAGCAGTTCTTAAAATTTAAAATTTGAAAATGGAAATGTATTGAAAAGTTTCAGAAAAAAAGATATATTTCCCATATCCAGCAGAAACTGAACTAGAGAAACATATTATGATTGCCAAAAAAAGGGCTATCACTCTAAAGGCTGTAGGCAAACAAAATACTAACAAGTTTAATTATTCACAATGGCACATTTATGGAGAGTATAATGTCACAATCAATGATTACAAGCCCACACAAATAGCACTGTAATAATTCTACAAGGCGTGTTCAGAAGTGAAATAATTTAGAATTTGAAATCAATAGCATTTATAGACGTTGGAAAATGTCAAATGGAAAACGAATGCCAGTATTTGTATTCTTTCTGGAGCATTTTTACTTCTCAGCTTTTAATTATTCTTTAAAAGATTTTTTAGTACCTGAAAGCAAAAGCAAACATTTGCCCTTTCATGTCTCAACTAACTCTTTCAATAGACTTAGATATGTGAGGGTATTGTTTTATGTATGGAAAAATGAGAAGTCTTTGTGAGAGCTAAGGTTTTGCTAAGCGTTTCCCTTTAATTTCCCATCTCTTGGCCTCTTTCCCTTGTGCCATTCTCATCCTCCATCTCACAATGTTTTTGTTCCATTCATTTCCCATCACTATTAGCATTTAAATTCAGGTTTTGGCACAAAAACCTTTCCAACACAAGGCATTACTTTGGCAAATTCTTAAAATACTCCTTGTAATTAGAGACAGGGTAAATTGGATGAGAAGTATATAGGGATTCCCTACACTATCTTTTCAACTTTTCTGTAAGATCATTCAAAAATAAACCTTTAGTTTTAAAAGTTTCCCGTATATAACACTTGGATTCTTCCTGTTCTTACAAAAATATCAGTTTACTTATATTATCTGGCAAAACAAGGCCACAAACTTGTGAATATTGAAAATAATTCTTAAAAATATAACATTAGTAGCTGTTTTAATTAATTGCCATTTCCTACCAACGAGTAATAGCAATAACAATAACTATCCTTTGTTGAATGGCCTAAATATGCACAAAGCACTCTGTTAAGCCTTTTTATTAATATTACTTATGTTATTTTATCTAAATCTCACAGAATCTCCAGGAGCTATCACTTTTATGCTAAAATTGTTAAATGTCTTGTCCTTATAAGAGTAACTGTAAGGTCTCAGATTCTACCCAAATATGTTGACTCCCAAACTAGTGCCATTTTCACAAACTTTTGCCTTCCTTAAAGAAATTGTTATTTGTATGTACTTACTGACTGCAGGCATCGCACTGTATATATGCTTTTATATACATACTTTTTTGTATGAATGTGCAAAATAACCCTGCAACAAGTTGCTATTAATTCTAAAATGAAATGAAAATCCTGACATTTTCTAGTAAAAGCTGTTCTAGTTAAGAAAGCATTTAACTGTCAACTCTGGTCTTTGTTGACACTTTTTTAGATTTCTGAAAAAAAAAAACAAAACTGTATTTAACCTTTTGTCCATTAATGGAGTGATGTCCAATCACCTTATGTACCATCAAATTACCTATCAACAGAAAGAGAAAGAGAAGAAAATTTAATTTCAGGTTACTCCAGAAACTATGGCAACCAGGCTGTTTGGCAGCCAAAGGGTGTAAAATCCAGATTAGATAGATGGATGTATTTACATATTCACTTTTACATTAAACAGAGTAGATGACACATCCCTGTATAAAACCTATTATTTAAACACTTCAAGTGAAAAGTGTTAAAATAAATGGCTCATGACTTATGAAGTGTTAAAATAAACGTTTATTTCAACGCTATACATGTCATAAGCCATTTATTTCAACACTCTCTACTTCAGAAGACTTACCCAGACAAGAAGAAAAGATCTCATTTGCTAAGTGTATGTCAAGAGGCCAAGGCGCAGAAGATAAAACCGAAGTTTTGATGCTAGAGCTTTGGTATGTGGAAGTTCAGATCAGAAGGTAGAAGAGGAGGTTTGATGCTTAACATCTGGTAAAAGCTCTGTGGATGTGGTAAACTGTTCATCATCACCACCTACATTGGCTTCATTTAGACATCACATTTCTCTTAAGTCATTCTGAGAGTTTAGGGCATGCCTGAGTATCAAATTATGAATGAAATGCACTGTTGGGGGTATTTCTGCAAAGATAATATATGTTTTATTTTATGTCTCCACTTATTAGAGAAGCCTCATGTAACCAAAGTCTTCAGGGAGCAAAGCTTCAGAGACAAAGGCCTAGTTTCATAAGTGTAAGTGCATACACTTACACAGCGCTTCCTATATGACAAACTCTAGTGTAAGTGTTATACAAATATTAAGTAATTTAATCTTCACAATGTTTAGGAGGGTGATATGGTTTGGCTGTGTCCCCACGCAAATCTCATCTTGTATTCCCACATGTTGTGGGAGGGACCCAGTGGGTGGTAATTAAATCATGGGGGCAGGTCTTTCCCTGCTGTTCTCATGATAGTAAGTCTCAAGAGACCTGATGGTTTTATAAAGAGGAGTTCCCCTGCACAAGTTCTCTCTCTTTGCCTGCTGCCATCCATGTAAGACGTGACTTACTCCTCTTTGCCTTCTGCCGTGATTGTGAGGCTTCCCCAGCCACGTGGAACTGTAAGTCCATTAAACCTCTTTCTTTTGTAAATTGCCCATTCTTGGGTATGTCTTTATCAGCAGTGTGAAAACGGACTAATACAGAGGGGTAGGTATTTTTATTTCCGCCATTTTTTTTTTTTTTCAGATGGGAAAACAAATCCAGAGTGGCTGAGTAATCTAACAAGGGAAAACTGGTAAGTGGTGGCACCAGGATTTTACCCCAAGCAGTTAGTGCCAGAGTCCATGTTCCTCATCCCTGTGCTAGGTTGAGACTTTCAGCAGCAGAATAGCAGACTGTCTCATACTCTAGAAGTCATGTGGGATTGAGAAGTCGAGTTCATCATTTCATTTTCAGGCAGCGTCAGCCCAAATGGGTAACAATTTCTCTCCTTTATAAACAAGATCTCCTAGATGAAAAGAATTAATGCTATTTCTGTAAGAAATTGGTATTGACTAATGACTATTGATAGTCGATTATGACAGCTTTCAGTTTTGCCTATTTTAAGACTTCATGTTCCTACCAAAAGTTGAAGGCCTATGGTTGAAGTGGGAATGTCTGAAAGTGACTGAATTATTTCCCTCCAGGATGTCTTTTATCGCCCCCTAATAAAAGCGCTGGTAAAACATTTCCATTGCATTGGGGAGTTATACATGATATAAATGATGAATTGAGGGGTGCTGATGAGTTGATGGGTGCAGCACACCAACATGGCACAAGTATACATATGTAACAAACCTGCATGTTATGCACATGTACCCTAGAACTTTAAGTATAATAAAAATAAAAAAATAAAAAAAATAAAAAACATTTCCATTGTTAAGCATACCCAATAACAGCAGTCTTTATATTCTGAAACAATGCTGTATTGCTCTCAAGCTTCTCTCTCCCTCCCTTCCTCACCCTTCCTTCTCTCTTTCTTTTATAGATCCCTCTTGATACGGTTTGGCTGTGTCCCCACTCAAATTTCATCTTGAATTGTAGCTCTCACAGTTCCCATGTGTTGTGGGAGGGACCCGGTGGGAGGCAATTTAATCATGGGGGTGCGTCTTTCTCATTCTGTTCTTATGATAATGAATAAGTCTCGTGAGATCTGATGGTTTCATAAGGGGGAGTTCCCCTGTATAAGCTCTCTCTTTGCCTGCTGTCATCCATGTAAGATGTGACTTGCTCCTCCTTGCCTTCCACCATGATTGTGAGGCCTCCCCAGCCATGTGGAACTGTGAGTCCATTAAACCTCGTTCCTGTATAAATTATCCAGTCTCAGGTATATCTTTATTAGCAGTGTGAAAACAGACTAACACACCTCTCAATTCTCTAACATCTCTTCTTTCCTTTATCTCCCATATTTACCTTACCTCTCCCCTTTCCTCAGACACCTTAGCACTAAGAACAAAATTAAGTGTGGATTGCTTAAAGTCCCTCAGTCTTTATAATTTTATAAATATGTCAATAATTGGAACATATGATG
Source organism: Rhinopithecus bieti (assembly GCF_001698545.2). Lineage (NCBI taxonomy): Eukaryota > Metazoa > Chordata > Mammalia > Primates > Cercopithecidae > Rhinopithecus > Rhinopithecus bieti. Next base: position 1,332,401 of record NW_016803685.1, on the reverse strand, counting down.
TAAAATCATGTAGTCTATCTGTAATACACATCCTTGTCCACAAACCAGACTTTAAAATATCTATACCCTTCCTCTGCCCACCCACCTTCCCACTTCATACCACACAATGATTACCAACCAGTTCCTTTGGAAATCACAAAGCCAAAAATTGGTAAAAGGAAATCAGAAGACTAAGTGCACTGTGACATACACAAGAAGTGCTTTTAATATACCACAATGGAAAGAAAAATTCTGAAATAATTTTTTATTAGAACATTTGGCATTTCAAAGGAGAAAACTAAATTGTTATAAAATTATGGAATGTACTGAACAAAAAAGTGACATAACTAAAAAACTAATAGGTTGGATAATATTAAAATATACTATATACTCACCTATTTATAAAATCTCTATATTTGCTATCTTGTTATTAGAATCCAAACTACTCCAACTAGTAAAACATTGATATTTATTTATACTACATAAATGAGACCTATATTTTTATAATTGACACCTGAAATGTATTTTCTGAGAGCATATTTACTACTGGTACTAAAGTATACATATATATATATATAGAGAGAGAGAGAGAGAGAGAATTATGTAAATACACATATACCATATCTCTATATAGTGTGCATATGTATATGTGTGTATATGTGCATATGTGTATATATATGGTTGTGTATGCATATGTGTATATATATGACACAGGTATATCTTCCCAGCTGTTTTTTCAACTTAAGAAAAGTTTCATACTATCAATTGGAAAAAAGTCTAAATTTAAAATTAATTTTTATACAAATTTAAACTACACATTAAAAACGAAATATTTTCATTCATTAAATAAGTAGACATTTATTGAATGCCAGCTATGAAGCAGCCATTATGTTTGGAGGTGGTGACATAAACAGGAGTTAGACATTATCCCTGTCTTTAAGAAATTTACACTGTAGCTAAATGAATATATAAATAACTTATTATAATGTATGTTAATGACTCCGGTAAACCTTAGAAAATGATCATGACGAATCAGAGAAAAGTGTATTATACTTTGTCTAGTTGGGTCATCTTTACTTGAAGATGAAATATGAACTATGTCTTAAAGGATAACTGGCATTTTAGAAGGCAGAGAAGGAATGGAGGGAATCACAGATAACTGCATGAGCAAAAGGATAAAGATCTCGTTGGAATGTTAGGTGTGTAGTAGGGCCCAGAGTAAAGATGGATTAGGAGGGAGAGGAAGGAGACAAGCTAGATGGAGAGTGCGGCAGGTGTTTCTGGGACACACACCACAGCCTCCCTGACCACCTCTAATCCAACAGCAGCTGTTCTAGTCAGTTCCATGTTAGCTCTGACTGACCCCAAGAAAACAAAGCCCCACCTCATGCTTTGCTAAACTTATTTGTACCCCCGTCCCAGGGCCTCTGCTGCCACCACAAGAGCCTACTAAGGCTGTGCATCCAAGCCACAAAAGTACAGGCAAGTGAATACTTTCAGGGATAGCCCTTAGGCTGCTCCCGCCTTCCATCCTTGAGGGGGACCATTCTGTAAGGCCTCTGCACACTTCCTAGGAGTTCATAATTGTGATCTAAAAGTAATACCGGCTTAAGTTGCCTTTTGCTCCTTCTTTGTCTCATGTTTCCTTCTCCCTGATGTTTATTTCCTGAGATCAACTCCCAAATAGGCCACTTGCATCCAAGTCCTTGTCTTCAGGCTTTGCTTTTGTAAGAACTCAAACTAAGGCAGAGATACAATGAGGCCTGTTTGTGAAGGGTCCTATACTCTGCATTCAGCATGTTGGACACTTTCTTACAGAAGTGAGAGGTCCTCTGAGAATCTTGAGCAAGGTAGTTACCAGATAAGATTGTATTTTAGACTTTGTATATGATGGTGGTGTTGCATAAGGACCAGAAGGAGAAGAAAGTGAAAGTGATTAGCAGATGGTCATTTAAGAATTGTCTATAAACACAACGGCTTGGACTAAGTCAAGCTTATATAAGATAGAAAATGACATAAAAGATTTCATTCACAGTCAGAGATGGACTATATAAAGCCTTGTGACTAATTAAAAATACAGAGTAAAAGGGTCCATGGTGTCAAGAGGACTCAGGTTAATGCCATTTACTGTGATACTTTTTAAATTATTTAGAGGATAACAAATTTGAATTTGGGTAAATACCTGAGGTTAACCAGATGGAAAACAGCTGAGCTACTTAAAAACATGAATATAAAATTCTCTTTTTTGTTGTATCTCTGTCAGGCTTTGGTATCAGGATGATGCTGGCCTCGTAAAATGAGTTAGGGAGGATTCCCTCTTTTTCTATTGATTGAAATAGTTTCAGAAGGAATGGTACTAACTCCTCCTTGTACCTCTGGTAGAATTCGACTGTGAATCCATCTGTTCCTGGACTTTTTTGGTTGGTAGGCTATTAATTATTGCCTCAATTTCAGAGCCTGCTATTGGTCTATTCAGGGATTCAACTTCTTCCTGGTTTAGTCTTGAGAGAGTGTAAGTGTCCAGGAAATTATCCATTTCTTCTAGGTTTTCTAGTTTATTTGCGTAGAGGTGTTTATAGTATTCTCTGATGGTAGTTTGTATTTCTGTGGGGTCGGTGGTGATATCCCCTTTATCATTTTTTATTGCAGCTATTTGATTCTTTTCTCTTTTCTTCTTTATTAGTCTTCCTAGCGGTCTACGGATTTTGTTGATCTTTTCAAAAAACCAGCTCCTGGATTCACTGATTTTTTGGAGGGTTTTTTTTTGTGTGTGTGTGTCTATCTCAGTCAGTTCTGCTCTGATCTAAGTTATTTCTTGACTTCTGCTAGCTTTTGAATGTGTTTGCTGTTGCTTCTCTAGTTCTTTTAATTGTGATGTTAGGGTGTCAATTTTAGATCTTTCCTGCTTTCTCTTGNCAAAAGCCAAAATTGACAAATGGGATCTAATTAAACTAAAGAGCTTCTGCACAGCAAAAGAAACTACCATCAGAGTGAACAGGCAACCTACAGAATGGGAGAAAATGTTTGCAAACTACTCATCTGACAAAGGGCTAATATCCAGAACCTATAAAGAGCTCAATCAAATTTACAAGAAAAAGCAACCCCATCAAAAAGTGGGCAAAGGATATGAACAGACAGTTCTCAAAAGAAGACATTCATACAGCCAACAGACACATGAAAAAATGCTCATCATCACTCGCCATCAGAGAAATGCAAATCAAAACCACAATGAGATACCATCTCACACCAGTTAGAATGGAAATCATTAACAAGTCAGGAAACAACAGGTGCTGGAGAGGATGTGGAGAAAAAGGAACACCTTTACACTGTTGGTGGGACTGTAAACTAGTTCAACCATTGTGGAAAACAGTGTGGCGATTCCTCAAGGATCTAGAACTAGAAATACCATTTGACCCAGCCATCCCATTACTGGGGATATACCCAAAGGATTATAAGTCATGCTGCTATAAAGGCATATGCACACGTACGTTTATTGTGGCACTATTCACAATAGCAAAGACTTGGAATCAACCCAAATGTCCATCAGTGACAGACTGGATTAAGAAAATGTGGCATATATATATACCATGGAATACTATGTAGCCATAAAAAAGGATGAGTTCGTGTCCTTTGTAGGGACATGGAGGCAGCTGGAAACCATCATTCTGAGCAAACTATCTCAAGAACAGAAAACCAAACACCGCATGCTCTCACTCATAGGTGGGAAATGAACAATGAGATCACTTGGAAACAGGAAGGGGAACATCACACACTGGGTCCTATTGTGGGGTAGGGGGAGGGGGAGGGATAGCATTAGGCGATATACCTAATGTAAATAATGAGTTAATGGGTGCAGCACACCAACATGGCACATGTATACATATGTAACAAACCTGCATGTTGTGCACATGTACCCTAGAACTTAAAGTATAATAATAATAATAAAAAACATGAAATATAACCTATTATTTATGTTTTGGTTTGCCATGCACAGTGTCTCCATTACTGTAGAAATGGGATTCTATAAATGCCTTATTTATAAATAGGATCCTAGAGCTCAAAAGGTTGTGACAATGTTGACTACTAGAAAGAGTTTGCTAAAATGTTATTCAATTGAAAACTGTGTGTGAACTTTAGGAACATAAAAAGCTTGGTATACATTCTCCTTCCCTCTCTTAATAGTAACCGCAAACTGGGTTTTACTGACTAAAAATATTATTATTATTTTTGAGTCAGAGTCTTGCTCTTTCACCCAGGCTGGAGTACAGTGGTATGATCATAGCTCATTGCAGCCTCGAACCCCTGGGCTCAAGTGCACCTCCTGCCTCAGCCTCCTAAGTAGCCGCGACCACAGGCAGCAGTTGAAAGACCAGTGACCAAGGACCAAAGTATTCAATCAAGGTTGGGCAGTGACTTAGGATTAGTGGATGAGATCAGGTGGCATAATGGGAGGCAAAGTCAGTGTATAAGGTCAAGATGGTATAATGGAGGCATGAACTTCAAAGAATGGTGAGTGAAAACTGTACAATAATGATTTGGAAGAAGCAGTGAAATAATAAAACAATTACATTAACATCACCAATTTTGCTTAAATACAACAAGATTTTTATTTTTGCTTTCAATTTTCATCCTTCTTCTATATCTGTACAAGTCAGACTAGCCAGACTGAAATTGGAAGATGATATGGACAATGGTTGACATAGACAGATAGATATGTACACATCTCTTTACATATAACATAAAGTTACCTTTCACCACTGTCATTCTTGGCAGATAAAACACTATAATCACTTTATAGTTGAATGGCATATAATGCAATGAAAGGTCTTCACAAGAAAAAAAATTTATGTTTTCACCTTTTTACTTTCTTTAGCAGTGATTAGTTCCAGAAATATAAGGTATCATCACTTCTCAAAAAGCGCTGTAGGTTATAAGATTGCTCTTCTGAAGTTGGCAACATGTAATAAATGTGCTTTATTCCTAAACATCAATCAGTTTCAAGAATGGCACTTGCTTGTAAAATGGTAATAATAGAAATAGTCAGCTAATAAGTACTATAGGCATTAAAACACTGGATGACAGATGTGAAGACTTCTTGTTATAAAAGAACACTCTCTTATATAATTATGGTTTTATAACTAGTTACATCAGTTTCTAAATATTTAGTTTTTAAGATTTCTGTATCTTTTTTAGTAATGAAATCTATATGATAGTATTCTGTACTATCATATTTACAACAAATAAAATATAGAGATGTAGCCAAAAGCGACAATGAAAGTGTTCTGGAGAGGTGTGATGGCTGTAGGTCATTTAATCTGAAGAGCAACAAATTTAAATAATTACTAAAAGTTTTGCTTGAGAAGATATTAATTTATTGTATAAGTATAGAATTGAAAAATAGTTGTGTAAGTCTTAAAATTACCATAAAATTAGAATGTTTCAGCAATTTATGAAATAGCTACATGGATAAACTTTATTGAATGTGTGGTTTAGTAGAAACAAACAAACAAAAACACTCAAGTACAAAACAAAAGAACACATGGTGATTTTCATTTTCCAAAGCAAAACTTCACTCTGTGTCAAACAGATAGAAAAATCAGGTTTCTAACCTAAATGGAGTCACATTTTGCTGGAGAGAGGATCTGCAGACTGAACATAACTATATAATGTACAAAATCTAAATGCCAGGGGAGTGTAACAGACAGTCCAGAAGGAGTTCAGAGAGAAGGCAAGTTCCAGAAAGTACATGGAGGCAGTAAGCATTTAAAGTACAAAATCAGATAAATGGACCACAGGCATATCAAACTTCAGCAATGTTTTCAAAGAAGGCATGCAAGTGAGAACACATATATTGTTTTCACAGAACAAAGAGATAATCGTTCACCATAAGTAAACAGTTTGCAAATTATCACTGAATTGTAGATGGGGGTGTAAATAGTTGCTGGATTGTAAAGACTTAGTCTAGAATTGTGAAGAAGTATGACAAACACATGACAAACAAGTCGTTGGCAAAATGTCTGGAGTTCTCTTTCCGTGTAGATTTTTGAAGTAGATTCAGAAAAAGCTTTTAATATAAATTTGAAAGGAAAGAAAGGGAAGGGGAGCTAATGAATGCCTCTATGCGCTGGGCACTGTGATGGACACCTTTGACTTTAGAATACATTATTTTTATGACAGATACTTTCTTGTAAATATATGTATCTGCAATCACATCTATCCAAAATTAATTTAGAGATCCAACTGCACAAATATGAGAAAATTAAGTATCAAGTGACACTTGCTAGTGTGGATGAAGTTATGGTGACTTTCTCTGAGAAAAAGATAAAAGACTATGCATCTTCTAAAAAGACCAATTTGTGTCTCTCTCCTAACTTGCCAACCAGGAAAATTAGGAGGGAAATTGTTCCAAATGGCTATTTTACTTAAAGAAAATAGTTTGAGAAGGCAGTTCCAAAATTAATTCTGAAGGTAGCAAAGGGTATGAATTTGCTTAAGAGATAAAACTGTGTTTTTAGAATTGAGAACTTAGGCTAGGCAGGCATTTGGCATACATTAGCTAATTTATTCCTCATAGTAGCTCTATGAAGTCTGATTTTTGGCATTATCTTCCATTCACAGTGAAGTTACAGAGGTCATCAGCTGGTGAGTGAGTTTCTGGCATTTAAACTCAGTAAGGTTTTTTCATCATTCATGTGACTTCTACCTGATAACTCCTTCTGAACTATTTGCTGTTTCTTGAAAATATCACAATTATTCACACCTCTGTGTGATTTCTCCTGCTCTTCCTACTGCCTGAAATTTTTTTTTACCTTCTTCTCTTTGTTTGTTAAGGCTAATACCAAATATTACATCCTTTGGGGAGCACTCATAGACCATGTTCAATCACCAAATTCCTTTCTTTTGTTCTCTCTAGCATGAGTGGGAACAACATCTTGAATAATAGCAATACCCACCTGCCTCATCTTTTAAAGTGTGAGCTCTGTAAGGGCAGGAGAAATGTCTAGTTACTACTTTGACTGTAGGTATATACATTGGAAAGAAAATAAAGGTAATCCTTAGGCAACACTAGAAATGACCAGATAAGTTCCTTAAGTTCTTTGAGCCTTGGTTTCCTCATATGTGAAATGACGCCAATGGAAGTATCTATCTCATATGAGTTAGATGAGTGATTGTATGTAAAATGCTCCACAGAGGGTTGAACACACTGTAAGCCCTTAATACATGTTAGTTCTTATCACCATCATCACCTTTATCATTATTATTCCTAGTAATTAACAATTCATCCTTCAACTTCCTGGACAATAAAAATGGGTTACATTTTCCATTAAAACTCGAAGACAATTAATTTTAAATTTTAAAATTCTAAAGTTTTGAGAGTAGTAATGAAAATAATCTTTATTTCTTTTATGGTCTATATTTTGTCTTAACTTCTGAACAAAGCCTCTAAAGAATTAGCAGTTTGGGATACATTTTCTTTTACCGGTAGCTATATAAAGAACAATATAATTCTTCTTATTTCTTTTTCTTTATTTTAGGAGGTGAAAATTATAAAACATTTTCTGATAGAGAAGATAATATCAGACTTAGGTCTACAGCAGTTTCATTCTGGGTCCATGCTGGGAGAGAAAACAATGAATGTTACACTTCATTTATAATTTCCACTGTGAACATGATAAGGGCTAGTATATTCTCAAATCAAATTAATCCACAACTGTAGCATTTAAGATACAGTGCAAATCCCTAATTCAAGTATACAGTATCACCTATAAAGCCAAAATAAATGGGGTAAGATAAGAGTTCTCAGTGTTGGGTTATAGTGTCAATGCAAGACTTGAGCTGTGTTAATTCAACAAGCTTGATCTTGATTGCCAAAGCATGCTTGTCAATATTTAGCTCCCAGGGGGCATGTCAGGGGCCTTTACAGAAACTAGCTTAAATACAAAATACTATAGCAGGATTTGTGATCCTTTTCCTAATACTCAGATTAAACTGCTGATTTTTTTTTCTTTTAGCTTTTTAAACCAAGAACGTGTTTTCCATACTCCTATGGTAACAAGAAGAGAAGAAATTGCATAGAAGAATTGTAAATGCTATTATTAGAGTTCCTTGAAACCTAGATAAAATTCTGTCACATGAAATCACTATAAAGCTTTTATCTGAGGTCTGAAATACCATTTCCCCACTATGATTACAATATAGAAAAAGGCTTGGAAAAAAATGTTAATCTTTATTCAAAAACAAATGTAATACAGATGAGATGATGGGTAATGATTCCCATAAACTTAAAAACAAATAGTTTGCCGTTTTAATAACTCTGCACTTAGAATCTTCTGCTAGAAGGATGCTGTGAGGTTTTGAAGCTTGCATAGCCATTTTTGTTTATTGCTTAAGTGTTGAACCATTAAAACAATTACACTTAAGAAAATACAGTGGGAATCAGTAGTACACTGATGAAAACCTATACCCTCTATGGTGATTAAGTATAAAACATGATGTGAAAAATAGCATTTTCCAAATTAACACATTTCTGTTTGCCTCCTAACTTTTATTTCTCATTAGATATGAATTAATTAGACACCTACATTCTCCTTTTAATTGAACCTGATAAAACATTCTATGAGATTGGGTATGGTGAGATTCTGACCAAAATATTTCCAAAACAAACAAAATAAACCTTACCACCACAACAAAAAACATGTTAAACACATACCTCAGATAATTGAGAAATTATCCCCTTCATTTGATGATCAAAATTTTAATATATGTCAAGTACGTATAACATGGCTGAAAATAGCCCTTGATATTATCTATCTGTTTTTTTCCTAAAATAATGGCTAAAGATAAAATCAGATCAATGCTGCAACAATGAGAATCACACTGAAATGGAAGAGCCAGATCATGATCTAGATACTTTTGGTACCTACAGATAGTTATGATGGCCAATTCTGGATCTTAATAGCAAAATTCTGTGGTTTTTTTTTTTTTTTTTTTTTTTTTTTTGAGACAAGGTCTTACTGTGTTGCCCAGGCTGAAGTGCAGTGCTCATTGCAGCCTCAAACTCTTGGGCTCAAGTGATCTTCCTGCCTCACCCTCTCAAATATCTGGGATTATAGGCACACGCTACCATGTCTGCCTAGTATTTTTTTGTTTTATGTTTTTTGTTTTTAATTTTTAGTAGAGATGAGGTCTTGCCATGTTGCCCAGGCTGGTCTTGAACTCCTGAGCTCAAGCAATCCTTCCTGCTCGGCCTTCCAAAGTGCTGGAATTACAGGTGTGAGCCAACCCTTCTCTTCCCACTTTATACTTCTGAATTGAAAATTCCAATGATTTGTTGAAACAATACCGTTTCCATTAATCATATTTGTTTTACTAAACTAAGACAAATGTATAAGCCACATCCCTAAATTCTATTTGAACTTTTACACAGTAATAAATTTTTCCATCATTGTCCCTAACTTAAGCTTCCTAAATGTCAACTGACCTTCACAATTATTACCGTATTTTGTAGATAATAAATTGTGCTCAGATGGATCAAAACAACACAATTCAACATCACAAGGCAAAGCTAATTTATATTTAAAGCAGGACTCGAACCTAGGTCTGCTGATTCCAACCTTTTTGCTGTCTTTATCCCCACATCAGATATTGCTTGATCAAGGCAAAGCTTAAATATAAAACCACTATGACTTCGAGACCTGAAAGTGTTTTTGTTTTCAGACAAATATTATTCCTCAGCACGTGTCAAACATATGGTTATGGGAAAGACAAAACTTTATAGTTTTCAGTTATATTTTGCCTTGTCCCTTTAATTTTACCCCAATAGATAACAATAGCAAGACTGTCCCATCCATCCGTGGACAGTGCCATTATTAGATACTGGGAATCCTAATTATAAATTACATCATACCACTTTCACCTTGTTTATCATACTCCTGCCTCACTGATACTTGTTGTTTCTTAAATTCCCAAGCTCATAGTAGTAGGTCCTTTGAATGACCTTTTCCCTCTTCCTGGTGTTCTAAATCCATGTTATTGCATGATTGGCACTTTTCATACAAGTCTTAGCTCAAATGTCATTTCTCAAAGACACCTTTTCTGATCCCCAATCTAAAGTCCCATCTCTTTTTCTATCACAATTATATCACCTAGTTTTGCTATTTTCATAACAGTTAGAGGTATTTGAGATTATTCTTATGTATTTTTTTATTCTCTCCTCCCCACACAACCCCTGCTTCCTGTCTGCTCAATGCTCTATGCTCAGAATTTAGAACAGCACCTGGCATATGGTAAGCTCTTTTACAGATACATGTTTAATGGACAAATAATTGAATCAGAGTATTTTAACATCCAGATGTAATATATCCTACAAGAACTGTTTTAAGAATAAAATTTGCCTTTACCAGCCCCACCTGTGGGAGTTTGAATCTGGTAGAATATGTGTAATTGTGATGTACAATCTTATCATCTGTTTTCTATTATGTAGTGTATAGTTTTTATATCAACACTGTTTGAGATAAATGTGACCTTTTAATCTTCTTATCAAACTTTTAAATATAATTTTTTCTTTAATAATTCCAGGTCTCTGACTAACATGCTCAATTTCAAACATGTACTCTATCTACTCATAAGTTAGAACATTTTGATATTCTCCACTTAGGTGACTAAGTGTCTAAGAAAACCCCACCACTCTATTGTGGTCTAAATTTGATTCCTTTACTCAGAATTTTACAAATTAAACTTTCTTTATGAGATGCATTCTACAGTATTTTAATTCAGAAATATAAGTAAAGGTAAAAATTACTTTTAAAGTCACATGAATTTAGACAAATAGTATTACGGAATAAAGTTACTGCTGATCACCAGATTTTTTAGCTAACAGCGACATCCAGAAATAAATAAACTTAATGTAAGTTTCACAATAATTAGCTCATAATATTTTTAGTAGAATATGAATTTCAGGGATATCCTGTGTTATAAAGTCTGTGTCATTTGTTCATTTGAGTTCAGAAGGGTATTAATAATTGCCCCTAGGCAGCAATATCCAATTGGCTCTGCATATTCAGGGAGAATACTAACTAGGGAATGAAAAATAGCACATTAGTGTTCAGAATGCTTGGCTATTAGGAGAAGATACCTCTGCACCATGGAGAGAGGGTACAAGGACATCAAGACAAAATCTAGGAGTGCTATCTAATATCAATTAAATCATTGCTGTGTCCTGCAGTTCAGGGTTCTGCATCTTTGCTGTCTTAATCTGTTTTATGCTGCTATAACAGAATACTATAGACTGGGTAATTTGTAACGAACAGAGATTCATTTCATTTCTTTTTTTATTATTATTATAATAATAACTTTATTATTATATTTATTATAATAAAAAACTTTAAGTTCTAGGGTACATATGCACAACGGGCAGGTTTGTTATATAGGTAAACCTGTGCCATGTTGGTTTGCTGACACTTACTCGTCATTTACATTAAGTATTTCTACCTATGCTATCCCTCCCCTAGCGGCGTCACCCCACGAAAGCCCGGGTGTGATGTCCACCACTCTTGCTGTCCAGATGTTCTACCGTCTCAGTCCCAACCTATGAGTGAAACATGAGGTGTTTGGTTCTTCTGTCCTTGTGATAGTTTGATCAGATATGATGATTTCCAGTTTATTGTTGTTTGGATACGAAACACATCCTTTTTATGGCTTCATAGTATTCCTGGTGTATATGTGACCACACTTTCTTAATCCGCTTCATTGATGACATTTGTGTTGGTTCAAAGTCTATTTTGCTGGTATATGTGAACAGTGTTGCAATAAACATTACGTGTGCAATGGTCTTCTATGTAGCATGATTTATAATCCTTTGGGATATATACCCCAATAATTGGCAATCACTGGGTCAATTGGTATTTACTAAGCTCTAGATCTTGAGAATCACACACTGTTTCCACCAATGGTTGTACTAGTGTTACCTCCACCAACAGTGTAAAGTGTCCCTATTCTCCACATCCTCTCCAGCACCTGTTGCTTTCCTGCTTTTTATGATGGGTCCAATTTAACTGGTGTAAGATGGTAGATGGTATCTCATTGTGGTTTTGATTTGCATTTTTAAAAGTCTTTAATGTTTTTATTGGTCAAACTGTCCTTAGTTCATTCCATCCCAATGGCTTTAACCCATTCCAGCACGAACTCATAAGTCCAAAGTCCAGAGTGTCATCAAAGTCAGATACGGGGGAAACCCAAGGCACAACTCATCTTGAGGCAAATTCCCACCAGCCTGGGAAATCGAACAAGTTATCTACTTCCAAAAACACAATGGTGAGATAGGCATAGGATAGACATTCCCATTCCAAAAGAAAGAAATAGGCAAGAAAAAAGGAGTAACTGGTTCCATGTAAGTCCAAACCACAACAAGGAAACATTAAATTTTAAAGCTAGAGAATAATATTTTTGACTCTATGTCCCACCTTCTGGATACACTAGGGCAGGGGTTGGGCCCCTAGGGATTAGGCAGCCCTGCCCTTATAGCTTTGATGGGCTCAGTACACTCAGCAGCTCTCACAGTTTGGTGTCTTATGCCTGCAGCTCTTCTGGCTACAGTTGCATGCTGGTGGCACCACAGTTCTGGGGTCCCAGGGACTGCCTCACTCACATGGCTCTACTAATTAATGTCAAAGTGGGGATTCTCTGCCGTAGTCTCACTCTGGCACTCTGCTGGGCATTGCCCTAGTAATAGTTCTTTGCAGTGGCTCTGTGCCTATGACAAGTTTCTTCTTAGGGACCCAGACTGAGAGATCCTTTGAAATCTAGGTGGAGGGTGCCATGGCCCCAGAGCTCTTGTATTCTATACGCCTGAATAATTAGCACTATGTGGTCACTGCGAAGGTTTACAGCTTTTAGCTTCTGGAGTGATAGATCAAGGTGCACCTGGGCCTGCTTGAGCCACTGCTGGGGCAGCTGAGGATGATGGACCAAAATTTAGAGAACAAAGTCTCAAGATAGTGCAGGACACCTAATGCTGAGGTCTGATATGAGCCCCTGTCTAGAAACCCTGCCTTCAAGGTACTAACTTGCCTTGAAGATCTCTGAAATGCCTCCATGGTCATTCTCCCATAGTCTTGATGAATAAAACCTGGATTTCTTCTATCCATTAATCTCTTTAGCAAAGAGTCGATTAGCCACACACTTAGCATTCCCTCCTGAACACATTCTTTTATTCTTTACATGGCTAGGTTGAGAGTTTTTCCATTTTTTTCTGTTCTGTTTCCCTTTTAATTATAAGTTCCATCTTTAAAACATTTCTCTCTCATTTTACTGTAAGCCGCCACCATATAGCACCTTGAATGCTTTGTTGCTTAGATATTCCTTCTGCCAGATGTTTATCAGTCTTAAGTTCTGTCTTCTAAGAAATCCTAGAACACAGATACAATTCTACCACATTTTTTTTGCAACTGCACAAGGATAGCTTTTTACTCAAGTCTCCAATAGCACATTCATTATTTCCATCTGAAATCTTATCAGAATGCCCCTTACCTTTCACATTTCTGCCAATATTCTGATTATGACCACCTAAGTAATCCCTAAGAAGATTTAGGCTCTCCCTGTAGCTCTTGTCTTCTTCTGAGCCCTCACCAGGATTGTCCTGAAAGCTCATTCATGGAAACCTAGGCTTTTTCTAGCCTTCTCCTCCAAACAGTTCTAGCCTCTACTCATCACCCAGTTCTAAAGTCATTTCCACATTTTCAGATATTTGTTATAGCAGCAGCCACACTTCTCAGTACCAATTTCCTGTCTTAGTCCATTTTATAGTGTTATAACAGAATACCAAACACTGAGTAATTTATAATGAACAGAGATTTATTTCTTACAGTTTTAAAGGCCGGGAAGTCTGAGGTTGAGGTGCTGGCTGATGCAGTTCCTGGTGAGGGGTCTCTTCCTAGCTTGGAGAAGGCTGCTTTCTCACTGTGTCCTCACTCACATAGCAGAGAGGGAGCTCTGGTGTCTCTTCCTCTTCTTATGAAGTCACCGGTCCTATTGCATTAGGGACCCGCCCTCAGGACTTCATTTAACGTTCAGAACCTCTTCACAGGCCTTATCTCCAAATACAGTCACATTGGAGGTTAGGAGGTTAGGGCTTCAACATACGAACTTCAGAGGGAGGGACACAATTCAGTCCACAGAGCTCATTATCTTTTCAGGTAAATTACTTCATCAGCAAATTTCTGATAAGATTTAATTGCCCAAATTCCGTCTGAAAAGCGTATGATATTATGTCACATCATTTGGCTCAAATGAAGAAATGTAAACTCTTCCATATTTCAGATGCTTTTCAGAGAGACATAGGTTATAAGCACTATGAAGGCCTGGGGCCATATACGTTTCCTTCATGCCATTTCAGCAGAGTGGCATATAGAAAGCACTCTATTTGTTAGAGGAAAAGAGGAAGGAAGAAAAGTAATAAAGAAAGCAGTAGAATCACTAACAATCTCCAATTAGGAGTCTAAATTCATAAACAATGGGAGAATGGGTTTAGTCTTCCCAAAGGAAAGATATATGGACATCTTGTGGTTGAGAGGCATTATAATATTCCAGTAGAATGTGTATAGACTATAATTTTTTATTCTTCCCTTCCCCAACTCTGTGTCCTTACAATATCTGAATCAAGTGCTGATATTTCTCATTCAAGCTATTCCTGTGTTAAATCTAGAAGAATTTAATTAAAACACACACACACACACACACACACACACACACACACATTTTCTATGAAAGATCATTAGCTACAGCATTTACACCATTCCCCATTCGTATGGACCTGTGCTCTAAAGGTTGTGAGAGGGTAAAACATGGGGCTAGTAAGTTCTGCTGCAAGTGTGGGGCCAGAAAATATTTCATATATAAACAATTGCTACCTAAGGGTAGAGTTGGGGAGAAAAATGTTTGTCTCAAATGCAGAAAGGTGCTGTGAACATCGGGAATTTGTCTGCTAAAAGAGGAAGTAAAAGTGAGAAGGACAAAGATACACTTTGTCCAGTTATGTTCTTCAAGAGCCATCCTTGCCTATTTCAACAGTTTAAGGAGAAGTTAGTTATGTAGGTTATCTCACAAACTCTTACATATTTCAAGCAAATTTATTCAGGAAGATTTCTGCTCTTAATATCTGCCTCTTTTGTTCATCCCCCAAGTGTTTATTGTGTGCCTACTACTATATACCAGGTACTTTGCTAATTCAAGATTTAAAAAATGACCAAGAGGACATTTCTGTGCTGAAAGAACTTTCAAACTACTAAAAGAGAAATGCAATAACCACACGAGATGTTAAGTCGTTTGACAGAAACACACTGAAAGTATCAGCTAAAGAATTCATAGAGAAGGTCTGTTTGCACGTTGAAGGAAGCTGGGATTTCCCCAGACAAGAGATAAGGCAGGGGGCGTGGGGACCATGGTGCATTGGAGAGTAGAACAGTTAGCTCTGACTGGAGCACAGCTGAGCCTGGGGGCAGGCAGGCAGGGAAAACTAAGGATAGAAAGGTTCTTAGGAATGAGCTTGTGGGCATCATTAACAAGGATTGTGAAAATAAAAGAAAATTAAATGTAGAGTAGAGAATGGACAGGAGAAGGGAGAGAAATAAAATAAAATCAGGAAGAAGTTACTTGCAGTATTCCCAGCGATAATCTTGTGGAATTAGAAAAAAAAGGACCAGCTCAGAAAAACTTTACGCAAGTAGGTTCTTCGGGCTTTAGAGATCAATCAGATATGGCGATACTTATCAAAGCCTCACCTGTCCTCTTAGAAGAGGTAATGTGCACTGGAGGAAAAATTGTAATAAAGATCAAAGAGAGACTGCTATTTTAAATTCAATCTTTTTCAAGAAATCTGCATATTCTCCATACTCTGCCAGATACTATATTTTGAAAACCCCACAAAAGCATGTTTTGTTAAAGCAGATTAAAACAATAGAGAGAAGAAATTACCAGGGCATAAATATATAGATCATTTTCAATTTAGTCCCTATTCACTACTGTTGTCTACCTTACCACATCCTCAAATAGCTGCATTCTCCTTTCTCCCACTTGGTGAACTATTGAATCACAATATTCGAATGGAAGGACTTCCACACTTTGAATAATTGATCTCAAGTATGTTCCCTGATGATTTGACATTCACTCTGTTCTTCTCCCTGAAGTATATTTATATCAATAACTGCAGCTTCACTTGCCCTTATATCACAGTGTTCCTTTTTAAGAGCAAACTGATACCGTAAGATAATTGCTAGCCTCTTTCTGAAAAATTTTATTCTTTCTGCAATTTGAACTTAGGGCAACAGACTTTGTCAAAGGCAAACCAGCACATTTTCTCTTTTAAAACTCAAGTTTTGAACACCTATGAAAGGTCTCGATTCAATTTGACACTCAGCCAAGTCCTAGGAAAATAAAACTCACAGTCTTGTTTATTTTTTCTTTACTTTTTCTCCAACTTCATCTATATTTTAAAAAATATTTTCTGGCCTCATGAATAAAACAAACAAAACATGGCAGAGATCACAAGCATGAAAATTAATTTTTAGAATCGGCGGCATTTAGCTATTCTGTTGCTTCTAGTCTGAATCTTTATTTGCACAACAATTAATCAGCTTTGGTATATCTTTTAACTGGGTAAACGATCATCAACCTCTCCTAAACATGTTAAGAAGTTCATTTCCATCTGAATTCTCCTGACAAATACTAAAATAGATAACCTTAATAAGGCACTAATGAGATCATTATAACTAGTTTTGTCTGTATTTAAAGTACAGATTTAAGATCTTCATTAATGATTAACTACTGGAAAACTTTGTTCAATCCCTTGAGTTATTTTTAAATCTCTATATACTATAATTACTTATATTCAATCATAAAACTTTCCATGGTACTGAACACAATTGAACTTTGAATAAGAACAAGTATGTTACAAATCTTGGCTGTTTAAAAAGATTAATCTTTAAGTAGATTAATGACATAGTGATCTTCACCCATTTCAAGCTTTTTTCTTTTTGACTGAGGAAACGATACGTTACTACAAGCCATTTCATATCTTTCTGATGGAACTTACATGAATGACTCCTTTAGAATATTTAACAACCAGAACCCTGAACTTTCTATTATAAGGTGTCTCTGAGATCAGATAAATAGGATGTGGCCTATCACTGGTCTTTATTTTCAGTTGTGCTAAAATAAACCAAGTGTGTTTTCAGTTTCAGAGGAGAGTGGCAATTAAATGTTAAATTATATTTAAGCTGAAGTCAATGTACAAAACTTTCAACCCTAAAGTTGCCTAAGGGAATCAGAAATAAGGGCATTTTACAGGTGATACTATAAAATTAAAGAAGAGACAGAAATGTGGGATGTTTCCTTTCATTAAATGCCAAATAGTTATTTCAAACAACTTGGAGATGACTGTATTTTAATGTTATGACATACAATTTTCAAAATTAAATGTGTTTTAAGTCAAATTTTTAAATAGTATTCATTCAGCAAAAAGATAAATTTTAGAAACATAATTCTCTAACTGTTCAAGCCTTTCAAAATATAGTTTGCCATGGGCCCAACAAGGCCAAGGGTGAAACTCAGTATTTTCTGATCCTAAAATCTTTGCAAAAAAGGAATGCAGAAAATCAATACAGAATTATATAAAATATGTTAGAGGCACAGACTAGCTATTCATCTGTACTCCAACTAAACTACTCCCTCTCACAAGATACCACTTTTTAATATAGTACAATTACCTCCATACTGACTGCAAAATGGTAGTTAACCTTTAAAGTGTAAATCTTTGCTTTTGTGTGTTTACCTGCCAAGGACTTTAAACAGTGTGGAGAGAGGACTAAGGAAGGTGGTAAGCTATTTATAAATTGGAAAGTCTTTTTGCATTTATCTAGGAATATAGATATTGTCAATATGTGATTAAATTACTGCACCAGTTTTCCTGGAGGATTTGTATGTTTATTGCTTTTTGTAAGACATTTATCCAGCTCTCTCAATCCCATTCTCTTTCTTGCACGAGTTCACACATATTAAAATGCAAGTGTCTTCCTTGTCTGATATGTCAGTTGCATTATTTGAAACCCTTAAGCCCCAATATTTCTTGGTATCTGTACAATTCTGAAACAAAATTATTTAGTAATAATTTTCCAGGGATAAGGCAATGTTTAATGAAATGTATATATGACAAAAAGTTCACAAGTCATCATTTCAATTTTCCTGTTGAATTTTCGGGGTAAAGTTGAAGGAAACATTTACTTTTGAAGAAAGAACAAGACTCTAAATTATTATCATCACAGCCTGTGAATTATTCTTTGATGCCTATTGTGCCAAACAGGAGATTTTATACACCATAAAGTTAAGGCAATATTTACTTTAGCAGGTTACATTTTAAATAATAAAAATGAGAAAAATAAATATTAATTTGGATATATACATCTATATTCAAGGAACCTGGAACATGATACTGTTTGTATATTTGTTCCCTCCAAATCTCAGGTTGAAATGTAATCCCTGATGTTAGAGGCGGGGCCCAGTGGGTTATATTTGGGCCATGGGGGCAGATCTGTCATGAAGGACTTGGTGCCATCCCTGTGGTAATGCATGAATTCTAGCAATCTATTATTTCACACTCGAGCCGCTTGTTTTAAAAGCCTGGCATCTCTTGTGCCCCCTCTTGCCATGTGACACATCTGCTCTCCTTTTGTTTTCCCCCATGACTGGAAGCTTCCTAAGGTCCTCACTAGAAGCAGATGCCAGCACTATGCTTCTTTTAGAGTCTATAGAACCATGAAACAATTAATCCTCTTTTCTTTATAAATTACCTAGTGTTGGGTATTCCATTATAGCAAGGTGAAATGGACTAATACAGAACAGTATGAACCAAAGTATAAATACTCATTCATAATGATAATAACAGAAACAGAAATCCATTAAGCAGTTACTATTATGTTGGTGCAAAAGTAATTGCGGTTTCTGACATTACTTTCAATGGCAAAATGCGCAATTACTTTTGCACCAATATAATATGTTCTGTTACACAGGAAGTTGCTCTAGCGTGTCAAGAAGTGATCAGTGCTGGTAACCATTGTATCCTAGTGTGTGGGTCTAAGCATCAATTATATGCCAGGCAAGTCCCTGATCCCTTGAAGTTCACAGACAAGAAATTATATATGGAATATGATATAAACATGAGAGATGCACAGGATGCGTAAGATGCATGGAATCAGAGGGAGAGGCTTCTAAAGTAGTTTGTAGACTGTAAGGAAAATACTGGACTGAGAGGTTGGTTCTAAAGGTAGAAATGCCTCTGTGTCTAAGGGAGCAGTATGTTTGTAGGTACCATAGGTATAGAAGCAAGAGCAAGCTTGGCATTAGGTAAAAGTGTGAGTAGCTCAGTAAGGTTGATCATGGCCTGGGGCAATGGCAGGGGATGGCAACAGATAAGGGGAGATGCAAGCTGGGACAAAATCATCCAGAGCACTGAATACTATGACTAGGTAACTTTTATCCTGGAATCATATTCCTTCTTCAAGTTTTAGTTAATTTATCTCTCCCACAAAGTCTTCCCTGATCCTTCCAGTAAGAAGTGATCACTCCCTCCATGGAGCTCCTACAGATCTTTGAATTGCTCCTTTGACAGGTACCAACTTTTCTACTGCCATAGGTGGTGGAGTGAAAAGAATAAGAATCTAGGATTCAGAAGGCAAGGGGTTCTACTCCCAATTTTGTCACTTTGCAGTGGTCTATTTGCCTTTGGGCAGATTTGTTTACCTTATTTTCCTTTACCTGTATACTCTGGGTAATAGTATTTACAAACATTTGTCACTCAGGGTTATCACGAGTATGTGAAAGTGGCTTTAGAAATTTTGAAATTTCTAAAAATTGAGTTGTTTGAGTATATGTCATCTATTTCCTATAAGAATACACACACCTTAAAAGGAGCAAGATTTAGATTCTAGAAGAGGTGGATAATAGTTTGCCAATTATTTGTAAGCCTAAAATCTTGAAGATTAATTTATCTCAATCCTTCCTCTTTCCAGGAAACATTCCTTCAGTTCTTTTCTATGATGAGTCAGCTTCCTCTTAGCTTCCTCTCTCCTTGGGGCATAGACATGTGCATAACTATCTCACTGCACATGCCTTATCATGCCTTCTCCTGATCTTCTTCCTCTCAGCTTCTTTTGCTGCATCTTCTTACTCATCCTGTTCATATAATGCTAAAATAGCCATTGGACCTCTTTTTTTCTTTATCTGTATGCATTTCTTAAGTTTATCTCAACAGGTTCCATGACTTTTTATATCATGTTTATGGCATGAAGGTTCAATTTATGTATTTAGTTCTTTCTTCTCCTTCAACTTCAGGGTTAAATATCCAACTAGTTAATCTGTATCTTCATTTGGATGTCTGATAAGATGTCTTAAGTCCAACATATCCAAAAAGAAGTATTCTTTCCCAAGGCTGATGTCTAGAATGGTGTTTCCCAGGTTTTCTTCTAGGACTCTCATAGTTTGAGGTCTTATATTTAAATCTTATGACTAAGTTCTCAAAAGCAATTGTAACAACAACAAAAATTGATGAGTGTGACCTAAGTAAACTAAAGAGCCTCTACACAGCAAAAGAAATTACCAATAGTTTAAACAGACAACCTACAGAATGGGAGGAAATATTTGCAAACTATGCATCCAACAAAGGTCTAATATCTAGAATCTATAAGAAACTTAAACAAGTCAACAAGCAAAACATAAATAATTCCATTAAAAAGCTGGCCAAAGACATGAACAGACACTTCTCAAGGGAAGACGTACAAGTGGGCAACAATGAAAAAATGAAAAAATCTTCAACATCATTAATCATCAGAGAAATGCAAATCAAAACCACAAAGAGTTACCATCTCACACTAGTCAGAATGGCTATTAAGAAGTCAACAAACGCAACAGAGCAAGACTCGGTCTCAAAAAAAAAAAAAAAAAAAAAGAAGTCAACAAACAACAGATACTGGTGAGGTTGTGGAGAAAAGGGCATGCTTATATTTATATGCTTATACATTGTTGGTGAGAATGTAAATTAGTTCAGTCACTGTGGAAGCAATTTGGAGATTTCTCAAATAACTTAAGACAGAACCAGCATTTGATGCAGCAATCCCATTACTGGGTATATATCCAAAGGGAAATAAATTTTCTACCAAAAGACATAGGTGCTTCTATGCTCATCACAGCACTATTCACTATAGAAAAGACATGGAAACAACCCAGGTGCCCATCAATAGTGAATTGGATAAAGAAAATCTGGCATATATACTCCATGGAATACTATGCAGCCATAAAAAAGAATAAGATCATGTCCTTTGAAGCAACTTGGTTTCATCTGCAGGCCATTATCCTAAGTGAATTAACGCAGGAACAGAAAACCAAATATTGCATATTCTTGTTTATAAGTGGAAGGTAAACACTGGATATACATGGACATACAGATGGGAACAACAGACACTTGGGACTACCAGAGGAGAAAGGGAGGAAGGAAAGGAGGCAAGGGTTGAAAAACAATTTACTGGGCACTATGCTCACTACCTGGGTGATAGGATCATTCATATCCCAAACCCCAGTGTCACGCAATTTACCCGTGTAATAGACCTGCATGTGTACCCTTGAATCTAAAATGAAGGTTGAAATTAAAAAAAAGAAAAAGGGAACACAAAAAACACAAAACAAATAAACAAACAAAGAAAATGCCCCTCAAATCAGAAATGAACTATTGATCCCCCTCTCTTACTCTTTTGCCATGAAGCTGTTCTCCAGAGTTTACTTAAAATGGCACTACTGTTTGTTCAAATGCTCAGCCCAAACTATTTGAAGTTATATTCATAATTCCCTTTCCTCTTGTATCACACATTCAACCCATCGGTTAATCCCACTGACCTTCTCTAAAACATACTCTGAACACAACATTCTCCCTCCTCCAACTCCTCCATTGCTACCACACTGGTCTAAACCATAACAGTCTCTTGCTTAGATTCCTGAATTAGCTTTAAAAATAATTACCCTGTCTCCATTCTTATGCTGTATAGTCTGTCTGCTACACATAGTCATGGTGCCCATTTATTTAGAAATTGAAATTAGATCATATAAGTACCTTAAAAATTAGACTAAATCCCAAAATCCATGCAGGGCCTACATGATCTCTGGTTAGTCCTCCAACCTCATTGTCAATTGTTCACTCTCCTATTCAACTTACTTCACACCATGCATCCTCATTGCTGTTTCTGAGCATTCTACTATATTTAGCCCTTTTTCTTTGGGATTTCTGATCTATTTATTTAGTTTGTGATTGCCTAGTGCACCTTATGTGACTAACTCTGACTAATGTGCCAATGTAAGTGTTTACTGTCAATTCATCTCATGATTCAGTCTGTTCCAGGAAATGCAAAGATTAAAAAGAATTTCTCGATTGTGTTTAACATTTTCATTATTCTGAAATGTTTCTTTCTGCCTTGAGCAATACCTAACTACTAGTAACTACCAGAAATGTTAATGAAAGTTTGCCTACTCAGGGGCTTCATCTCATAAGAAAGTACCAGAAAAGCCCAAGGTAATGTGCCAATCTATAACAAATCTGTTTTCTGATAATCCAATTTTTAAAAGTTACATTTACTGTCTGATTGCCCCTTATCACATTAAAGTTCAGGGCAGAACAACCAGAAACTACAGAAGGTAAATGGACAGGGACAGAGATGTGCCATTGTTGTTGATAGCGTGCCGGCACATGACTATGCTGTTATAGTTCAATGTTTCTTCATGTTAACTCAATGCCTAGACTTAAAAAGTCACAGATCAGAGCTGCAATTATGTCAAATTACCTGGTGGTTTTATTAAACCCCCAAACAGATTTCCTGTTGTTTCTCCCCTCTAAAAGTTTCAAAATGTGCAGAGAAAATGAGGACAGCCAAATGAGGATAATCTGATGTGTATAATTGAAAAGAAAGCATCATTTAGGAAGAAACAAAGTTTTCTGTTATATAGTAATGATGTAAAGGGTTAGAGAAATCTATAACCCTGAATTCTGACAGTACAGAGAATAATCTGCTTTTCTTGGACAATGAAATTTACTATCAGTGTATCAATTTTAATTGTGTGTAGATATATATGCACACACTAACACATATACACAAATATATATTACACTCTTACTGAGACAATGGTCTTTCATAAAAATTATTTTTTTTACACAGCTCTTTGTAGACACTAAACTCAAGCTTCTGAATGGCAGAAACTGACTTTTAAAATGTACAACTTCTTAAAAAAAGTCAACTTTGATTCTAGATTCAGGGGATGGACATGCAGATTTCCTCCATGAGTATACTGCATGATGCTGAGGTTTGCGATATGAATGATCCTGTCACCCAGGTAGTGAGCATAGTGGTGAATCTGTAAGACATTAGATTCTGATATTACAATTTCCAAGGGATTGTTCTTTAAATTATATTAAGCATAACCCATACTTTGTTTAAGCATGGCAGATTCCCCACACGTATATGAGAAGTTTTGGAAGATGAAAAGCAGACTTTTTCTGACTTAGCAGAAAAAGAGAACATTCAACACGTAGAACTCCCAAAAAGGCAGCTAAAGACAGGGGAACGGAGAGTACCGTGCAAGCAGGGAGGCACAGTGGGCAAAATGGGAAGATTGTCTGAAGATGGTATGTAGAGCCAACTGGACCCCAGTTCCCACCACAACCTTGTGCAATCAGGTTTCTAGTGGTCCACTGGAGACAGAGATTTGTTTGTTTGTTTGTTTGTTTGTTTATTTGAGATGGAGTCTAGCTCTGTCACCAAGGCTGGAGTGTAGTGGTGTGATCTTGGGTCACTGTTACTCCGCCTCCCAAATTCGAGCGATTCCCCTGCCTCAGCCTCCAAGTATCTGGGACGACAGGTGTGCATGACCATGCCTGGCTAATTTTTGTATTTTTAGTAGAGATGGGGTTTCACCATGTTGGCCAAGCTGGTCTCGAACTCCTGACCTTAGGTGATCCGCCCACCTTAGCCTCCCAAGATGTCAGGAGTACAGGCGTGAACCAGAAATTAATTTTTATAGAAGTGTACTAGAGATATCAAACTAGTGGAAGGCTGTAATTGAGACAGGAAACGGAAAGCAGGGAAATGAAAGTCTGCATATTGAAAGCTGGGACTACCATTCATCCCCC
The DNA here is from genome assembly GCF_001698545.2 of Rhinopithecus bieti. Classification (NCBI taxonomy): domain Eukaryota; kingdom Metazoa; phylum Chordata; class Mammalia; order Primates; family Cercopithecidae; genus Rhinopithecus; species Rhinopithecus bieti. The sequence continues at coordinate 1,308,208 of NW_016803685.1, read as the reverse complement.
GATCTCTTTTTTACAGAAATGCACATTGCTTTCATGATAGGAGATCTGAGCATATAGCTAAGAAAGATCTGAAGATACTCACATTGTTAGCCACAGTGAAAGAAAGAGCTTACCACTCAATCTCCTCTGCAATAAAGCTCCCTAGCTGTTAAACTTCACTCACATACTCAAGTCTTCCAATCAACTTTTAATGTCTCACACTTAAAACTAAATTGAGGATGTCTTGAATCCCCAGACATTTCAGAAGTTTTTTTTTACATGAACTAGAGAAACCAAAACAAATAATCAAAATAAATAAATGAATAATAAGGGAGAAGATATAGAGATTTATATATGCATTAAAGAGAAACTGTAAGAAAAAAACCAAACATAGTTAACATCTTCAGAGACAGTATAGAATGCATTGCCTCCAAAAGATAAGAGTGCAATCAAAAGAAACCACCAAAGAAAATGATATCAATATGCTGAAGAGATATCTGTGCTCCTATGTTTATTGTAGCACTATTCACAACAGACAAGATATGGAATCAAACTAAATGGCCATCTATAGATAAAGAAAGAAAATGTGGTATGTACCCAATGGAATACTATTCAGCCATAAAACAGAATGAAATCCTTTCATTTGCGGCAACATGGATGAACCTGGAGGGTATTATGTTAAGTGAAATAAGCCAGGCAGAGAAAGACAAATACTACATGAACTCACTCACATGTGGAATATAAAAAAGTTGATTTCATGAGAGTAGAGAGTAGAAAAGTGGCTACTAGAGACTGGGGAGGGGTCAGGGGAGCGGGGGCCTGGATGGGTTAGTCAATGAATACAAAGTTACAGTTAGGAAGAAAAATTTCTGTTGTTTCATTCATTACACAGTAGGGTGATTACAGCAAATAACAATATAGTGTCTATCTCAAGATAGCTAGAAGATTTTAAATCTTATATCCACAAAGAAATGATAAATGCTTAGAGTGATGGATATGGTAATTACCCTGATTTGATCATTATACAACGTATTCGTGCACTGCAACATCACCACACACCCCATAAAAATATATGATTATTGTTCGATTATAAATAAAAAAATTATTTAAAAAACTATCAAAAAGTAGAAAGAGTTGTACAAAAGTTAAAATATAACAATCAATAAAAAATAAGTTACAGGTATGATATCAAAGAAATCTCCCAAAAGAGAAAGCAAAATTCATATGGGAGAAACAAAACAAAAGAAATTAGAGGGGAGAATGACTAAAAGAAAGAGTGGAGAAAATGGAGAAGAAAAAATGATAAAAAGATAAGACCAGAAAATTTCCAGACCTAAAAATAAAACGTTCCACATAGAAAAGAGCTGAGAGTAAAACAAGAAATTAAAAGGAAAATCCAGGTTGTGAAAACCAGATCACAAGAGATAAAGAGTAGATCCTACCAAAAGGATAAAATAATTTGAAAGGGAGAAAATATACAAATGTATGTATGTGTGTATATATATATATATATATATATATATATATGCATGTGTGTATATATAATTTGAATCAAAGAGCAGATAACAGATGAGATCAGCCCTCTCTATAACTGATAGAAGAAACTGGAATACTGGCTATAAATACTTAATTAAAAATTGTTTTCAATATAAAATTTTATACCCAATCAAATTATTAAGTATGAGTATAGAATAAAAACATTTTCAAATATGCAAATTTTATCTAAAGTTTCCCAGAATGCTTTGAATATCTCAGGAAGTTATCAAACTAAGTCCCAGAAAAACAAGTAAATATACTAAGGGTGAGAAATGTATGGGATCCAGAAATAGAGAGTTTAATACAGATAAGCTAAGGAACATCCCTAAATGACATCAATTAGGCCACACAGGGAATAATTTTAATTTTTTCCCCCATGATGTGTAACAAAGTGCAACACCACGAGTAGGGTATAAAATTATCTACCCCATCATTATCTTTGAATTACACATTGCCTTTGAATATTTTACCAATTTGATACTCGAAAACAGCTCACCAATGCTTCACTTTGCATGTCTCTGCAAACTGAGTTTTAAGAGTTTTTGCACGTAAGTTACTGGTTTTTTTCCATCTATTGCTCAAACAACTTTAAAAATCTATCTCTATTTTAAGCCAGAGCAGCTCAGAGTTGCTTTTATTGACTTACCACTTGATATTATGCTTGATATTAAACCTACACTGAGGGATGTTATAAGAGAAAACTCACTGGTGTTACTGTGTTGACTACAAAGCTTTTGTTGAGGACACAGCTATTTTACGACGTGATCCTCTCTGAATGAGAAGTCATAGACCTCGATTCTGAAGCAATTGCATTATTGTTGTCTTATGAACACTGTTTTATATTCATCTTATAATTTTGTTTGTTTTTTTGATATATAAAAATTTTAAGATAATATGAAGTCAAATATTTGCAATATTTTCACTGATTTTTTTCCATTTATTTCATCTTTACAAAGCTTTCCTTTACCACTTTCTTTTTTTCAGGGATGCAGAGGTTGTTTAATATTAGGAAATACATTAATACCATTTTATGACTCTAATAGACAAAAACAGAAAATCATATATTTTCTAGATGCACTAGTTTATTTGACTAGACAGAAGCTAATTTGCTAGTATAAAGTTTTTAAAACAAAATTCAACTTTTTTTCTTGCCAACATTTATTTTAGGTTCAAGAGGTACAGGTGCAGGTTTGTTACATTGATAAATTGGATGTTGCATGGGTTTGGTGTATAGAGAATTTTGTCACCTAGGTAACCATCATAGGTAGTTTCTATCCTCACCCTCCTCCTTACCTCCTCTCTCTGAAAAAGGCCCCAGTGTCTATTGTTCCCTTCTTTGTGTCCATGTGCACTTAGTGTTTAGCTCCCGTTTCTGAGTGACAGCGGTATTTGGTTTTCTGCTTCTGAGTTAATTTGCTTAGGATAATGGCCTCTAGCTTCATCCATGTTGTTGCAAAGGCCATGATTTCACTTTCGTATAGCTGTGTAGTATTCCATGGTGTTTATATACCACGTTTTCTTTATTCAGTCCACTGCTGATGGGCAACTAGGCTGGTTCCATGTCCTTGCTATTGTGAAGAGTACTGTGATGAACACATGTATGCATGTGTCTTTATGGTGAAATGATTTTCAATTAGGATAAACATATACTTATCTTTTTTCTCACTTTTTTGATAGTTTAATTTAGTACAATTGTTAAAATTTTAGTCTATAATTTATTTTGATATATAGGATGAAGGAAAGTTAATACTTAGGCTTTTTTCTAAATAAATAGCTAATTTATCCATTGATTATCTGTTTAATAAAACATCTTTTTTTTTCCCCCTGACAATTGGTTTGAGGGTCTTGTTTTATATGTGATATTCTATTCTTGGAAATACCAAGACTATTTCAGAGTTTTCTGTTCCGTTGGTTTAATCTACTGGTTCTTGTGCCAGAAAACATTGTCTTAGTTATTATAGTTTTGAAATTGGTTTAAATAATCTGCTATGTATGTCCTTTTTCACCTTTTATCTAGTTGAAAAGTTGCTTAGTAATTTTTTCCTTTCCCTCTTGCTCCTAAATTTTAAAATAATTTTACATATCTTAGAAAAAAAGCTCATTTCAATTTTGTAATTGACTTAATTTGAAATAAATGCCTTATTTATTTCTTAATTTGAACTAAATGCCATATAATATAACTTAATGTGAAATAAATGCCATATTTACTATGAGTCTTTTACTATAAGAACATACCGTGTTTTGCCATATATTCAAAGCTGCTTCTCTATGCTGAAGTAGTTATGTTGTTTCTTTCAGTACCATATATTATTTAAGGATGAGTGTTTTATACTTTGTTTTTGCTAGTTTGAATGCTGGTATATAGGAAAACAATTGTTTGTATGTGTACTGTACAGTGGAACACTGGGTCCAAGAGTATAAGCCTTGGAATCAGTCAGATCTGACCTCAAATACCAGTGAACCTCAGGCCTTGGTACCATTTTTCTCATTTATAAAATTCTTTGTGCAAGCTGCCTAACTCAGAGCCTGGTACACAAAATCTCCTTAATAAAAGGCAGCTGATATAAAGCTTAAGCATCACCATTATCATCTCACTGTCTTATACTTTAATTAATTCTGAGATTTAAAATACCTCTTTACATTTCCTAGGTATATGAACAGAGCATCTCTATTAACAATAATGGTATTTTCTAGAACGATATGTCGCTTCTTTCATGTTACATGTGTCAGACATAACTTTCACAACAATATTAAATAACAATGTTCATGGTATATATCTTTGTCTTAACTTTTATTTTAATGGAACTATTTTTAATAGTAAACTCACTCATTAAGTGTGAGTTTGATTTTTGGTTTAAGATGTATATCCTCAATATTAATATTTATCATAAACCACTTTTAGTTTTCTACGATTTTAAACAGAAACTGATACTGAAATTTTAGGATGAGTTTCCAGATCGTTTCAAAGGATTAAGTTTTTTCGTATTGCATACAGTTACATAGTATATTATTTTAATAATGTTCATAATATTAAGCCATCTTTGCATTCCTGGAATATTCTTCTTTGGTCAAGATGGTTACATCTTTTAATGTGCTGTTGAATTTAATTTCCTAGCAATTAATATAAAATTAATTGCTAGTCAATTTTTTAAAGCATCATATAAAAGTTTTAGATCAATTTCACTTATGAATATAAATGTATATTAATTATACTGCTCCCCCACTCCCATCCTGGAACTTTATCATGAATTCATTTTGGGTTGTCTGATTGTCACCTTCTCTTTCATAATTTTGATTATTCTGTCTTATTTTTCTACATTTTCTGGAGAAATTCCTGTGGCTATTCTTCACAACACATTCAATTTTCCATGATCTCAATTCTGCTCTGTCACAACAGCAATGTGTATTTTATTTGTGCTACTCTATTTTTGATTCTGTATTTTCTTTCCATTTCTCACTTATTTTACTATCTGTTCTGTATCTTCTTATTTCAACCCAGTGTGAATTGCCCTGCTTTTCCTGTCTGCTTGTTTGGGTAAATCCCCTTTTCAGGACTAGAGACACACACATTGATGCTAATGGATCTGGATCAAAGCCAAATTGGCAGAATCTAGCAGACTTTCATGGGACTCTACAAGACTAAAGGTGGAGGGTTTTAACTTTTCCTCCTTGCCTTGACCTCTGACACTGTATAGAAGGGATATATGTAAACTACAAAGTTCACAGTAAATAGACAGGAATCCTGAAGTCTCTGATTCTACTTGAAGATCATGGCTTCTGCAAATTAGACCTCTTAAACATTAGACATTACTTCCAACAACTGCTTGCTCACAGAAATGAAGAGAAATGAAGAGGCTTCCTTCACAGTAGGTTCTATCCTATGGCATCAGAACAAGAGCAATTCTGCTTGCCTTAAAGTAGGTATGAAAGTGCCAAGTGCTTTATTTCTCTATTTTTATCTATTTGCAGTTTAGAAAACAAACACAAAAAACTAAACCTGAACCACTTATTATAGTATCTTTTTAATTGCTCTTTGATGCATACAAGCATATATACATACTCTCAGAAATACCAGAAATTAGGCATAGTAAAGAAGGACTACTACTGCTGAATCCCACCACTCAAAGTTTAAATCCATATGTGAAGTTCATGAAATAGAATAATTGTGAAAATTTCTTGGCCATTCTGACAACTGGCTGAAAGTCAACTTTTTGTTGTTCCTTTAATTTTTTTTTTTTTTTTTTTTTTTTTTTTTTTTTTTTTGAGACAGGGTCTCATTCTGTCACCCAGGCTGGAGTGTAGTGGCATAATCTCAGCTCACCACAACCTTTGTCTTCTAGGCTCAGGCAATTCTCCCATTTCACTACATTTTTGTTTATCCTCTATGTCTTCATATATTTTAGTGAGACTTTTGGAGAGTACACCTGAGTGTCCAATCACTTAAAACCTAAATTCCTGTATTTGAATTACTAGTACTAGAATGATCACTGACTAAATTTAACCTACCAAAGATACATTTTTTCATTTCATTCTCCTTAAAGCAAACCTCTTAAATTTTTATTACACAAAATTATATTACCTTATAATGTGTCATACCCCAAATTAGGTTTTATTTTTTTTCCTTTCAGAGTGGGGACTAAAGTTGCATGTATCAGAATCCTCTGAGATGCTGATTGAAAATATGTATGCCTGGCCTTAACACAGATCTACTGAATTAGATGCTCCAATTCCAAGAATCAGTGTATTTGAAAAGCTCCTCAGGTGACTTTTTACCTCTGCTGTAATCAGTACAACTGATGTACTGATTCAGTGACCTCTGCTGTATTATAAGCTGTGTTGGTCTGTTCTCATGCCGCTATTAAAGGCATACCTGAGACTGGGTAATTTATAAAGGAAAGAGGCTTAATTCACTCACAATTCTGCAGGGCTGGGGAGGCCTCAGGAAACTTACAGTCATGGCAGAAGGGGAAGCAAACATGTCCTTCTTCACATGGTGGCAGCAAGGAGAAGTGCAGAGTGAAGTGGGGGGAAAGCCCCTTATAAAACCATCAGATCTGGTGAGAACTCACTCACTATCATGAGAACAGCATGGAGGTAACTGCCCTAATGATTCAGTTACCTCCCATTGGGTCCCTTCCATGACATATGGGGATTATGGGAACTACAGTTCAACATGAGATTTGGGTGGGGACACAGCCAAACCATATCACAAGCCTATATAAAAATGGTGAAAACTAAAGAAAGGTCTTTGGGAGTGATTTCAAATAATGTACAAGGAACAAACAGCCACACACACACATACACACACACACAATTTCTACAAAATATTACCACACCCTCATCTAGCATAACTTGCTATTAAAACAAGGGTTTGGGGAACTGGGAACACTAGGGTGAAAATACATTTCAATGACACAAGGCATTGTTGTTGGCCTAACTCATTTCTATTATGTTTTCATTTTAACTACTTAATAGAGAAATTTATAACTCCATTTTAGTATTGGAGTAAACTAAAGAAAAAGACCAAATGTTTGGAACTATTGAATAAAAATCCAACACAGAAATAATTTGATCCATTAAACCTTTGGCATCCGCCTTGAAAAGTACATATGTTTCTTTGTGTTATTTCTCAGTATATTAATATGAGAAATGCATGAAGCACAGAGGTTAATAGGAATATGGAGAGGTTTACTAGACCACTTACAGTGTAATTGTGACCTGTCATTACTGTGCATTTTTTTAAAACAGTGATTAATCTTAGTGTTATATTTATAGATTGTTTTCCATCAATTTTTTTGTTAAGTACAAAAGTGACTATATATTTTCATCCTACAATATGTTAAGACATTACAAAAGCTTAACAGAATAAATTAATACAGAATGAGCAAGGCAGAGGGGGCAGTTGAAGCACAGTGGTTAAGTGTACAGTATGAAGAGTCAGACAGTAGGGATTCCAATATACCTGGATACCAGCTGTGTGATGTTATAGAATTTACTTGACCTTTCTGTGTCTCAGTTTATCTTTCAATAAAACAGCCCCCTACTTTTGCCCACCTGATTGGTTTGTTGTACTGATTAAATAGCATAATATGTGAAAAGCTCCCAGCATCTGACACATAGTAAAATGGCCTATATTCTATTAGTTAGAATTTCTAACTAAGTTTCCAAAAGCTCAACAGCAAAATCAATATGGCTGGCAAAGATTAAAAGTCAGTTCAGGCTGGGTGTGGTGGTTCACGCCTGTAATCCCAGCACTTTGAGGGGCTGAGGCAGATGGATCACCTGAGGTCAGGAGTTTGAGACCAGACTGGCCAACATCGCAAAACCCTATCTCTACTAAAAATACAAAAATCAGCAATTAGCCGGCCTGGTGGTGTGAGTCTGTAATCCCAGCTACTCAGGAGGCTGAGGCATGAGAATCGCTTGAACCTGGGAGGTGAAGGTTGCAGTGAGCAGAGATCACACCACTGCACTCCAGCCTGGGCGACTGAGTGGCACTCTGTCTCAAACAAAAAAAACAGTCCAATCACTAAATCCTTCTGCTTGTATGCAGCTGAATATTAAGAATAAAATAGGATTTCTTACATGTCTACTATGTGCCTAAAACTTTCACAAATTCTGGAGGAGTTGATATGAAAGAAACAATGGCTCCTGCTTTTAAGATGTTTATAATCCAAACAGGTCAGTCATCAACCAAATGTGCTAAATGAACTGAGACTAATTAGGAACATTCCTTGGACTTGTGGTTTCTGTTCAATACAATTCTTTTCAAATTAATACATACTAATTAACATTTCTCACACCATATCATGACAGATATGAGCTAAGACAGTTTAACCTTCTTGTTTATTTTTGTTTATTTATATTATATCATGTTTGGTTGTAAACCAGGGGAAATGAGAAATAGTGTGAGCTCCTTTTTCACTTCAGAAAGGACTTAGTATAGGTTTTTTTAAATCTCAATTTCTTCCCTACCTCGCCATCTTCAAAATGTCCTTCTCTTTCTCCTCACCTAATGAAAAGGTAGCATATCTGAATTACTTACTAGGCTTTTGCAGGTTCAGTTGAAATTATAAAAGAGATGATGCTGTTTTGGGGAAAAAAGATGAATCTGTTCAAAAAGGTGAGACATACGCAGGAACACAGGTATTTGTAATTACTAGGATTACAAAGAAGGACATCCAAAGTTGCTCTCAGCATCACAGTTAGACTGAGTGCTCAGATGGTTTATCCAAGGCAGTAAGAAATAAGATTTTTTTTATTACTATATTGATGGCAGCTTCATTTCTAGCTGCATTTACACTTCAAGAAAAATGCCTGAATGATGCCTCTCATTTTTGTTCCTTGAAACGAATCCAAGAATGTTTCCCTAATTTACCTATCTGACTCAATTTTCCAAGATAGAGACTGAGTGAAACAGGTAATATGGGCCCATAATTTTAACAAGGGTCACAGAAGAGTACACTGGCAGCTTTTCAAAACCAGAGAGAATAAATGTTAGATTAGTAAGTGACACTTGTAGACTATTAGAATTTAATGAGTATACTATATTTAGACAGATATGACAGATGTTAATCTCTGACGTTAATAAAAATGCCTAAAAGTTCATTTTGGAGAAAGATCTGAGTATGAACCCAGACTATGAAATGTGGTTATGTAAACTCTGGCAAGTTTCTTAAGTATCTAGACTTGAGTCTCTAAGTCTGCAGAATGGGCCCAGTGATATCCACCTTCCAGGGTTATTTAAATAAGAATGCATATAAAGTGTTCAATAAAGCTCTGGGCACATAAAGACTGTATCATTCAAAGGTCTTGATATTCCCACACAGCTGCTATGCATTGCTTGAATAGCCAGTGCTGCTGAGGAATGCAGAAATGCTGATCACTTTTCTAGCAATACATAAGTCTGTCAACATAAATTTCCAAATACCAAAAGAGTACATATTAACTTAAATACTGAGATTTATAAATCCATAAATCACTTTTTTTTTTTTTGGATAGGGTCTCACTCTTTTGCCCAGGCTGGAGTGCATGGGCGCAATCTTGGCTCACTGCAGCATCGACCTCCCAGACTCAATCGCTCCTCCCACCTCAACCTCAGGAGTAGCCGGGACTACAGGTGCATGTCACCTTGCCAGGCTAAATTCTGTATTTTTGGTAGAGACAGGGTTTCACCACGTTGCTCAGGCTAGTCTCAAACTCCTGGGCTCAAGTAATCTGCCCGCCTCAGCCTCCAGAAGTGCTGGGATTACATGTGTGAGCCATCGCTCTCAGCCTAACAATTTTCTTAAAATTGCCAGTGTTACTGTAAGAGACATAGTTAAGTTTATATAAACAGGAAAACCAAGGTATTGCTTAGTTGTCATAAAGTTGTGTGAAGATTAAATGAAATACGTTAGTGATTTTCTCAGACAGTATACACACTCAGAGTTACACTGTACACAGAAATTTATATATCCCACAAGTAAACTGATTTTAAGGGAATCATTTTCTAGTTCCCCAATTTCCATATATATGATTTCTTAAGTTTTATATGCCTGAGAAACAATGCAATCAAGGCATCCCACTGGTTCTTCTGTCTCAACTCCTTTGTTTCAACAGTCCTTCCCCTACTTTCTAAAAAAAAGCATATTTTTCATTGATCTCAAATATTACAATGACATATACCTAGAATATAAACATTTGGGGGTACCAAACAAAATAATCCAAAATATTGGTGTTGGTTTTAAGAAAGTGATTGATTCTAATGATTCAACGACAAAAATTCTTGCAAGTCAGGTAAATCCCAGGTTTCTGATTTCAATAAAATAGAAAGAGCATGTCATCAAGTTGCCTAATCACTTTTGGTGAAGATTGCTAACTAATTTTAGGCTTACAATGGGGAAGGTGCTCAAATATTTAGGTAAAATGACTATAATAAACTCCTTCTAGTTGATTTATTTAGATAAACAGGGATTTTCAGTGTCCACATCTAAAAAAAAAAAAAGAATAAACCTGATGATAAACTCTATTTTTTTAAGAATAATATGTCTCGATAGAGACATAATCAAATTATTTAAAAAGCCATACATTTCTCATTAATAAATGGATCTTCAATAAAATTCACTTTTATTTTGAATAATTATCAATAGTTATGATATATTTGTGTTGTCTTGATAAAGTGTAAATTATAAATTCTAACAATATAGGAAATAATTTATCATTTAAAGACAACCTAGGATTTTTTAAAATGTAAAAATCCATTTATACACATATATTTTGTTAAAGAGTACTTCCAAAGAGGATCGTTAAGATGTTCAAGCATTAAAAGAAAACATAAAAATAGGATAAAATTTGATGGACAAATTGATTGAAAATATGAGTTTCAGGAGAAAAAAAAAGATGCAAAACTCCCACTCTTTGTTAGAGCATGTTTATGAATTTTTAAATAGGTGATGATAAATATAAAAAAGCACAGTGGTGCTATTTATTCCTAGTAGGTTTATTTAAAAAAATGTGAAACAATTTCATTTAAAGAATTCATATTTGCAAAACATGGGGGATTATGTCTTTTGCTAGCACTTGAACTTACTGCTAAAATTCTCAGGTCAACTAAAATGAGTGAGGAGTATACAGTTTATAAAGTTTTAATTGTAGGGTGTTTGTAAGCATAACAATTTGAAAACCACAGAAATAATGTACTGTATATAAAATCTACAGTACACTTTCCAATCCAACATTTCTTCACTGAATTGAGTTGACAAGTCAGACTCTCCAAGAGCATAGCAAGTAAAGTTAAGCTGGCCTGACCAAATTCCTTTCTCTTTTCTATTCTGATACCAACTCTTACAATCACTCCTGTATAACCCTGGCAGTCTCCACCTTCAAGTATCAGATACCGTGTATGTGTCTCAAAGTTTTACTGTGCCCCACACTTAAGGACCTCTTGGAATTCGAGGTGTTTTCTACCAGGCATTCACATGGTACTAAATTGTTGGGAATGCACATCAGGACATTTGTCTGTCAGAAGAAGGTTTCAAGCAGCTTCCAGGGTTGATGAATGATATCATGAACAGTCTATAAAGAGGACTTTGGAAGAGCTCAGTGCATAGTGTAACAGTGCTAACAGCAGGGACACTGCATTGAAATAGCGTATCTTCACAACATTGGTTATCTCCTCCCTTCCACTAATAAGAGGATAGCATTGTTTGGGGATAGCAAGAAAGCAGTAAATTAAGAGAGAAGAGCAGTAAGCTACCAGTACTATTGTTTCCCACACTTTAAGGGTTTGAGAACATAATTAGGTAAATTTGCATGTAAGCACTGTCCTAGAAGAGAGCTGTTATTACTCAACATGCTAGTGTCTATACAAAGTTAAGAAGAGAAACATAATATTTTGCAATTGTGAGCTTAATTTTATCCTTGTCTGACTCACACCTGTTTCCTTTTCAAAGGACTAGTGATATCCATAAATTGTTTTCAATGGCACTCATAATAAATTCTCTTCGCATAAACAATGGTTTCCACTCAACATTTAATCTTAGAGTGACATGTTCTTCTCTACTCTGAGACCTCAAAGACTGTGTTCCACTTTTTCTAAGAATTCTGACTTCATTTACTATAACGTGCTTCAGATACTTAACTGTGGGCAGAGATTCTTAAATCAAATACTATACCCTTCTAATTTTACCATTGCTTAAAGCGTTTGATATTATTTTGGAAATAAGATATTCTAAGTAAAATGCTCAATGATACTAATCTTTCTTCATCTACTGTTCTCAAAGTGTGGTCCCCAGACCGGTAGCAAAAGCATCATCTGAAACTTGTTAGCAGTGTACATTCTCAGGCCCTCCAAGCCTTATGTATCAGAAACTCTGGGGAAGAGGTCCAGAAATCTGTGTCGTAACAAGCCTTTCAGTTTCTGATGCATGCTAAAGTTTGAGTACCACTGATCTACTGGAATCTCACCTCACCAAGAGGATGTGGATATGTAAAAATTGGCTACAGTTTACAAGTTAAATAAAAATTTTTCTTCACTAACATAGACGAATCCTGATCCATAAAAGACTCATAAATATAAATCTTAAATCCCACAAACTAAGAGTTAATCTAATTTCTTCTTATGTAATCAGACATTTGCTTCCAGCAGGTTTCAAGATCTTCAACTACTGAGAGGCAATGATATTTTGATAGTCCTCTAGATGTGAGGAATAAACGTGTTGGCTGTATAGTCAGAGTAATGCTAGAGAGTTTGGTCTGATGCTTAGGGGTTTAGGACGACGAATGGATAAAGATGGTGAGGAATCTCATTCCAGTCATGCCCTCCTTTCCTAATTTCCCTTTTTACTGTTTGGTCTTCTTCCCCTTTTCCTTAGGGAGTCGAGTGATTGATAGCCTAATCCAATGACTGTATTACAGCTGCCTCAACTAGGACTCTTTTCCTTATCATTAGCAGTTAGCCTATGGTTAAATTCACAGCTCACTGCTTGGTACAGCCCCTGAGATTTAAGGGTCTGGCCTTTAGAAAATATTTAACATAAAACTGAAATCTTGACACACTGAGAACTCAGTTCTCTGCAAGGCTTCCTTAATTAATCCAATGTACTGTACCATTGTTCTGTATGAGACTGTGACATGGTGAACTGTTTCTGAAGCTTACAGAGATGTGTAGTTCTAAATTAAACAGCCACTGACGTGTACCTACACTGATTTTTTAGTACAGTAGATATGCATGAATCTGTGAATATTTAAATTCAAGCTCAAACAGTGACACAATACTCTCTAGTTTTACTTTCATAATAGAACATTTTTTGATTAATTTCAAGCTTGAAATCATTCTTTATGAAAAAACACACACAGAGGAAAGAAATTTAATAATTCATTACCACTGCTGCAAAGGTAAGTTTTCTTAATATGCTTGTCAGAATTCTTTGGTTTACAAAGTCTATCAAATATTTTCTTAGGAACTGGAACAGATATTAATTTATTTTCCTAATTTTGAACCAAAGGAAAATATATATAATATCCAGGTACCCATGAATTTGTTGGCTCTTAAATACTATTTGGTTCTACCATTTATCTGTAGGACAATAGTTATTTAAAAATACCTAAGGAAAGGATGTAGACCTTGATCTATGCTTTAAACCTTTGCCCTTGCTCCAGTCTGTCGATGAGCTGTAAGCGTCTATGAATATGGCAGCTGAGTCCCAGATGAAAAATTATGCATCTCATAAACTGCTATTCTGCTGAAATGTCAAGCCAAGGCAAGGCTGTACCTCAGATTCAGCACTTGGCATTTTCCTTCTGTCTGCTTTGTTGCCATGAAGCAAACATGAACAGTGAGGATTTGTGTAGGGCAGGTAGCAGGCGAGCTCACTGTCAAAAATCTATTATTAGGGCTCTGATCTCCTGCACAGACCAACGATGGCTAAACAGTGAGATGCTCAGGTTCCAGGAAAGCCAATATAATAAAAGAGGGGATTCTTTGTCAATCTGTACATGAATATATTCAAATGAGCATTATTTAAATGAGAATATTTCTAATGGTGAGCCTCTCTCAACCAAAGTGATAACTTATAATAAAAATTGCAATCTAGCATCTTTATTTGAAATGCTTACTTTTGACTGTTCTGCAAATATAGTACATACATATTTGTATAACAAGGTCTTTAATAGTTTGATCAGTTAAACTTGTAATAAGCTAATCATGTTTTTACATAGGTGAATAACAGGCCAGATTTTTTGCATTACTTTTATACACACAAAAAAAGGAAAAGATAAGTGAGTATAAAAGGAAGGCTCTCCTTTTAATTATTCTTTTGGCATGAATTAACACATTTTATTCATTTAAATTCTATCTTTATCTATCAGGTTACTTTAGATCTTCAATGTTAAAGCCTAAGCTCTTATCGATAAAGATAATTACAATAGATAGCTTAAATTTTATGACAGATAATAGGCGTGTTTTTCTAAAAGCAATTTATGCATCAATAATCATGTGATTGACACATAAAAAATTCAGCACATTAAAAAACTTCCCAATTAAAAAAATACCAACACTGTATTTTATGATGGAATTGTAATGTGTGGTGTAAGAACTTAAAGCAATCCTGCCAAAATCTTCCGTTGCTGGCATGTGTGAAAATAGTTATTTAAAGAAAAATGTAACTAAAACTTCTGAGTTTCTAATCTTTTGTTTTGCCATCTCTCTGATTTTACATAAATGTTCACTAATAAATACAACAAAATAAGTGTATGATTAGAGTGGGTTACACTGGATTTGTGTTTACATAATGCCCAGTAGCAGAGTGTATGCTGCCAAGTTATTGCATTCTAACAATTCACGCCTAAGTAACTATCTTAAAAACACACATAAACTATGCGATGTGAAGTCGATGCCTAAAATTCCTTTCTAAGCTACTATATTGATTCACATTTGTGCAAGTTTTCTAAATTATACACTTTGTACTCACTTCTGACCCTACACTGACGCAGATCTACAAATTACTAGTTAAATTTCTAACTTGTACCTTCTTTTATTAGTATTTCCTATGTTGGTTTTACAATGAACACCTTTAGGAAGCTTCCAACCATACCAAGCCAGTGTCCAGTATCTCACATAGCTAGATTTCAAATCATTCATTATTTACTTGTAGACTCTAAGAACATTCATGGAATATTCCACTATAATTTATTTAGAAATACACAGTCATTTACTGGATTCTGTAATAACCTCTATGAGAGGAGTAACTTTGGGCTGAAATAGAGAGAAAATCTTAAAAGCCATCTTTTATGAATTATTCAGAAATCAATAATAAAGTTTATAAGTCTTAATACTGAACAAAATGTGTTCTCTTGTTGTAATTGTGTAAGTCAATACATAATTAATAACTTCAAACAAGGATTTAAAATTTGAAGTTAAGAACAAGAATTTCCTTTCCTTTGGTGAAAACAGAACAAATTTGGCAAATAAAATAATTTAAAACAGTAAGTTAGTTTTTCAAGCTCATGGGAAGTAAATTGTATTGAGCCTGAAGTGTCTATCATTATCTCAATGTAAGTGTCTTCTGCACTCTTTCCTGTGTGTGTGAATGTGCTTATGTTTGTATGTGCAACACAGAAAATATATGCAGGACAATGAAATTCATTCTCCATTAATAAAAAACATTAAAACACAAGGAACAACAACAAAACCTCAAATGAATTTACCCCATTGAAAATGCATGATTACTTTTCTCCCGAAGTACCTGTAAATGAATAAAGGTTATTCTCAAGAAGTCAGCTGCAAGAAAGACATCTTTAGTTTATACCATGCAGGACTGATTCTTAACCAGCTCTGAAAGAATCTTACCGACAGGGAGGATTTCATGTGAAAATGTCACACCACAGCTGGATAACACCATTTATATAGGTGATAGTAATCACTGATTTGGGGGCTATCTTAAGATGCCCTCATTATTTGGGAATGAAGTCAGAAAAAAGGTCAAAATTTGAAACTATAACCAGACAAAAAAGAACTTAAGCTAGGAAAAATAATGAGTCATGCACTCAAGGATGGAGTTTATAATTGTTACTGAGATTAGGGTTTTTTCCAACCAAGTAAGTCAAAGAATTTCTTCTTCCTTTCCTCTCCCCAAACCCAATAAACTATTCAACTGTGTGATGATACATGAATTAACTGCTGTTTGATACAACAGAAGTTTTCTGGGTGGATTCTAGAAAAAGGAAAGGTCGTAACAACTTAGTATTAGGTCTATACTGTCCAAAGAAAGGTACAGAATTCTTTAGAATCAATGGTTTAGATGGAGTACTTACATGGTGGACAGCTGAATCAGCCATCTTTGTTTGATAAAAAATATTCCTTATGGATACCAAACAAGATTTCCTTTTATACTGTTCTCACTATGAAATCATCTGGTACATAATTCAACTTTTTAATGGAGCAATACTATGACGTATTTCTCCCATAATTGAAATTCAGGTTTATAAATCACTTTATTATGAGTTTGTTTCATATATTTAAGCACCCCCCAAGAGTCTAATCATCTGCAGATGAATTAGAAAAATAGTTTCTAAAATAGCAAAGCTGAGGATAAGACCTTGGAGTGGGGTCCTAATTTGCTCTCTTGATGTAACTTGTAAGCTACAGCAGGTAGAAGTTATCTTTCTACAGTCTTACTGACCTCTTTTATTTAACAAAAGAGACCTCCCTCTGAAACAGTAACTCTCAAAATATTTTGAAGTTAAGTAAGTAAAAAGTGCATTTTACATTATGGCATATATAAGTGTATATTATGTGTATAACTGAAAAAGAAGTTTGGTCAAACAGTGCTTATCCCAACCATGTGCAAAGCATTCTGACAATTCTTATTCTATTTTGTTATTTAAAATGTTGATTACAGTTAACTAAACTTGATTGCATAGTATACTCATGAATTGGGAACCAACCTTTGAAAGACATTGCTCTCAAATCCAGAATACTTATATCTGCAGTAATTCAATTCACATTCCTTAGCTGAGATCCTGTTTTCCCAGGGCAAGTCATTGTCCCTTATTAGCTAATGCATTTTCTCTAGAAGAACATTCCTGAAATGTGCCCATTTTTCTACAGCAGGTATACTACTCCAGGTGCCTCACTATTTCCGTATTTAAACAAAACATAATCTTCATTTCAAAGAGCAGAAATCTTATTCTGAGAAAAAATAACAACAATTGAATAAACAGCTAAAGAATATACTGAAAGGGGAAAATATCCTTCACTGGCAATGAAAAGTATGTGTTGTGTTCAGGTGGCTATCCAAAATTAAACTCTATTTAGTTTTCACTTTTCACAAATCTGTGATTCATGCAGTGCCTCTGAAAGAAGACATTGCCATACTCTGAGAGAACATTTGAGCAGATATTAGCACTGTGCTGTGATAAATTTTTTAAAAATCTTTTAAGAATATCTAGCTTATTTTGTGTAATTTTCAGTATTAAAGCAGCATTTGAAGTCTTGACAACCATATTTGATAAAACTCTTGAAAATTTGAAACCATTGTTATTTAACACAATTTTGCTAGGCTAAGTTTTGCGATAACTCATACTGAAGGTACTCTGTTATAGGACTTGCTCTGTCCTAAAATATATTATCATTGCCTATTTAAACTGCTTTTCAGATTCTATTACCTTTAAACTTAAGCAAGCATTGCTTTAAAGGAGGGAAACTATATTAATTCTGTCAATGTGGAGAAAGGCTATTTTCAAAACAGATTGTTTAATGTGAAGAAACTTAATATAGAACCTATTAGAAATGAGGTACAAGTCCTTTAAAATGTTAGGGATTTTTTGTTGT
The DNA here is from genome assembly GCF_001698545.2 of Rhinopithecus bieti. Taxonomy (NCBI): domain Eukaryota; kingdom Metazoa; phylum Chordata; class Mammalia; order Primates; family Cercopithecidae; genus Rhinopithecus; species Rhinopithecus bieti. Next base: position 1,290,381 of record NW_016803685.1, on the reverse strand, counting down.
TTAAAATGAAAGTTCCACCCAGGCTTAGCTAAGCTTATAGCCCAAGTGAATATTTATATATGGATTTATAAATCTTAGAAATAGAGTTTTATGGAAATGCTAACAGACCCTGAGGTACGGCTGAACTTGTTTTCAGGTACTGCTATAATTTCCAGTGTGTGTATGCTTAAAGACTGCAACACAAAAGACTTTTTCTAATGCTATAATTTTGTAGTTTTATTAGACTGAGTTATAGTATGGAAGAATATTCAGAAATTGCAGCTTAAATGAGAAAACGTGAATGGTGTTACTTATATAAAATACTACTGCAATAGTTCTTTTATTAATTTTTAATGTTCAGCAGCCTCTGCGACCTCCTTTATTCTCTTGCTGTCAACATGGCAGGCTGGAAAAATTGAAATGGGCTGACAGAAAACATAGTGCATGTTACAGCCCAACTCTGGAGTCTCTTGACTCTCTTTCTGTGGCACTTGCTAGCGCGGTCCACGTTATTCTGCATTACAATAATATTTAAGGCCCTGTTTGATAGCTCCTGATAAAAGCGAGTTGTGTCTGGAGCCTGAGCAGGTGCTCCTCGTCAGCCTTCTTCTTTCTGACATTGTGGGAATGGCATTCAATTAAAAGCAGAATATGACCATTTTTGTTCTTCATGGCTCACAGGCATACTTCATACTCTCAAAACAGAATACCTCAGCATGGATAGAGCTTTATTTGTGTCTGTCCAGCCTCTTCCAAAAGCACATTTTGGTCTGATTCAGCAATGCTTTTCTTGAACAGTGGGGCACTGTTATGTTATGTATATTTACCACTTTCTCTATCACCAAGGAGACTAATCCCCATACCAGTACAGTCAAGAACCTTACAGCATTGTCTTTGCAAGCCCAAGTTCGTGTTGTCACAGTCACAGAATGCACAGGGCAAAGATACTGAATAGGACCTTGAGATTAAAACCTCTCTTTCTTTTTCAATTTCAAGCGTATGATGATGAGAAAGAGTGTGCAAAGGTATGAGGTCTGCAAATGTCTTGTCAGCTGATGCTTAATTCAGTGTGTTAATGGCTTGTTTGGGACAGTTGTGAAAGCAAGATTTTTGAAGATGGTAGATGTCTAAATTCCAGGAAGAACGAAAACTAGTCCAGACTATGAAAAGGATATTGTAATGAGGGTGCTTATATTTTTCTCTCAGAGGGCCCTCATATTAACCCTTACTAATAAGTGGCAAAAGAACTGAGAGACAACGAGAAATTCTCAGGAAAGCATGGACCACAAGAGAATAGAATTTGTGCAAGACTTTATCTTGATATTCTCTCATCCTGTGCTGTCACTTGAGCTTTCACATTCAATCTGTTCTGTCATAACTATTAGGAATATTGATCAGCTATGAGTTATAAGAATTTGGGATCATAAAGGACACAAAACTCTTGCAACATGACCTCCTGATTTTTCAACAACCTCCAAGAAAGCACAATGCAAGAAGTGGGCAACACCTACCAGACACTCCTCCATATGTAGTTCGCTTTGCAATCCCCACTGCTGGCCAAGGTGTGCCATCAGATTTTAATCCCATCAGACCTGAGACAGTGTTGGTGGCTGTAACGCCATCGGCACCACCTGTGAAAGACACATCAACATTTTCATGCAGCTCTATGAGACATGATCGTTAAAACCCATTCAAATCCTCACAGTCCAGAAAAATGCAATCTACTTTATCTTGAGAACATGCTTTCTCCTCAAAGTTCTTCACTAATTTAACTCCTACATTTATGTTTAAAATTTTAAACACTAAAAAAGTTTTAATGACCACAACTTTATTTTCTCAATTATTACACAGACTTGTTGTTACCAAATGTTTTGTACTTAGTGTCATTTTCCAGGTAATTTACAATGTCTTTGCAAGTCAGGGTGCAGTTTTCCTGGGATGGAACACAAGCATGCATGATTTATCTATTCAACAAATATTTATTGGGCATGTGTTTAAGGAAGTCAGCTAGGCCCTATAAAATATAAAGAGAAATCATGAGAAATTTCACATTGTGGAAACTGAAATTTCTTTTTTTTTCTATTTTACTTCATTAAAGGTTAATATATTGAATTGTTACCGTATGAGGTCATTTATTTTGGGCAGGATTGCTGTGACTGTGCTTTTGTTCTTATAATGTGTGAAATAAGTGTTTATTAGGAAAAACTATAAACGATCTTGTGTTTCCAGATCAAAGTTCATGGTCAATTTGCTAGCGTGAGACCAGGTGTAAATCTCCTGTGTTTCTGGGATCGAGTGCTCAATTGGAAACTTTTAAAATTGAGACAAAAAAATATACACGTTTGTAGGAAAAGGCATACTTGAGTATGGCTACATAATGTGAGTGAATATTTATAATAGTGGGCAACTGATTCAAGTCAAGTTCTTACCTTCCTTTGCAGCTCTTGCGATGCTCACAATATCAGTGACATTTGGGGTCAGCTTGGCAAAAAATGGAATCTGAACAGCTTGCCTAACCCAGCGGCAGATGTTACGCACCAGCTCTGGATCCTGTTCAAATAGGTCGGTTAAATATAGAACATAATTAAAGAAGTGTGATCAAAATGTGTACTGGAACAACAGCAAAGCTGGAGACGTGCAAGACAAATCCAACTTGACAATGAGCTACATGATATATTTCTCAAATTCCTCCTCAGTATTACACCTAGACTCATTAGGGAACTAAGGTTAACACACTTCAAGTGAACTGCAAAATCATCACATAAAGGTTAAATTCCTCAAGAGAGCCTTTAGAAAATAAAATTTCGAAGAACAAAATGGAAGACAGTGTTTCCCGCTTTCAGTTAAATATTATCAGGAATGAAACACAAACTTTTGATAGTAAATACAGGAAACATTACAAAATTTCTAGTGATCTCATTGGTTTAAGCAAAATAAAAAATATTTAAACTGCCGGCTCTCAAGTGAATGATATTAAATCGAAAGCTTGTTGTTTTCATTATTAGACTTAGTTTTGATGTGTATTCAAAATAAAATCTATCCATGACTTCATCATCAATCTACATGTGATATATAGCATTTGCAAATATGGAATAATTCAGCCTTGTATTATAATGAGCTGATCAGTAACTTTAATTTACTTTTGTAAATGTTATCAAGATCTGTGCAGCATTTTCAGCACTCACGTACTTGAAAGAATTGATCAAAATGACAAAATGAAATGAAATATCAAATGCTTATTTTAAAAAGCAAGAAACAGACATTTCCCTGTGCCTATTTTCTGTGATTTTCCAAGCCTTTATTTTCTCATGGGGCAAGTATCATTTAGAGGGCAAACACCTATCCTTTCCATTGAATAACTTAGCTACAGTACAGTAATGTTCTTTGATTTCAACACATACAATAGTCCTTTTTTTCATTACTTTTAGTGCGAAATTTATTCTGACAGGTACTGATAATGTGCTTTGATAAATTACCTTAAAGTATGCAATAGCAATTCATTATTGAACTGGGTAATATTATCTTAGCAAGTTAAAATGTTTTGAATAAAAGAAAACCCAGACAAATACAGTCATATATTTAAACTATGAAACAGTAGGCAAGCATATCATTTGTAATTAATATTTTTATATGTAAGAAAGTTGCTCTTTGCATTTTAACCTTTCGAATTCCTTTAAGATGAGATTTGTAATGCTGTAACCTTTAGAGAGAACCTTTTCACTTAGGTTTAATGTGTCTTGATCCATCATCCTGTATTACTCAAAAGTTATGCATTTTGTGCTAAGATACTGCAATGAGGTAATTTCTGTTGATTGTTATCGTCTCTATTAAGCAAAACTTAATACTTTTGAAAAGAAGTCTTTGGCTTGGCTTGTCCTCTTTTTAGAACAGTAATTTCTTCATTAAACATAAATATTAAAAAAGTACTGTATGGAATGCTCTACAGGGCATACTATGCATTATGAATAGTAAAATGTGGAGACTTAGCTATACAAATTCTAACTCATGAAAATGGAGATCTGCCCCTGCCCATGCAACGCTCATGAAATATTTATAACCACTGCATTGGTATTATGAAGGCAGTTGCATCTTTGTGACTTTCATTTCTAAGTTATGAATTTCCATGGGACTTAGCCTAGAAATGACAGTAACTCTAGATGATATGAATTGCATGTCCTTTGTGGAAGCTCTCTTTAAGGTAGAATTTGACAATAATTTAAAGATCACTTGAATGACATAATACATGGAACGTATCCTGGTAAGAATTACTGAAACAAATTTGAAATATTATTTAGTTCCAATAGAGTAAACACTAATAATCTGACATAGGCTTCTAAGCGGCTATCAATACTATTGACCCCCATGCCATAATAATTTACTTTGAACATTTGTCAGACTTTTTTTCTGATTTTCACTAGGTGACTGCTTTAAATGACTGCCTCTTACACCATTGTTTAACAATTTGGAATTTGTTCAAAGTTTTTCAAATTCTTAGAAATATATGGGGTTTTTGGTTAGCAATGTGTACTTGAATCATCTGTCTCTATTTTGAGATAGCATAATTTGACCCTCCCATAGTTCCACGAGTAAAGCTGACGGTGTTCACATATATTTTTCTCATCTTCATACTTAGCCAAGCCAGCTGCTGACTAATCATCATAGTCAAGTGTAAGTACAGTTTGGTTACCTGAAAATTTTAAAAACAACTTCTAACTAAAATTATCATAAAAATTAATGACTGTTCTGTAAATTCCAATGTTTTGTTTGACAGGTATAATAGAGAATATTCTAATACAACCAGAAAGGTGGTGAGGTCAATAACATCATGAAATGAATCTATATGCTTTGGGGAATTAAAGAATAGACTGTAACTATTTACATTTTCCTGGTTTCTTCACAATTTTGATATGAATGTTCAAAATCTAAAAGCAATTAATAGTGTTTCTACATCTTGACCTTCTCATTTTCTAGTGATAGCATCAGATGGCTTTGCCTTTTGTAACAAGACAGTTTTTAGAATCTTATTGAAATAAATAAGTTTTAGACAATTTCCAATTCTTCAGGATCAGAAATATACAAAAGTACTCCTATCTCTCAGAGAAGTCGAGAGTTTACCATTACCGACACATACAAAAAGAAGAAGTAGCAGAAGGAGAAGGAGAAGAAAAAATTATTGAGCGCTCCATTTCTGGGCACTAAAAAATATCTGTTGTGTCAATGAATGAGGAATGAGTGAAAATTTGGCAACTTGGCATATTTTCAGATTATTTCCTTATATATCCATCAAAATATAAACCATGTCTAGATTTAAGAAAAACCCAGATATATTTTATGATAATATCTAAAAGCATGAAATGTAGGAAGACTATTTTACAAATCAGTGGTAATTCTGTGAAAAAGTGATAGATAATTAAACAAAATAGAATAGCTTAACAAAATTTTTAAAAATGTCTCATACACAAAAACGTCTACCTAGATCACAAAAGCTTTATTGGTGCTTTCTAAAGGCATTAATAATGCTTCTCCCTGAACATGATTTGCAATTTCTGTCACAGTAGTTGCTTGTCTCTCTCTCTCTCTTTGCGTGTGTGTGTGTGTGTGTGCGCATGTTCTTTAATACCTGTTAGCTCTTTTGTTATTCAGTGTGATCCCCAAAGAAAGCTCTGAAGCAACAAAATGATTTCCTGTGATGGAGGTGCATGGCGTTATAAGCAGAAAGACACTTGAAGCCCCTAAGAGAATGAGTGGTAGATCTAGGGAGTAAATGGGGGTCTTGAGGATACTACGTAAAGTGAAGGTACCAGACCAGACTTGTGAAGTGCTGAGAAGAGTTTTGATAAAAGCAAGCTAGAGGCAAATTTGGCCTATTTGAAAATTTTGATGAGGTACAGCCCAGTGTCTGCCTGCAACTAATCTTATCAGGAATAGATTCCTATGAAAATCAAACAACGGTGACAACACAACTAGAAAATGTAATGCTAAGGAATGCAGATTACTTGCTGCAGTAATGTCCATTATGCAGAACTGGTTGTTTTTAAAGCTTAATTTCTAATCTGGGCCACAAGATAATAATTTTTAATTCTAGTAACTACTCTGTATTTAGTAACACATTAAGGGAGTTCTATCAATGACCCATCCTGCTGCTTTTGAGACCCTGAAGATGACCCCTTCATTGTAGAGCAGGCATTTCCACCAATTACTTAGGGCATCAAATCTCACTGGTTTCATGTCCTCTGCAAAGGAATAAGCACTACAGAATGAGACTGAGAATTTCCTGATAAGCTAAATTACAAGTGAAATTTTGACTTGAAGAAACATTTCTCTCCCATTTACCTAGTAATTTTCACTCTGTACAATTCTTTTCAAAATGACTTTCTTAGAAGGTGGCATTTCAATGAATCCACTGAAAATTTTACCAGTTATAAAATGTTTTCACTAAGCAACTCTTAAGTCTTAATTCATATGACATGCCAAGAGGTGGCTAGAATTTTCATTACATCCATGTTTCTGATGGAAAGAACCGGGGCCCAGAAGATCAATCTCAGTACCAATTTCACCTTCTTAATTTTCTTTCACATTATCATGTCCTAAACCATCATCTTCTTTAGCAAAATTGCTCCCTAAAGTGAAATTCAGCCATCAGTTGTAAACTAGAACTATAAAAGGCTTCTACTTCACTTATTCCTGTAAGACTAGAAGTAGCTGCAAAATAATGAGCAAAAGGGATGTATTATCCATCTGCGTCATTAAAACAGGACAGGCAGTCAACTATTCCAAGTACAATTATAATATTAGTGAATGCAAAGATTATGTGTTGAAATGGAGATGTTTTATTAACTTTTTTTTTTTAGCATGTGTCCTTCTTGCATCTGTTTTCCTGACTTAAGTATTCTAATAGTGGTCCAACCACTTTGGAAATTAGTTGTGCAGTTTCTGAAAAAGGTAAACATGGACTTACTAATCAACCCAGAAATTGAACTCTTAATTATATATACAAGTGAGATGAAAACATATTTCTATATTAAAACTTGCACATGAATACTCATAGAAACTTTTTCAAAATAGGTCCAAATTTGACATAACACCAATATTCATCAATATGTGAGTGAATAAACAAAATTGTTGCATATCCACACACTGAAATATGATTCAGCAAAAAAAGAAACTAATGAATCATGCCACAACCTGGAATAAAACAAAATGATGCTGAGTTACAGAAGTATACATTATATGCATACATTTATTGAAATTCTATAAGAGGAAAAACTATGAGTATGGAAAGCAGAGCAGTGGTTGTTGAGACTGAGGATTAGGCATGGAGGAGGAATTAAGTGGAAATAAGTGTAAGAAAATTGTTGAGAGTAATGGAAATGCTCCATTTTCTTTAAAGGAAAACTATTGATATATTTGAAGATACTAAAATTAAAATGTTAATATATTTAAAAACATTGTGAAAAGACAAGGCACAAAGTGGGACAAGATTCTGCAGCACAACTCATAAAGGAGTAGTATCCAAAATATATAAAGAACCACCTGCAAATTAATGAGACAAATGGGCAAAACTTTAATATACTTCATTCAACATAACATACTTCATTGGATTTCATTCACGATGAAATCCAAATGGCCAAAAAATACATGAAATGTGATCAGCCTCATGAACACCTTTCATATTTTTTTCATATAAGGACAATGCTCATTTAAACCACAATGTGATGCCATTATATATCTACCAGATTGAGGGGTTGGAGGAAAGTCAATACATCCCGGGGAGAATGTAAATCAGTACAAGAATCTTTGGGAAACAGTTTGGTATGATCTAGGTTCCACTCTTATGTGTATGTCCTTTTAAAGACGCAAACTCCAGAATACATGTTCAAAATATCCATAGTAGCACTCTTTGAAATAGCCCCAAAGTGGAAAAAATCCAAATTGTCCATCAAGAGTAAGATGAAAAATAAATGGTAATACATTCATACAATGGAATAAACACACTAGAGCTACATACAATGATAAGGATGAATCTCATAATGCTTAGCAGAAGAAACCAGTCTCAAAAGTATACAATATAATTTGATTCATATAAACTCCTTAAACAGAAAGTAAATATGGTCTTTAGAGACATATACACAGGGGATAAAACTACAAAGAAAAGCAAAGCAAAGAGTAGGGATGGTGTTAAAGTGGACAGAGAGGGTTGTGTTAGGGAGGGAGATATAGGGAGCTTTTGAGGTGTTGGAGATGTTCTATTTCTTGGCCCGGTGGTCATATGGTGTGCATATTATGATTTGTTAAAAAATATATATGTATGTGTGTAGGTATCTGTTTTACATGCACACATATATGTCTCATGTATATTGTCTATATTCCACAATAAGAAAATATACGATTGACCAGCAAATATGAGAAGACATTCAATCTCGCTAGTAATTAGAAAAATAAAAGAATAAACATGATTACCTATTGTGATTTGCTGAAAATGTAAAGACTGAGAATATCCCTCTTTGCTGAGGTTGCAAAGAAACAGGCGTTCTCACAGGCTCTCAATAGGAAAGTAAATTAATAATTCCTTTTTGAAGAACAATGTGGCAATACGTATAAAAATGTAAAGCTCATCTTATAAGTTTTAAATTCCAGTTCCAAATATCTATCCTAATGAAATTCACATGCACGTAAGATATGTGTACAAAGATGTCTGCCGTTCACTACAGCATTGTTTGCAGTAGTGAAAAAAAGAATAAATGTCAATAAGGGAAGATTTGTGAAAAGTATTATAATCCATACAATGAAATACTATGCAGCCATTAAAAATAAATCTTCATAAACTGACATGGAAAGATATCCAAAACACATTAAGTGAACAAAAGCAAGATACAGAATAACACATACATAGTATAATCTTGTTTTAAAAATATAAATATGTACATATATTTATATAGAGGTATGAAAAACAGACTACACATTTATGCTGTAACCTGTTAGCAGTGATTACCTCTGAAATGCTCATATTTTGAATGTGGTATAATCGGGTATAGACATTTGCCAAAACACATCAAACTCTACACTTAAGTGTGTTCACGCTAATGCACGTAAATTATTTCTAATATAGATACATTTCATCTATTATTCTAAAAAGAATTCTAAAGGCACTCAAATATAAATAGAAAAATGAAAGAAAGTGGCATTGTAGGTAATGTGGGTTCTACCCTTTTGGCAAATATTTATTGACCATGAGCCACACTACAATTTTTCCATGCTGAATACTAAGATGGATGAAACTAGAGTCTGCAAGGAAATGCAAACCAGGAACACAATAAAATGGACATTTGATATTAGGTGTCACAAAAGACATCCTGAAAGTGTTCTATCATTTTGGATTATTTCAGAGCGTGTAGCACAGAACCTGACACAAAGTAGGCATTCAACAATATTGTTGAATTGATAGAGCCTACACCACAAAAATTGACACTGACTTTCTTATTTCTACGTACTTGGAGGCAAACTGAGAGTATAGTATACTGGGTCGAGGATAACTTAATAGACCACTGTTTTAGTTAATGTATTGGATAATACAGATTTAGAGACGTGTAATATGCTATTCCTGTTCTTTAAAAACATAAACCAAAATACTTTATAATCTAGGGGAGACAAATGCATACAACAAACACATAATGTGATTATAAAATGTTGTAGGTGTATACGCCTGGAATGTGTACATGTGTACGCGTGTGTGTGTTTGGCCACTTCCTTGTGCCTTAAGTAGAAGATGACATAGATCTGCTTGTGTGTCCTCTCCTCCCCAGGCACATAGCCTTCTCCATTCTGTTTCTCATTTCAAGTTTTTTATTTCTTTCTCTCTACCTGGAATGCCCTTCATTTTTTATCCCTTGAATAACACCCCTCAAAGCAGCCCTCCATGACAAATCCTTCCATCCCACTTCAGCGCAGGATGGCTTAGTAAATGACTGCCTCTTTAGTGCTCCTTTAATATTTCTTTATTACTGCATTTATCACAGTGTTTTATAGTCATCTTCTCTGTTTAGTAATCAGTTTCTTTCTACTAGGCTATTTAAAGTCTTTTAGGGAATGTATTTTACTCTTTTATCTTAGCAAAGAGTCTGGTACATGAAAGACAATAAACACCATGTTGAATGAAAGAATAAAGAAATTAAGAAATTCGGGCACGGTGGCTCACGCCTGTAATCCCAGCACTTTGGGAGGCTGAGGTGGGTGGATCATGAGGTCAAGAGATTGAGACCATCCTGGCCAACATGGTGAAATCCTGTCTCTATTAAAAAATATAAAAATTAGCTGGGCGTTGTGGTGGGCGCCTGTAGTCCCATCTACTCGGGAGGCTGACGTGGGAGAATTGCTTGAACCCGGGATGTGGAGCTTGCAGTGAGCTGAGATCATGCCATTGCACTCCAGCCTGGGTGACAGAGTGAGACACCATCTCAA
>NW_016803685.1:1239118-1279647 GCF_001698545.2 Rhinopithecus bieti | reverse complement strand
TCTATTAAAAAATATAAAAATTAGCTGGGCGTTGTGGTGGGCGCCTGTAGTCCCATCTACTCGGGAGGCTGACGTGGGAGAATTGCTTGAACCCGGGATGTGGAGCTTGCAGTGAGCTGAGATCATGCCATTGCACTCCAGCCTGGGTGACAGAGTGAGACACCATCTCAAAAAAAAAACAAAAAAAAAAAGATTTTGTAATTGCACACACCAGCTTTCCATCATGAACCACAAAACATTTGCATCTCCTCTTCCATGGAGCCAAAATAAGCTGGAGATACAGGATATTAGTAGCTCTTACTCCAGGAGCCAACTGAGTTTGAAAACAGTCTTTTGATGCTCTCTATCAGCGAGCTAAAATACTTCAAGAGAACTGTCCTCTACTGTGGCCTGGGAGTCCACGAGAACCCACCTGAGGGCCTGGGATGACTATGATCCTTTCTGTCTGAATTTTTAATATATTGAGGGCTTTTCCTGAGTTTGTACCTCTGACCCTGACCCTGCCTCAACTCCCAGTCTTCAGTCCCTGGGACCTTGAGGGGAAGGGAGAGGCTGTCCATATTTTTATCAGCTAAAGGGAACTACATTCCTGTTTTGTTCCTTTAAATATGATTTCTGATGAATATAACTTAATGATGTTTACTTTCTTCCTTTCAGACAAAATTTCCCTAGTGTACCATTCCTCTGATTCCTCTGACATTCTTAGTGTCAATGCTCCCCATTTCACTTAGTCTCTAAAGCATTTTTTTTTTAACAAATGGACAAGAATTGCCATACACTACTCACTGTTTAGTTAATTCCTGACTGCCAGCATTCTTTCAGGCACTATTTTAATTCTCTGTGAGGACTCTCAGATTCTCCCCAGCAGCTCACTTCTTTACTCTCAAATGGCAGTGTTAACTGCAGAGATCAGCCCTGAAAGCTGTTCAAATTTCAAATCTCCTCTGCCACAATTTGTCCCTACAGAATCAGATTCAGATTTCATGGAATTATCTTGCTTCTGCTGGCTAATCCCAACAGGAAATCCACTGTCTCACCTGGCCATGGTAACGAAGTTTGAGAGGTACCTGCCCAAATAAACAGATCAATGAACACCTTCTGCCCACAGTTTCATGTGCTATTCTGGACACTGAGCCTCTCAGGGGCACTGTAGCACTCTTGCTATCTTATTATGTAAATACCTTGTCTCTATTCCAGGAATCCCATATTGCATCAAAGAAATGGAAGCAGGGCTCAGAACCTGCATGGCAGAGGGTCTAGCCTCTACATAACTTTCTGAAATGTTGAGGAGTCGCATAACCTTTCACCAGAACTGGTGAGTAGATATGCTAAGGTAATTAAGTTCTGAAAAGGTTTTAGAAAAATATATGCAGAAGCAGGCAACTGCCACAGACACAGACATGAACCACTCAGATCTACCTTTAGGAACAGACTCTGGCCCAGCTGCAAGAGTGTGGTGAGATGACTGCCTCTAACTGCTTCCTCCTTTAGGTATGCCTCACTTCTAAACTGGGGTCATGCTCCTTTCAGGGAGACCCCAGTGAATGACAGCAAAACTGTAGTACAAGGGTCTAGCTATTTCTGGTGAATGTGTGACTCCTCTAATAGGCACTCTTTGTCCTGAAGCTCCCTACTGGGCTGGCAAAGATTTTTTCCTGTGTCTGTATCAGGGTCCGATGGCTCCCCTTTTCCAATTCTGCTTCCTCTTTTTTCCTTTCACAAGCATTTCTCTCCAATAAACCATTTGCCCTCCTAATTCCCTCTCTGTGTCTGATTCCTGGAGGACTCAACTGACACGACAGTTCTCTACTTGAATGAAGAATTCTCCCTGTAAAAGGATTAGGCTATATTCTAGGAAAGTCAAAGGAGAAAAAAACTTGCCCAAGTGACCTCAGGATATCTCACTGAGAGGAATTCAGAAAGCTATGCTGAATTTCTCAAATTTCTTCTGAATTCTAGTTCTACCTTTGGCTTGACAGAACAAGGTCTCTTGGAATGTCCTGAATACAGTTAAGCCTTGCTGGTGACCTACCCAGCAATAGCCAATATATGCTCAGGGGAAAGAAAAGGCCCGATACCAGGAAGCAGGGCTATTTTTCTTCTAGAAAAAGACTGCTTTTAGGGACATGGTAGGAGACAGTGATTGAGTGACCTCTGCCAAAAGACAACACAGAGACATCCCTAAAGGGTTTGGACACCTACTTGCTATGTTGATTCAGAACTTGCTCAAAGTCATTATTGTGATGTGGCACCCGGTGACTTGCTCAAAGTCATTATTGTGATGTGGCACCCGGTGAAGCCCATGGATAAAGATGATGATACCTTTGTGTCCGCAAGATAAAATTATCCATCCAGGGAGGATGGCCAGAGAAATCAGTGCATATACTAATCCTCATTCCAATGCTTTGTCTCTTAGATACAATCAATGACAAACCTCTTAAAAACATCATTGAGAGGCTGGGCACATTGGCTCCTGCCTGTAATCCCAGCACTTTGGAAGACTGAGGAGGTGGATCACTTGAGGCCAGGCATTCAAGACTACCCTGGCTCACATGGCGAATCCTTGTCTCTACTAAAAGTACAAAAAAGAAAAAAAAAAAAAAATCCAGGTGTGGTAGCACATACCTGTAATCCCTCCTCCCAGGAGGCTGAGGAATGAGAATCCTTTAAACCCAGGAGGTGGAGGCTGCAGTGAGCCGAGATTGCATCACTGCACTCCAGCCTGGGCAACAGAGCAAGACTCTGTCTCAAAAAATAAAATAGGATAGAATAAAATTAAATGAAATAAAATAAAATTTCACTGAGAGGTCAGATGAAACTTCTTCCAGGTGTGTTGAGCCTTCAGTGCCCTCTGTTCTGAACTGTACTACATTCTAATGTCTGATTTAGCTTTCATAATCCATTCTGCTTGTTTGAAGTCTAGTTCTCCCTTCCCACTCTCTGTACTCTACATTTCTAGACTTTATCTGTTGTTCACTTCTTTCTGGACTGGATCCCTCTGAGCCTCCGTGCCTGCCTGAATTGACCTGAAGTTGCCCACCTTGCTCCCATACTTGATCCATGACTTGTGTGTCACTTAGGGGCAGCCATTCCTTTCGGCTTTTTAATGTTTTTCTTTACCTATGGTGTATATTTCCAGGTCTATTTCCCTTGTCTTAGCTTTTATGATGTTTTATTCTAAAACCAAGATTGACACAGGCTCCATAGGCTTATCTTCATAGGTAAACAAAAAACTCTTCGAGAGCCATACATTGGCCATATTTTGCAGTAATTAGGACACCTCCAAATTCTCTACATTAAAGCATTTCAGAATAGTTTATTCTTTTGTTGAATCCTTTACACAGAGTCAAAAAATGAGCTTGAACTTTCCTTATGTGTGGGATATTATTTATCTTTAAATTCAAATGCTAGTTTTATCTACCATACAAAAACGGTGTCATCCATAGTTTGCTTATTAATGAGGGTATGCAGCATAATTTGGAAGATCTTAATATATGGAGAAACAGGTCATGCACATATTTTCCTGATACCACCAGTAGGTGTTCAAAATTGTGGACCAGCTGAGCCAAAATGAACCCCAGCAGGTTTCCTAATCATTACTTAGAACACATTAAAAAGAACTCAGTGGATTATGAAATACAGGCAGCTGCTTGCCCTACTATGTATGGATTCATTTTGGATAAGGGCAAGTTTGTATGTAAGTGTATCATAAGGAGCTTTTATTCTTTGCAGACTTCAAGCAGCTTGGCATTTGTTTTCTTAATGCAAAGCATTAGTGTAAACAGTATAACAATCGATATTTTATACATCTGTTGGTCTATTCACTTAGCTTATGTATTTCAGTGCTAGACTTATGAAACAACCACAAGCATAAAACCTCAGTATTTTTATAATCCCATATTGAAGTGAATGATTAACCAACACAGGTAGGAAGCTAGTGGGAGGCAGCATTCTGCCCTGGAGCACCCACCACGCTGATACCTTTAGGATGAAGAGAGTCTAGGGAAGTCATGCTTCTGTCCTGGGAACGTTATGAAATCCAAGCAAGAAAGAATTACTATTGAGGCAATTTTAAATAATCCAGCAGAGAAAAACTGCAATCCCTTGGCAATGAATGGTTCCGACTAAGGAGAACTCATCCATAACAAGTTGGTATAGTTCTTTAAAGATTTCTTCCCACTGCTGCTGTAGGAGCTAGAAACAAATATCTAGGCCATTTTGTTTGTTTTTGCCAGCTCTGTGGACTGATATCCCTTTTCGAGCTAAATACTCAAAACTAAATACTAAAGGAAAGAATACTACTAAGGAAGTATGAAAGTGGGTGACTTTGGTAGAAGTCTTCAGTGAAAATGTGGGATAGAGAAGGCTTTAAACATGACCTTTTATAAGTGTGGTATTCACAAATTCAAAATGAAATTCATGGATACTGGATTTTATCTAAAATCTTCAGCAATCGTGAACCTAAAATTCCTTATCAATGTATTTATTACACTCATGTGGTGTATTATCAGCATACATGCCATAAGGGGTGCTTGTGTGTAAAAAGAGAGTTCTCTATTTTCATCTTTCAGGTGTCAAGGAAAGGAAACATGGCGAGGTTACCCCATTTTGGGGGGTTTATTACAACTATACATGGAAAAATAAAAATGTAAGTGAAATGTTTTATGTAGAGGAAGAGCTAGGCCTCTGAGGATTGGGACACCAACGCTCATTTTGTAAGATGTGTAGCAGCTCTAAAGAGCAGCTCTTGTTTTCTTGTTGTTCCTTTAGGAATGGGTGTCTATGGTTTTAAGGATTAAAAACTTTGCAATACGAATATATCTGCTCTTATTTCTCAGCATCTCTTATTCCATTTCTACTTCTACTCACGTTCTCCATTTTCCTATATTACCTTTTTGGTTTTCCAATTCAATTTTTTCACTATTATATATATATATATATATACATGTGTGTATACACACACATATATACACACATGTATATACACATACATATACATCTATATATACACACTTGTGTGTGCATGTGTGTGTGTATATATATAAAAACAAATCCACAGAGAAGAAGACTCAGTACAAATAGTGTTCTTTATATTTCGGCTGTCTGACATTTCACTTCCCTTCCTATTTGTGGGAAATTTAAACCATATGAAGCATTGGTAGGACACAAGAACTATCTTCATTTTGCAAGCGTTTGAAAAGAAGGTCTTACTTTTCCTACTCTCTTGCAACCAAAAAAACCAGTACATTCTCTAGGCCTAGCCAACTGAAGATCTAGCCCAAAGTTTTAACCTCACAGTCAGAAAAGTGGTTAAAGTGTATTTGTGGTAGTGTGTGGTGCGGCATCTCCTGACAGTATCCAGTGATGGCAGTAGTGGTGGGTATCAACCCTAGTAGAGGCTGTATTCGCTGGACAACTCTTGGTGTCCATTCTCCGGCCCTTTTTTTGTTTTTTGCCCATTTTCTAAGCCTGCTGTTCCTGGCTTCTTTGATTCCATAAGCCATCTTGTATCCTGCCAATAAATCTCCTTTCACTTCTGACAGCCAGTCAGTTTCTGTTGCTTGCAATTATGAGTGTTAATTGATACAGGCAGTGGACCACTATCCAATGTGGAGTGACATTATTGCCTGGGTTATGGCATCACACTTCCTGACAAGTTGCTGACCTCTTTTTATTTAGTCTTCAAGTGGTTGCTTTTTGCTCAGGATACAATATCTGGTCCAATACATTGTGGTCAAGGTAGCCAGGACACACACTTTTACGGCAGGTGTATGCCAAATACTGCTTCTGGTTACTTTTCTTTAGAAAGGAGCTATTGGCCTGCTGAGCAGGCCCTTAGTTTCATGGACCGTGTGGAAATTACAAGAGTAAGACATCAACTTTGTCCTCAAAGAACTTACAATCAAGTTATAGTTTCAGTTATGACACTTAAACTATGTCAGGGTCAAGAGAATATAAAAATGGCCTTTAGAATTACAATATATCTCTATTTTTCTACAAATCATTTAGCATTTTAATATGTCATAATGAGTAAGCCCTCATATAATTCAGGAGACCCTTGCAGAAAGTAGTGATATATATCACCCAGATCCAGGAAAGCTTTATTTGAAATGTATTAACAGTGGCTATGATATCTACAAGATGGATATGTAGACAGAGAACAGTAAGATAGTCCATAAGGGAAAATATGTTGAGGCACTGAAGTTAAATTAAAATATGATCTCCCTTTCATTCTCAATACCTGCATGATTACCAATTCGACAAGGATCTTTCATTTATCCCAACTCAACTTTACAGAACTGCCTGAAGCCTACATTGTTGATAAAACAGTTGATGAGGTTTTAATGGGGGAAAAAAACTTTAAACTACTTGATATACAAAATCATATTAGTACTAAAACAGATGGGTATTTACTTGTGCAATATTCAACAAATGCAGAGTACCCAAAGGACTGCTAAATTTAGATAGTTTGAAACTTTGCTTTTTTTTCACTTAAAAAGAAGCATACTATGGTGAACTTTGCTGGTTATGTAATTAACATCTAGAAGCGGTAGCACCTAATTAGATTTTTACATCATCTGGGCAAAGGCAGCATCCAGCACTATAAAGAAGTCTTTATCTCATACCTTTCCAATTGCTACTATTCCTAGAACTTAACATAGAACTGCTAAAATCACAAATGCAACTCAAAATTTCCTACTGCTTTTCCTTTTTTTGAAAGTGAATAATTTTGGGAATACTGAAACTTTTTGAATCTGGACCAATGTCCTTAAATGTAAGAGCACTTGCAACTATCCTGCATCTAACCGTGAAAGCTTTACCGTCTTCATGGTTTAGGCCATTCTTGGTTTGGTAAAACAGACAGACATAAAAACCATCCAAAACAATCTGTTCTACTTGAAGTGTCTACGAAGTGAATGGAAACTTAGCAGTGGAGTGATTACTTTTATTAACTTCTAGAGTGTGTGTGTATGACAGAGATGTGAGGAGACAACAGTGAAGGTGATTGTAGTTTGGAATCTTGAGAGATTCACAAAATCATTGGCTGGAGTAGAGCCTATGGAACAGTGCACGACTAAAAAACACTTAAGAAAAGGCTCAAAAGTATAGGAATTCATGGTATCACATGAAATGGGAAGGAAACTAGTGCCTATGAAGGAAGCAGTGAGGAGACACATCTACATGGTTCAGCTAGAGTTTAGGGTCACTTTCTGAAAGATTTTATGCCTTATCCTTTAGGCAGTAAGAAAACACGGAAGGCCATATGTTTGGATCCATGTTTTAGAAACATAACTAATACATGTCTGTGGGGTGAGAGTGTAAGATAAGAGTCCAAGCAGGAGACCAGTTAAAAAGAGAAGGTATGGCTAATGTAAAGCAATGTCAGTGAAAATCAATCATTTCAAGTGGACTAGGATGTTATTTTAAAGATGAATGTTAAAAACTTTCAAGATAAGGACAAATCAGAGTTGGGGAATGAAAATTTAAAATTTTGCAGATCCTAATTGTTAGAAGATAGCACTGTCATAAACCAAGTGAGGAGACAATGGGCATTTAGAAGCAGGTTTTGACAAGGGGTAGGGAAGGGTGAATGAATTGTAGATACATTGAGTTTGAGGTCTCTATGGGACATCTACCTGAAAGAATCTGGTTGAGAGTTAATAGCAATTTGGATCTCAGGAAAGGATTTTTGGAAACATAGATTTGAGAGTCATTAGCATAACTCTCAAATTAAACTGTAATTAGTAGATGGCAGTTGAAGTCTTGTGAATGGATGAGAAGATGGAAAGAAAAGGGCTTAAGCTTTGGGATCATTAATACTGAGGTGCAGAATCCTTATAATGGTCAGAGAGAGAGGAGAACAACCAGGAAAAATAATACAAATGAGAAGACCACTTCCCCTAAAAAAGATGTGGATGAAATTACTGAGGTAAAATACTGCAGAGAAATTAGGTAGAATGAAGACTGAAATGCAAGTAATAGAACAATAACTCAGAGTTATTGGTAACTTATGGGAATGTAGTTATAGACACCTAATAAGATGGAAGGCAGATTGCAAGGGGTTAAGGAGTTAACATTTGCAAACATTAATTTTATTGTTAGTCAAAGAAAACTAACAATAAAATTAATCTGAACTATCAGAACCTATAACTGTGCTTTACATAAAAGATGTATACAAAAAATGTATCATTTAACTATCATTTTACAGTCTCACAATTATAACTAATGACATGATGAAAGAGATCATTTGTTATGTTACAAGGCAATAAATGTATGTAAAGATAAAGAGTTTATAAGACATTTTAAAATAAATCAATTGTGGTTTAAACAACATCCCTGAATTCTTACAATGTGAAATCAGCAACTGTCTGAGCCACCAAAAACGAACTTTGCTAATTAAACACATAATTGAGATCACAGGCCTAAACAGGATCTGAAGAAGTTCCCAGACAATATTAAAACTAACATATATACCACAGTTAATGATTTACCAAGTCCTCTCACATATTAGCTTTATGGTGCTTAAATCATTCTAGCTTTCTTATTTTCTTTCAAATTATCCCTAGCAAGAGATACAGTTGACTCTGTTCCTCATAATATTTGTAATCATCAAATTCCAATGAATATCTTTCTTATCCTGCTACAGATTAAAATCATATCTACTTGTCTTACCTTGAATGAGAAAAGAAACAACTATTTGCCATAATTCATTCAATATTCCTACATTATATTTTCAATGTTAAAGAAAGCATTTTCCTGATTATGAAAAAAGTTCTTAAGTATCGTGGAAGCAAATCCCAAGTTGAATAAAGAAGAAAAAACTAAAATTACTAATAATGAAACAACTAAATAGAAACAAAATTAAAAAGGTCTATTTCCTTTGAGTAAGAAAATTTTACTCCTTTAATGAGTAAATACACTGTACTCAAAATTTAATGCTTACATTTTTAGTTGTATATCCTTCATTTTTATAGAATGTGCATTCCCTGTGTCACCAAGCTTCTTTAAAATACAATTTTAATAGTCACATATTTCATATATTAATTTATAAATCATATAGATACATCCTGTTTTACTTATTTATTAATTTTTGGATGTTGAGATTATTTCCACGTTTTATTATAAATAACACAGCACTAAATCTCTTCTGATGGGTGGTGCTCATAAATTGCCTTGCTTTTGATGCTAGGTGCTGTGTTTGTAGGCAAAACTTATATTATGAAAAGCAAATACATAACAATAGGCATTTAGAAGATGTAACTTCTTAGAAGACCTGGGTAATCAATAGCTTTGGGCCTGGCACAAGTAGGAATTTCGATGCTGTACGTTAACACAGGGGCAACTGATGAAGGAGATAGAAGTGGGTATTTCAGTTGATGCATGATAACCATCCACAATTGGTCTTCAAATCCCCCCTGTCCTCTGAGACAGAGTAGAGTATACAGGGCTTCTATGTCTCGCTCACATACAAATCTCCTCAGATAGCACATGCATAAATTGATTCATCCACAATGTATAATCTAAGCTTATGTTATTCATAGTAGAATTTCCTAAATCTTAGACACCATAGAGATGCCTCTCAAGAAATAAAACAGTAATGCTACTATATTATAGCCATGGTTATTTCTAAGCAATTAAGAAAGAGACAATAGCCTATATAATACATCTAAACCATGGCATACAGTGAAAACCAGTCACTATATAGTATGTTAGGAAAGTCATATTAGTCTACTTATGTTTAACTCCCACGCCAGAGTTTATAAATGTTGTTTCCTCCATCCACAATATCCATCCCATTCATATCACACACACTTGCTCCTGCCCTGCCCTTAACTGAATTAATTTACTCATTTACCTTTCCTTCAGATCTTATTTAGATTTTAATTTTGCTCAATAGAAATGTATTTAACAGATGAATAAATGAATACTACTTGTTATATAACTGGATACTATGATAAAATTATTTGAAAAAAGTATTAATAGTGTTATAGGTATCCAAAGATAGTTAGAAAAGATAACAGAACTATACACTACTAGAAAAGGGAAAATGGTCACTACGTAAAATATAGGTTTACTTTTCCAAAGTATACTAGGTAGTATTTTGTTAATCATTCAGAGTTATATATTTACTTTTTACAATTAATTGTACTTAAAGTATGCTGAAATTTTACTGTGATTATGTTGCAATCAATTATTATAGAAAAGTTGTGAATATTCAAGTTGGTCTTATTGTATCCAGCTCTTACCACAAAAGGTTTTTTATATTGTATGCTGTTTTCTTTCACATTTAATTAAAGCTAATAATTTGTTTAAAGTTTGATTAGAGAAAATATTTTCCAAGGTGAGTGAGAAACAACTTCTGAATATTACTTCCTAGATTTTTGGGCAATTTGGTATGATGAACTTAAGCCTAAAGCACCTATTAAAGAAGACGAAAAGAAGAATAACAGTAAATCTGAATTTTGTTAAGATTTCATGAATAAAAATGAGCATTACAAAAAGATATTTTAGGATGTAGAAATGCTACCAATTTGAATACTGCATAAATTCATTGTTGTGGTGATGTCACTAACTTTGAATTATCCATATTAGAGTGGGAATAGCCATTTATATTACAAGCATATTCAAAATCAAGTATATTTCTCTTTGGGATGTACTCAGAGTTACAATGCTAACATTGTTACACTGCTAACATTCTTTATTTCCAGTACTTAATCCTGTATTAAAGTAATGTTTGATGGGCACTCTGTGGCTACTAATTGGTAAGGGTAAGAAATAATTTTGAGGCTGGGCACAGTGGTTCACGCCTGTAATCTCAGCACTTTGGGAGGCCCAGGTGGGCAAATCACCAGAGGTCAGGAGTTCGAGACCAGCCTGGCCAACACGGTAAAACCCGGCCTCTGCCAAAAATCAAAAAATCAAAATTAGCTGGGCATGGTGGTGTGTGCCTTTAATTCTAGCCACTCAGGAGGCTGAGGCAAGAGAATCGCTTGAACCCAGGAGGTGGAGGTTGCAGTGAGCCGAGATCATGCCACTGCACTCCAGCCTGGGCAAAAGAGTGAAACTCCATCTTAAAAAATAAAGAAAGAAAGAAAGAAATAATTTCGAGTCCCCATGGATGAATGGCACACTAGATAAATGTCTTACCCTACGTTTGAACACAAATTCACAAAAGAATGACTATCAGGTCATTTTTACCATGTTTGTGACTTTTGATAAAGGTTACGATTTACAAAGAATAAAAATATTTTGATATTTTATTTCTATGATATTTCTGGTCACTTCTACAGTACCAAAATATGCAACGTATTTCCATCTAAAAAAAATTCAAGTCCAGACTTGACTACAACTTTCGTTATTATATGTGTGCATATATATGTGTGTGTATATATATTTTTATATATATATAATATAGATAAAATCCTAATATACAAGAAACATTTTACTTATATTCCTTAATTCCTAATTAGATAGTGAACAACTGTTTGGACATTAAATTTCCTGTATTTCGCCCTGACACAATATAAAGTGAATCAATAAAAATAAATACTGAGTTTCCTGGCTTTAAAAGAAATCAGGATGAGCTCAGAAGCAGCCCTAAAAAATAGAAAATTTAAAAGATGATCAGTTCATTCTCTTTTATGTCTCTCCTTGTTGTGGTTCATTGCTATAACTGTTGTTTAATGAATATCTAAACTTGCAAAATAACTAAAGTATATTAATGGTAAACAGAAAGGTATCATCAGCCATAATTACCTTATTTGCCTAGTAGTGGGCTGCATGTTGTATAACCAGTCTGTAATAATCCTTATTTGGTGACACTTGTTAATTCATTCACTCCACAAATATGTATTCAACTGCTACTCTATCTGCCAGAGCTTGACAGTAATAAGACAAAGCTACTTTTCTCATGAAGTTTTCATTCTAGTGGAAAATACAATAAGAAAAAAATAAATACGTAATATAATTTCAAGTAGGTGATTTGAAAATATACAAAAGGGCAAGGGATGAGTGGGTAGAGAGTGGTTGTAAGGCTGTGGTACACTGGGGATGAATTACCTTGGATAACCCTTTGTGAAAGTCACAGTTAACTCTGTATATTCTATAACTACACAAATTATCCATTCGCTTTTATAGATGCCTTAAAATTATGTTAATTTCATGAACTTAAATTTCATCTTTGCTTACAGATTTTGAGTTGCTCAAAGTTAGAGATCATGTATTTTTTCATCATGCAATATCATCCACAGGGACAATCATAATATTGGTACATGAAAGACACAGTAGATACTTTTGTTGACTTTGAATATTAATTATTGACTAAATATTCGTTACTTAGATAAAACTTTTAAAAAATAAAATGCAACTGCAAAGCAAACGTAATGCTGAAATATTTTATATGATCATTGCCTGTCTACATGATCCAGTTCTATATATAACACAGTAAGAGGAAACTGAGATACAGGTGTGAGAAAACTTCTAAGGGTAGGATAACTCTTAGCCAAGTCACTGGCTCACACCAGCCTCATGATTCAAATTTTTTGCAAACCTATGTATTGAGGGTGGGTGTGGTGGCTCACACCTGTAATTCCAGTGTTTTAGGAGGTCAAGGCAGGAGGATCACTTGAGGCCAGGAGTTCAGAGCCAGCCTAAGTAACAAAGACAGACCTCCTCTCTACAGATAAAGAGGAAATAAAAAAGCCAGGCGTGGTGGTGTGTGACTGTAGTCCTAGCTACTCGTGAGGATGGGGCAAGAGGATATAGCTTGAGCTCAGAAGAGTTCGAGGTTACAGTAAGCTATGGCTGTGCGACTGTACTACAGCCTGGATGACAGAGCAAGACCCTGTCTCAAACAACCAAACAAAACCCCCCAAAGACTGTGTATTGATATATTTCATACAAGTTCATTCACCAATAGTTGAAACTGCAAATGTTTGCACTGATGTTCCTATGGGTTATGGGTAGGTAGTGAGATTTTCTTCACAAAGGAGAAAAGGAAAGAAGGAGGAAAGAAAGACTAAAGAAGACTAGAGTGAATAAATTAAATTATTAATAGCTCCTCTAAAGTATTATAACATTTAGCTTTTGCTACAAATTATATGATGATGCCATTTGTGTAGGGCAGCTTAAGAATAAAGAATAGTTTTTGTTCAAACATGGATAAAGGATAATATAAAGAATGCTTGTTTTTTATTAAGAAAATAACTGTTTAAAATTCCACTTGGAAGCTATATATGTTTAGATCAGGATGAAAAGTTCAGAGAAATACAGATCTAATGGGAGTATTAATGGGATATTCTCATCACTGTTTTATCTATTATCCAGAAACTTTTACCTTAGAAGAAAGAATGCTTTATTTCTCTCATATTCAAGGTTTATATTTTCAGGTCCTATGAATTCCATCTGAGATGCTATTGAGTTGATCATTGTTATCTTCTAATTGTGTACCTAAGAACACTGACAATTCCCGTGGTATGTCTGAGCCTAGATCTACTGTCCAGAGTCATACACCCTTCTTGCCCAGCTCTGCAAGTGGTGATCTGAAGTCTGAGCTGTTTCTCTACAATGAGGCACACATCTTGTCTATTCCTGTAGTCTCTGAGCTAGTTCTGCTTCTGTTTTACAATTTAACTACTTTAAATGGGCCAGATTGCTTTTGGAAAATTTAAAAGAGCTAAATAAAAATGTACATGTATAAAACAGAGTTATTTCAAGTTTCTCACACATGCATTCAATTTTTATTAAACACATACACATACATGTATTTTTAGCAAATATAAGGGTGGTAGTAATATCAAAGTAGAACTAGGAATAGCATTACTGTAGGCAAATTATTGAGCTAGGAATTCTGCGTTTGAAGCCTTGATGATTTCATTGAGTTCTGTGTCCTAGAAGCATCTTCATCTGCTCCAAGCCAAGTACTCTGTCTTCATACTTGGGCATGAATACAATTCAAGATAGTTATCAACAAAATGATAGCGGTGCCTCGTCATGTGATAGAAACTACATTGCAATTTTTTGATTCCTGACATAGTATGAAGAGTAATATAAATCACAAACTCTGGAAAAATGAACAAAATGCACAGTCAAGTAAGTAAATTCTTTATTATTGTTGATGGATACATTGAAAAACACAAAAGAGGCTAAAATTAAAGAATCTAAATCTCTGAGAGTCATAGACTAAACATTTGCCGTTTCAACTCTTTGTGAATGGTTGTAAAGAACATATTAATATGTAATTCTGTAAGAAACTTGAATCATGCAGTGAGGGTATGTGAATGACTCACAAGGCTAAGAATGAGCTGAACTTTCAAGAGCTTCTCCAGCTAGCCCCTACATTGAAATATAGTCTTAACTTTTTTTTTAACTTAGTAGATTTTGTGAGCTTTTATTTAAAAGACTGCCCAAAGAAGCAACTGCCTAATTCTCCTCTCGTTTTTTTTTTTTTTTTTTTTTTTTTTTTGACAAGCTCTTGCTCTGTCACCAGGCTGGAGTGCAGTGGGGATCTCGGCTTCACTTGCAACTCCACCTCCCTGGTTCAGGCGATTACCCTGTCCCTCGGGCTCCTGAGTAGCTGGGACTATAGCGCGCACCACCATGCTGGCTAATTTGTTTGTATTTTTAAGCAGTATTTGGTATTTCTGGGCCAATCTGCTGTCCAGAGTTATTACACCCTTCTTGCCCAGCTCTGCAAGTGGTGGTCTGAGTATGAGCGCTTCTTTACTATGATGCACATTTTGTCATTCTCGTAGTTTTCTGAGTTCGTTTCTAGAGAATGGAGTTTCACCATGTTGGCCAGGATAGTCTTGATCTCCTGACCTATGATCCAGTCCTTCTCGGCCTCCCAAGGGCTGGGAGTACAGGCTGAGCCACCTGCCCTGCCCCAATTGCTAAGTCTTCGATGTTTTTGTTTTTTGTTTGTTTGTTTTGAGATGGAGTCTTGCATTGTCGCCAGGCGTGGAGTGCAATGGCACATCTCAGCTCACTACAAGTTCTGCCTCCCAGGTTCAAGCCATTCTCCTGCTCAGTCCTCCCAAGCAGCTGGGATTACAGTGTCCATACATGCCCAGCTAATTTTTTGTATTTTAGTACAGAGACGGGTCTTCAGCTATGTTGGTCCAGGGCTGGTCTGAACTCGTGAACCCTGTGATCTGCCTCCTTGGCCTCCCCAAAGTGCTGGATACAGGGTGAGCCACCGCACCACAGTTGAAATTTTTTTTTAGTGAAACAGTTTTTAAAGTTGAGGTCCTTAGCCAAAAAAGAGAAGTTCTGGATAATGCTGATGGTGACTCAGACAAAAATGAGCTACCATGATGTTACTATATGGGAAACACAGAAAAAGTGATGTTGGGAAGATGTTTTAGCCCAGTGCTCAGTTCAGAATTAATGTTATAGCATTATAATGACTGTTAGTCTGTTTCTATGGACTCATTAGGGGTCTCAGGGATCATTTAAATATTTCAGTTATACTTTAACTGCATTTTATGAGGAAAATCATTATTATAGTGATACTTGGAGGATTTCAGAAGGTCTTGGGACATATCCCTCATGAATATCTAAGTTCAGCTATAGATTTACTTTTCCCCTATAATTTCTTGTAATTTTTCAGTATTGGAAAGTTTGGCTTACTTAGCTTATATGGAACTCTACTTTTTTTGAAGATGCAGAGTTTTCTTGCAAGTTATTTTAAAATTTGATAGTAAATGTCTAAAACTTAAGAAATTAGAGGCCAGAAGAGCTGCAATTATTCCGATGCCACAGTGCTAGCATGGGGTATGTCTGAACTTATACGCTGCTCTTCTAATTCCTGCTACAATGGTCATTGTTCAACTCAATCTGTCTACATAAATAGCAAACAAACAAAAAAACAAACCACACACAAAACCATAGCAGCACATTACAGGATTTGTAACATGCATATTGTGTGGTGTGTGACCATAAGTAGCTTTCAGGCTGGGACAAAGACAATCGAATATCAAAGTTTATAGAAGGTGGTATAGAGTAGGGGCCTGCAGCTTGCAAAGCATATGAAAAAGAATGTTGGACTTTGGATCAAACTAACTCTGTTTTCCTGTTTCCTGGCTCTGTTACATAGCAGCTGTATGATAGATGCTGACCCAACATAGTAGGAGCTAAATAAATTGAATCACAAGATCGTGTCACAAACTACAGTAGAACTTAACGAGGAGAAGAATGAGTCATTTTGGGTATCAGTTCTCAGTAGAACCTTATTAAATTTGTCCTTGGGAGAACAATAGATCTTGATGAGGCAGGCATAGAGGCGAATTTTGTGGGCCGCCACCGGCCTTAAGTATCGAACAAAGCGAGACATAGGGACAAGGAGGCCTGGTCACATGTTGGAAAAGCAGGCAGTGTTTTAAGTGTGGTACCGCACGGGAGGTTCTGTTGTGTTGGGCGCCATGGGGAAGCAGATCCAAAGAGTAGGTTTTTAAAAACGAATGCGCTGTCACTGTGACAAACTTCTAGAGAAAATAATTTCCTGTGTTTTTCAGGGCATGCTTTCCTTTGCAGCCTGCATAGGAAAACTTTGCTGTCAGCTTTTGTAGACGGCCTTGCTTCCTACAAATTTTAATTAGACGGATGTTTCTAACAAGGGAAGCAGAGCCTCCCTCTCTTTCCATGGCTGCAGTTATCTAATCAAGACTAGGGCTCATCAAATTCCTGGCTTAGTTGTTCTTCAGCACTGGCTATGCATCACAATCATTTATGGAGTTATGTACACAACACACAGCACAAACAGCACAGGATGCCTGGATGCAGACATCCTGAAGAAATTCTCAGGAAAAAGGCAGTCCATGCGTATGTTTAAAAGAGCTTCACAGATTCCAATATTCCAGAAAACTGATGGCAGGAGCAACTTGTGAGCTCATATCACCTTTCTTAGAAATATTTAAAAACATGGTGTGAAGGTGGAACCTGTTTAGAGTAACAAATAATGCCCTGTTCTCCCATGGGATCACTGTATCATTTTTCTTAAAACAACTGAATACATCATCATCAGCGCATTACTGTAACGATGTCAAAACTCAAAGAGTTCGCATTTTACCAGCAGGCTCTCTCCTAACTTGTTGGGTCCCATAGCCCTCCTGTATTACCTCCTTTCGCACTCACCAATTCAACAGATAGGGTAGTGCAAAATTACACTCTAAATTGCTTGCATTTTTAAATAAAAATATTGGGAAAAGAATAGCACCGTTGTGCATTACTTCAAAGAAGTCCACCCACCTTTTGAAAGCAAGACAACAGACTCAATTTACTCTTTCGTAATTTTTTGTCCTTCTGTTCTTCCCCCTTCGTCCCAGTGTTTCCAAGGCTAGCCCAGATCTCCTTTCTCCCTTTGACTCTTGTGGGCATTTCCTTTGCTTCAGTGTTTTTGTATCCTTGTCTTCGTATGCCTTCTCTCTCTCTTGCAAGTCTCTCTTCAAGGTGATGGTATATCATATTTTAGTCAGGAAGCTTATAACAGCTTAATAGTTTTTGCCTATAAACGCGAATACTCATATTATTAGGCCGGGAGGCGGTGGACTCAAGGCCTGAGATGCCCAGCACTTTGGGAGGGCCGAGAGCGGGCGATGCACGAGGTCAGGAGATCGAGCACCATCCTGGCTAACACAGGTGAAACCCCGTCTCTTACTAAAAATATCCAAAAACTAGCTGGGCGAGGTGGCGGGCGCCTGTAAGTCCCAGCTACTACGGCGAGGCTGAGGAGGAGAATCGGCGTAAACCGCGAGGACCGGAGCTTCGCAGTGAGCTGAGATCTGGCCGCCCGGCAGCTCCAGTCCGGGCGACAAGAGCGAGACTCCCGCCTCAAAAAAAAAAAAAAGAATACTCATATTTTAAAAGAAAACTCCGAAAAAGCAACAATGTGACAGAGTCTCCACCTCACAGAATGACTCAATAATAGTGCATAATTCAGACACCATGGCACAATAATAGAAAAGATACATTTGAGCAAGCAAGTCTTTATGGAGTGCCTCTTGAATTACATGTGGTAGGCTATTCAAAGCCTGACCCAGAACAGGTAAATGCAGTATCAATGAGCCCAAATCAATTTTGAAAGTTTTACAGCAGTTTTTAAAAAATAACTGCAAAGATTATTTAAAGAACTAAGTCCAGTAAAACCACCAGTCATCCAACCTGAGGTGTTGATACCTAGTAGGTACTCAGTAAGTGTTTGTAGAATGAATGGATGTGCTAACATATTTAAATCATATCAAGGAAAGATGGCTGGGTGTGATGGCTCATGCCTGTGGTCCCAGCACTTTGGGAGGCCGAGGTGGGCAGATCACCCGAGGTCAGGAGTTCAAGACCAGCCTGGCCAACAAGGCGAAACTTTGTCTCTACTAAAAATACAAAAAATTAGCCTGGCATGGTTACGTGTGCATGTAGTCCCAGGTACTCAGGAGGCTGAAGCAGGAGAATTGCTTGAACCCAGGAAGCAGAGGTTGCAGTGAGCTGAGATTGCACCACTGCACTCCAACCTGGGCCACAAGAGCAAAACTCCATCTCAAAACAAACAAACAAACAAACAAACAAATCATATCAAGGAAAGAGACGTGAACCAGGAGCTAGGAAAGCTGAGTTCTACTTCTGACTTAGGAACAAGATGTGAAAAGGGAACAGCATAGGGTAGAAACTGAAGTGGTCACAGAGATGGGATTGAATGGAAAAATACAATGCTAAAGAGGTTTCAAGGAGAGGCTATAAATAAGGTCAAATTCTGTGCAGTACATGAAAAGGGAGATGACTGTGAAAATGTGACTGGTGACATGTCTGATAGTGTTTTCAGCAGAGTAGGAGAAAGGACAGACAGAAAGAGTTTGGAGAGTGGAAGCAAAAAGTTTTCTGGATGATCGGAAAGGAAGGAATGATGACAAATTGACAAGTATATTGAGAGGGTGGTAGAATCAAAGCAATTTTTATCATGCATGTAGGAGAATGGGAATGGACCGTGAAGAGGGAGAAATGAAAAACATAAAAGCTGAAAAGAGAGTAAGATTTTTAAGAAGTTGATGAGGCTCAGATTCAGCACATAAGTAGGGAAGTTTGTCTTGGAAAGGAGAAGTTCTTCTGTCTGATACTGAGCTTAAAGTAGAATGCTGAGTAGAAATAAATATTCCCAGGTGAGTCAGAGCTGTGAGGAAGCAGAATTCCTCAGGACTCTATCAAATACCTCCTGTTATGCTTCCTGTCCAAACATAAGCTACTAATTTCCCACTCTCCATCCCTCTGCCCTGACCACCACATGCTGGCTCACCTCTGTAGTATAACACATCCCATTCACCTAGGCCTCCTGAGACAGCCCTCTGATTTCCACTGTTCTAAGATAGAAGACCTTCAAACGAGATCTTAGCTGATGACTGACCTCCTAGGCCTTTTGCTAAGAAACTACCAAGGCTAAGTTGAAGGCTCATGACTTAACACAATTTTTTTTTTTTTTTTTTTGGAATTGGTTTCCAGTTAGGAGAATGTCTCAAATGAAATCAATACAGATCTGAGTGGAATTCTTAAAAAGTTGTATTTCCAGAGACACTTTAAGTCTGGCAGAATGGCATAGGACTGCTTAACAGTTGAGCACCATTTAACTATGTTAACAGTTATGACTGTGCCAGTACTGGGCAAGGCTTATTTCCCAGCAACAGGACCTGAAGCTGTAGCAGCCAGACTGGCTACACAAAGAACTTGCTTTATTTCAAGGGAAGTGAGTTTCCACTAAATCTCCCAGGCAGAGTGGGCTCTGTACTTAGTACCATTGACAACTTATACCTTGATCCTCTCCTTCTCCTTTTCTAAATGTAGTGGTTCCTCCGTTACCGTTTACTAAATGTATCTGTTATTATATAGTCCATATGTTACAGAGTTTTACATATGAAGTAGCAAGACATTATGGTGTCATTATTTTCACCTGCCACTCTAACTTCACAGATATTTTTACTGAGACACTGGGAAAATTAGATTCATTAGAAATAATCTAAGCAAAATAAAGGTGAAAATAAAAAATTGTATACGGTAAGCCTTTACACTTGGTGGCAATATTTAAAACTGTGAAAATGGATTCTAGGAAGATGGGAAGACGCCAGGGTAAGTCAACACTTAACTAAGTCAGATAATACCACTGCGGCATTGAGTTTCCCGGAGAAGACAGCAAGTGTGAGGATTCATTCATCTGGGGAAGGGAGAAGAACAGAGGTCCCAACAGGTCTGAAGCTAATATACAGCAGATTCCTTGACCACCAGAGAGTGCCCAGCTACATATGCCAGTGGAGCTTCAATTGTCCGAAGAAGAGCACATCTGTCAAAGTCTCACACAGTCCTTCAGGAGGCTGCCTCATGCTGCTGGTAGGCAGTCCTGGGAGGGCAGGGGTGGTGCAACAGGTGGGGCAAAATGCTACAAGTATTTATATTTTAGAAGGCACTTTGTCCCACTTGGACCTAGAGAGTCTTAGGTCCTGGTCTTATACCTGTCCCAGTGAAGGGGTTCTGGTATGTTAGGGTGTAATCATTAGCTCACTAGACAAAATTGCCATTGCACCCACAAACCTCCAGCTTACCAGTGCTCGAGAAAACCTCAGTCTTGGCCTGTTTCTTGTGTGACAAAATCTACATTACAAGGAAGCCAAAGAAAAACTGCTACCAATTTCCTGTACTCTTAAACTCATGGGAGGGAGGTCAAGCTTGAACAGGTAACTACTATTAAGGAAGAGCTAATGAATGAGGTAGAGGAGAATGTTAGTTTCAATGTAATGAGTATTTTCAAAGAGGTACAATTAGAAAATAAAAATAATAATTACTTGAACTAACAATAATGGTTTTCACAGTTCTAAAATCAAACAGAGGAGGTAAAAAGAGAGTAGCTACTGCTGAGAACTGAATTAACTGTCTAGATAACCAAAATAAAGGGACAAAGAAGGAAATCAGTGATAAAATAAGTGATTTAGAGGAAGATCTAGGTGACATAACATGCAAAGAGAAGTAGTTCCAGATGGGGAAAAATTCAGCTTCTATCAAATAGAAGTCATAATCATGGAAATAACAGAATAAAAATTCTGTTGAAGAAAGGCTCGTGCCTTTTGAGTGAATGGGCTCACTAAGACTCAGACAGGATTAATTTTACAAAAAGCCACACACCTAGACATAATCAGGGGAAATGTCCGACCGCCAATGCTAATGAAAAAAATTCTTTCTTCTACTCAGAACAAAAAATAGTTTTCTTACAAAAGAAAGATTATGTGACTATGTTATTAAAAGAAAATGACTGTGGCCCAAGAATCTTTAAACCAGCCAATATAATAATCAAATGTTAAGAAAAAAGGCACAATGGTTTTCAACAATCAAGAATTCAGAAAATATGCCACCCATGTACTGATATCTTATCTGAAGAAAATACTCAAGGAAATACTCCCAATTTCATAAAGATTCTACCAGAAGCAAATCTCTTCTTTACAAGAGCAAAGCACAATACAGTGCTAATACAGTGAATAAACACTGTTAACTTGTTTTAGTTTATGTATGATAATTCTATAACTAAGACTTAGAATAGAAATTATAAGACAGTGTTCTTAAAATTTATGTTTGTGTGTATGTTTAATTAAAATCCGTAAGAAAGAGTTTTCAGCACTTAGCAAAATACAAAAATTGTGGAGAAAAGAAGGAAGAGGAAGTAAGGTAGAAAGGAGTTTAAAAGTCTCTAAAAAGGTACAGGGAGTAGAGGTTCAGGAGTAAAATGAGCAAATAGGCTGTCTTAGTGTGGTCATTGTCATTACTGAACTGGATACACTAACCGAGAAATATTGTTTCACATATTATTGTGAATAGCAGAAGAATGCAATTTCCAAATTAATAGAGTTTTTAAAAAGGAAAAAGCACCCAACAAAGTAAATAAACAGTAAACACAAAATATTAAGAAATAAGTAAATAGATCATTTACCACTATACACATTAATGGGATGAATTATGAAAACAGAGAAAAGAAAAAAAAGAATGCAGGAATGGCAACATTAATGTTAGGAAAACTCAGGTCAAAAGCACTAATGAAGATAAGGAGTGATATTATATAATGATTAGAGGCATAATTCCCAAAGCTATCTGCATAAACTATATATCAAACAAGAAAAGACATATAGGAAAAAAGTGGGAAATGATATAAAAACACAACGATGGCCAGGCATGGTGGTTCCGCAATTGGGAGGCCAAGGTAGGAGGACCACTTTAGCCCAGGAGTTCAAGACCAGCCTGGGCAACATAGGGAGACTCTGTCTCCACAAAGAAAGTAAGAATAAATTAGCCAGGTGTGGTGATGTGTGCCTGTGGTCCCAGCTACTCTCGGGAGGCAGAGGTGGGAGGATCCCGTCAGCCCAGGAAGCTGAGGCTGTAGTGAGCTGTGATTAGGCCACTGCACTCCAGCTTGGGCAACAGAATGAGAACCTATCTCAAAAAATACAATACAATAAAATAAAAACACAACAATAATGGGAAATTTTCATAGGTATCTTTTAGATTTTGACTTATCAGTCAGATTGAAAACAGTAAGTATGTAGCTAAGTTGAGTGACACAATTAATTTGCTTGATTTAATAGATAATTGTGAAATTGTGTAGCAACATACGTAGCACGTGTATTTTTCTCATATACTCAGGTGAATTACTTACATACAGTTGGCCACAATAATACCTTGACAATTTCCCCCAAAACAGCTGTTTTATACATTGGATTCTTTGACTAGAATTTAAAAAATCTAAATCTAAACCACCAACAGATGACCTACCTCACCCCTTTATCAATTGCTTATATTTGCAGGAAAGTGACAATAAAGGCTAGTTACCAAGAGAAATTGATGGAGGAGTACCTTCCCCATATCAGGAGTACTGCCATTCCCATGGTTTGGCTCTGAGTCAACAATTTCTCTCACTGGGCTTAGGCTCCTTTGTCTTCCTTTCTCTTTCAGCCCAAACCATGAGCTCATTAACACAGAGTTCTCTCTTTTTCTCTCCCTCTGTCTCTGTCTCTCTTTACATATACATGCAGACACGTATACTGAATTCATACAAATACCTTAAATTATATCAACTTGAATTACAAGGACCCTAATTTACTGCAGATATGCTTAGATTGATATTTCTATGCACAAGACTTGACAAGTAAGAATTTTTTCTCATGAATCCTTCTCTCTCCTAAAATAATATCATTTAAGGAACAGATCTTCTGAATACAGGCTATACATAGGAACCCATGGAATTTTCATCTCTCTAAATTCCGTTACTGAACAGAGACCACACCATTAAAGAGGAACAATTTGAGTTCTCTAGGTTAGCATTTTAAAAACGTGAAATTGACATTAAAAACTTTTAAATTTTACCTTACCAAGTTAAGGATCCTTATTTCCATTATATCAAAGCAGATAATCACAATGACCTGATAAGAACAGCTGGCTTTCTGGTCAGCCATTTTATCACTCTGTTTTTCTCTTTAAGGAAGATTAGCACATCCTTTTCTATTGTTAGCGTTCTAGTCATGCTAACAGTGGCTGCACAATCAAGTCTTTCCTAGAGAAAGCCTAGCTGTTTCACTGCTGTCCTGGAGTCAGTTCCATATTGAGTGACAACAGGTTGGTAGCTTGAAATTGGCTATGGTGAGAGAATTCATAATATAGAAATCAGCAACAAATGCTACAAATAGATCTGTTTTCAGGAGAACTGCTTTACCAGCATAGTACTTGTTTTGTCCCAGGTAGGTGATCTGACGAAGTTTAGAATCTCATACTTTAGTGAGAAGAAATAAACTAGAGAAAAGACACATTAAAAATTGATTATGTTCCTCTTGAGTAAATGAATTTATTTCAGAGAAGTATATTTTTTTAGAAAAATAATGGAGTCCTTAAACCAATAATTTTGGAATATGTTAAGTGTGAAAAATTGCCCTATACAATTGTAAGCTGAAAAAAAACAGTACTTTTGCTTAAGGCAAGTTAGAAACATGATCTTTTCTACTTTCTTCTGTTTAATCTCCTATATTCTTGTAGTACTGAATCTTTCTAGTTTCCACTTCCAAGAACAACTAATTTAATTTTCCAAAGGAAGGTTGGAATGGCATTTCAGTGAATGAGAGTATTTCATATTATGCCTTAATAAAACTTGGAAACCTGTTATTTATTATAAGAAAATAATTACTAAAGCTTTTTCTTTCTAGTAAATCACTGAAACATTCTTATTACTTCATACAGCTTCACAATGCTAAGCAAAGTCGACATATGTTCTTAGTGGAATTAATCAATGTACAGCCAATTATAACTAGTATTAGGTTCAGAGTTGACAAATATGCATATCGAAGTCATGTATGGAAACTTGAACTGAAACCCCTTAATTTGCATTCCCCAAATGTCCAGAGGAATAAAAAAAGTAAAAACAAAGTCAAAACTGAGCACTGAAAGTTCAGCACTGATGAATGTGCAGAAGCCTAAAAGATACATTTGTGTTGGCAGTTGAAGTTGTGGTAACAGTGCTGTCAGTGGCATGCAGGGACCTGGCTTCAAGGATTTTGAATTGCTTTTATTTAGTGGCCTTTGCAACTACTGACCTTGCCAGCTCATGAAGGAGCTTATCATTACTCCCCTACCACTTACCATCACCACCACTTTGAGAAGAACAATTCAATTTGTTTTTATGACAGAGTCCGATTTTTGAGCTCTGGATGAAGTTGGCTACATCTCCTGTACTTGACTTAAAATTCCAGGAGAAAAAACAACAAAAGAAAACAAAACAACAACAACAAAAAACCACTCAAAGAAACAAACCAAAAAAAAAAAAACCTTTAAAAAAATACTGTGAATCAGTACATTTCCTTAATGTTATAAAAGTCTTTTGAGATTCTTGTGTGTGTGTGTTTAATTGTCCCAGCTATCTTCTATGAACTGAGAAAGGCCTTCTTTTGTTTGAATGTGACAGATCAGTTAGAACTGTGGCAACTACCATTTACAGCTATTGATTTCAATGTGACATTAAAGGCCCCAAATTCAACCATTATTCTCTTCAATTGTCACAAACAAAGGTTAATAATAGTTGAGTTTGGACTGAAGGAATCAAGTAAAGATTGCCAACTGAAATTACATGTTGTTTATCTCTGAGGCACAAGTCAGTATGAGGGTCTCCAGTCCCCACGTTGCATGTGTATTATCATTATTTTAAAAGTATGCCTTTTGCTAAAAGTAATATTTAAAATACAGAAAATGAAAGTGTAGTATAAGAAAGCATGCTATTTAAAATAAATAATTTTAAAATATACTTGTCCTTGCACAGAGTAAAAACATTTTGTTTTCTTGCTTCTATAGCAGCAAAATAATGTTTCTCATAACTGTAAAAAGTGGTATGTAGCATGATTAAACAATATTTCAACTCTTTAGTTCATGCAGAGGTTACCAGCTAGAGGGTAGAAAGATTTGATTAGGTTTATGTCTTCCATGAGAAATTTTTTTAAAAAGCATACAACTCCCTTAATGTATGAGTGCTAAAGCTACAAATGGCTTTCTTTTGTGGTCAGGTATGAAAGAACAAAGTCCCTTTGCTACAATAAATACGTAGAAAAATACCTAGTGAGATATTATAAATCTTTACAAAAGCAATGCCAAGTTAAAAAAGTCTGTAAGTCTTTAAAATTTTAACTCGTTTATATTTATATCATCATTTACTATCTATTTACTCCAATGGTAAATGGTAAATAGTGTCATGTGCTGTTTCCATGGTAAAACTTCTTAAACAAGCATCTTATTTTTAAAAAATTATACCAATAATTGTAATTATATTAATTAACACGTCAATATTCAATATTTACACAGAACTGCAGAATTATAGTCATTAGTGGAAAATAGCTATTTTAAACTATTTTATGAAAAGGAACCATAGATTAAGTAAATGAATTGATGATAATTTATTCTTGGTCATTATTTCTTAAAAACAAAAAAAAGGCCGGGCGCGGTGGCTCAAGCCTGTAATCCCAGCACTTTGGGAGGCCGAGACGGGCGGATCACGAGGTCAGGAGATCGAGACCATCCTGGCTAACACAGTGAAACCCCGTCTCTACTAAAAAATACAAAAAACTAGCCTGGCGAGGTGGCGGGCGCCTGTAGTCCCAGCTACTCGGGAGGCTGAGGCAGGAGAATGGCGTGAACCCGGGAGGCGGAGCTTGCAGTGAGCTGAGATCCGGCCACTGCACTCCAGCCTGGGCGACAGAGCGAGACTCCGTCTCAAAAAAAATAAAATAAAATAAAAATTAAAAAAAAAGAGAGAGAGAGAGAGAGAGAGAGAATGTTGCCAAAAGTATTCGTTAGTAGCCATTCTAAGGAATTCTAGAAGTAGGGCAGTATGATTCCAAATAAATATGGTTTATTCTTTGAATAGGCAGACCAACATTCACGCCTGAGTTAATTCTATGCAGTACCATTTCATAATTCAGAAGATAACAATAAAACACAGCAGTGTTGAGAATTGTTTATACATAGACAATTGTACAAAGAAATGAAATTTCTGCTTTCCCAGTACCAGAAATTCTAAACACTAGTAGTGCTGGTGCCTCTTCTTTTCATTCTTTTAACCCTATGTTTATATATGTACATCTTTATATGACATACTACATGTATTATTGTTATTTTAACATTCGATTGTTTTCTCTTTACATTAATCTATATATATCACACCACACACACACACACACACCACATTGATATATGTGAAAATGGCTTTTTTACTTTTTCCCTTTCATTAAAACATAGAGATCCATCTCATTGTTTTTTACAGTGATGGAGTATCCCATTGTGTATATGCCATAAGTTACTCAACGTTCTTTAAAGATGGACATTTGTCTTCAGCT
Organism: Rhinopithecus bieti; assembly: GCF_001698545.2. NCBI lineage: Eukaryota > Metazoa > Chordata > Mammalia > Primates > Cercopithecidae > Rhinopithecus > Rhinopithecus bieti. Next base: position 1,252,768 of record NW_016803685.1, on the reverse strand, counting down.
GTGTTATTAAAAATAGTGCTAACCTGAACTACATTAAACATGTTTATGTATGTACTATAATTTTTATAATTTTAGAATTGGCCTGCTGGGACTAAAAGTATATGCCATGAAATTTACTTAGATGCTGCAAAATGCTTTCCCAAAGGGTGGTACTGTTTCACTTCTACTAATAAAATATGAACGTGACTGCTTCCCCACACTCTCTATAGCACTAATGGTAATCACTATTTGCCCAATTAGTTGGTGAAACATGTAATATCTGTGTTGGTTTAATTTGTATTTCCATTTTGACCAGCTGGGTTGGATATCTTTTCATGTCTACTGGCCGTTGGTAATTTTGCTTCTTTGAATTGTTTATCCATTTTAAAAAATCTGGATTGTTTGTCATTTTCTTAGTAACTCGCTAAAAATATTTTTTCCTAATGTCCCATTTTCCCCTGCTTACATGAAGAGTGCATGATCATTTTAGAAAATACATATGGACAAAAAGAAGATGAAAACTGTCCATAATATTTTTGGTGTATACTCTGACATTAGTGTTAATGATGAGATGGAATCATGCTGCCCATTCTATTTGTCTCTGTTTTTCTTCACTCAACAAAATAGGCTCTACATTTTTGGTCTACCCTTAAATGTTCATTCACAACTATGTTTGTCAAACTTCGTCATCAAAACAAAACAAAATTAAGAAAACGTTGAAATCCTTTCACCAAGCAAAATTTCATTTTGAAAACACAAAAATGGAATCAAAGTGGAATGGCTCAATCACCTTTCCCTCATAACTCATATCCTAGGCTGGATAATGGTGACTGTCAGGATGCAAGAAAATGCTTTTTAATTGACAGGTAGAAAACAGCAGCAAGAAAAGTGATGGGTACCTCACTTGCAATTATGTGTGTAAAATGGCTTCTAGTCTTCACTACAACTCCATGAGATGAATGCTGTTATTAACCCATTTTACAAAAGACAAAATGAATGCAAAGTCACTTGCCTTATATGATAACATATAGTATGCACAGTATTTGAATTCAGCAATCCAGTTCTGAAATATGTGCTCTTAATCACTATGAAACCTGCCTGATAGAAGTACAAAAACAACATTTACACTTGGGTCATATTATTTTAATGATTTTTTTAGAAGACTTTCCCAACATGTTGCAAGAATTGTGAAAATAGGTTTAAAATTTTGTTTAATGCAGTAAATGCAAAAGAATATTTACAATACATACGTTATGTGAAATGTTTTATTTCTCATTCCTTTGCTTTTAAAAACATTTTACCATATACATTTATATCTCCAAAGAACATATAATTTAGTATTAAATGTTTTTATCTTCCATATATATGAAATACTCTTTCTTATTCTTCAGCAACTTCCTTTGTCAATTTGACATTATATCACAGAGATTTATTGTTTTCCATATAGCCATATATCATTCATTTTTTATTGCTACAAAGTATTCCACTGTACAATTACAAGTCTTTTTATCTCTTTTACCACGTATGGGCATTTGGTTTTTTCTAGTTTTTATATTATTACTATATCTTCTCTTAAGTGGTTGCTTGATCCTTTGTTTTAATTTTTATATCGAGTTGTCTTTCGCTTCTGAATTTGAAGAACTGCACATATTCTAAATATCACTCTTCAGTCACTTGTTTGTAGAACAAATGTTTATTCCTAATTTATATCTTGTCTTTTCATTTTTCTCATGGTATGTTTTGATTAAGAAATTTTAACAAACTTTTATGATCTGTGTATTTTCTGCTTTGTTTAAGGAATCCTTATAGATTATAAAGTCCATAAGGCATTTTCAATATTGTTTTGAAACATTTACAGTACTGCCTATCACATAAAAGTCTATTTACTTAAACTTGATTTTTATGTATAGATAATGATTATCTTACTACTGTTTAGTTAATAGTCAAAATTTTCTCATTGGTTTATAACTATGGCTCAGACAAAAATGAAGGTTCCATATCTGTCTGGTTTTCTGTATGAGTTCTGTGTTCTGTGAGTTTGCTCAATCTATCTAACTCTGTGTCAAAACCCCTATCTTAAGAGCTATAGCTTTATAAGAATTGTTGAAAGTTGTTATGGCCAAGTTAATATATGTTAAGTCCTTAGAACAATGACTAGCATAAATGCTATGTAAAATATTTTCTTTTATTATAATTATTGAATGCCTTGGTGATTTGGGGCCTTTTAAACATCCATATAAATATATAAATCAGTGGATTCTCTTGGATATTTTTTATAGATTATCAGAAGATACAGGAATAATGTCATTTTTCCCAATCTTGATATTTTCAATTTTTATCTCTTTATTTTACATTCATTTTTCAAGCCTTACTGTATTGGCATTTTATATCTAGTACAATGTAGAATGAATATGCTAACAGCAGGCACCCTAGTTTTATTTCTGATTTTGAAGACATGCTTACCACATTTCACTATTAAGTTTGATGTTTGCAGCAGATATTTTGAAAACATCTTTGATCACTTTAAGGAAGTTCCTGCCTATTCATAATTTTGTAAGATGTTTTTAAAACTATGAATGAATCTTGACTTCTACCAAACATATTTTCGGTATCTAGTGAGATGATCACATAATTTTTCTGCTTTAACTTGTTAATATGATGAGTTACATGACATGATTTTTTTTTCAGTTAAGCCAACCTGGATTTACTGAGATAAGCTCCATGTTGTCATGCCATATTCATCTTTTTAATCTTTTAATATGTTGCTGGATTCAGCATGTTAACATTTTGTTTCGTATCTTGCATTGATGCTCATGAGTGAGACTGACCTATAATTTCTTTCCTTACACTAATCTTTCAATATCAAGGTTGTGCCGGGCTCATAAATTGAGGGAGTATTGTGGGTTTTTTATTGACTGATTGTTTTTTTCAATTGACAGACAAAATTGTATGTATTTATCACGTACAACGTGATGTTCTGAAATATATATACATTGTGGAACGGTTAAATTGAGCTACTTATATGCATTATCTCACATAGTCTTCATCTTTTGTAGTGAGACCACAATAGACATTCTCAGTATTCTCAAGAATACAATATACCTTTTATTTTATTTTATTTTATTTTTGCTTTTTTGCTATAGTCTGTAACAGCTTAAAACCTTTCCTCCTGCATTTCTGACTTTTAAAAGCCTGTTTGGAAGCCCAGCTTTCTCTTGTGTACTGAAAAGCAATCTCACTGGAATGTTGGTCAGCCTTTCTACAGTTAAAATGGAAATTAGGAATCTTTTTGACTAATTAGGTTTCAAACAGCTTTTGCTTGTACAGTATATTCATGGATGTTAAGAAGGCATTGTCACAATTAAGGTTTTTGAGAAAATCCTTTCCAAGAGGATGTTTTCCATCAACAAACAGAAGAAAAATTAAAGGCCCGATTAACAAACATAATGTCCTCTTTAATAATTCTCAGCAATCTGGTAATTCTGTTAATATTACTGTGCTATCTACAGTTCTTTCCTTTTGTTTCATGTTCTGAATAATTCAATTAAAAGTCTGACAAAGCAATAACAAGGGATTGAATGTTGTCGAATTGTAATTTGAAATAAAAACATAAGCTCTTTGGGAACATTTATTTAAAATTCTGTAAAACCTTTTCAAGTATCTGAGATTGTTGCATTCTACAAAAGAAACAGTTAACTACTTAGCCAAGTTATCCTGCTTCCTTTTTTGTACCCAATTTCAGTAAATAAGGAAAACACAGTTGTGTAAAACAATGAAGTTCTTGCAAAACAGACCACTTTGTCTGCACCTGGCTTACATGGAAGGAAGAACTATTCCTTTTTCCTGAATTTTGAGGAAAAACAGTGGCGCAGCTTGAGTACTGAACAGTAGAACTGCCTGGAAGGCTCATTCACAAGGGCCTACAATTTCTGTTCTTTTATCTGGAAAATATTAATATACAAGATAATGTGAGGGAAATGAAAAAGAATGTGACAAACACCTTGCCCTTAGAAAGTGGCCACTCTAGTAACAGAGATAAGAGTTGTCACGTGTGACACAATCTCATGCAGTTGGTGGACAGAAGGGAGCCAGAAGGTATGGCAAGGAGAATATTGATCCAGATGTTAATGCCATAGGCTTCAACTTCCCCTCCCCCAGTGTAGACACTGTTCTGCTTCAGTTCTCTGAACTGTCATCGGAATTCATGATAAGGAAAGACACAGTGAGGAAATCACTTACCCTGACATCAAGATGAAAAGCAAGTAATATAACCTGGTGTCATTTTACAGAAAAGCTATGGAGTAGCTTTTTAAGTGTACAGTCCTATAGTACAGAAACTGTGGCCAATTTCTGGCTGCAGAATTTTGGTCAAGTTGCTTAACTTTTCTATCCCGCAGTTTCCTGATCTAGAAAGTAGGAATAATAGTAGTACTATCTCAGAGGGTTGTTTGAGGATTAAATAATCTTCTTAAAATGTTAACCATTTCCTGGCATATAATAAACTCTCAAAAATGAGAATCATTTTATATTATCAATGTGAGCCAATCCCACAAGTTCTTATTGAAGAAAGTGACAATGATTCTCAGAGGAAAAAAAAAAAAAAAAATCATGGTGCAGACTCAAACAAGAAAATGCTAAGCAAGCAAAAGAGAAGAAATATGTAATTAAATAAATAGACAAAGTTAATTTTTAAGCAATATTCAGTGAGAGAAACCAGTCTCAGAGCTGAAGACCACTCCTCTTGTGGACTGGGAAACAGCTAGAGGTAGGAGAGACAAAGAAGGAGACCAAAGAAAAAGAAAGGAAGCTATGGGAAAATTGAAATCTCCTTTTTAACTAAAAAGAATTAAACTTTATTGTAATACTGGCTGGGATATAGCTGTTAAGGAGGAAGATATTAAATACTCAAACCATAGGCTTTTATCCAAAATGCCTTATTTAAACAGTTTTCTAAAATGAAGTTTAGTACTATATACAATTGATACCTAAAAATAATCTAGTCATTCAAATTTACTTACATTCTTTCTATGCTTACAATTTAAAGTGGAACGTGGGCTGCTCATAACATTTTTATATTTACTCCTCCATATATAAGACTGAATTTTTGTAGGCAGCCATCCCATTTGACAAATCCAAGGTGATCTAAAAGTTTAGGTTACAGGGGTCAGCGAAATAAATTAACTGATATATCAATGGCTTATTATTGGAGCAGTTGTGTTTAAATATGACAGATTTTGTTTTAAAACTGTAACTAGTGAAGCACAGCCAGAATAGAGCTTCAATTATTAATAATGCTATGAGTCACAAAATCAGAACAAAATTAAAAACATTCTGACATAGTTGTTCAGGGTTGTTTTACATACTGACTTTAAAATGTAATCATTTACTCTCAAGTATTTATGTTATAACTGGAATCTGGTCAATAGAAATGCAATATGAGATTCAACAGCAACCGACGCTGTGTGCTTTTAAAAATGAATGTGCCATGTCAAAGACTTGTAAAATGGGAGCAGTGTCTTGCCAAGGCTGAGTCTTTTAGTAATGAAATGAATGAAACTCTATATGGTGAACTTATAGAAAAGCCACTATGTTGATGGAATTGGTTACAGGAAGTCGTGGCCTTCAGGAAAGAATCTGTGGGAGGTTTTCTGAATTTTGTATCTCTATTCAGTCACCATAAACAATTTCTCTGTGACATTCTCTAAGGATGCAAGTGTCCCCATTATCACATTTGCTTATTTATTTTCAGTTTATTGTCTCTCTTTTATATCTTCATAGCTCTTTATATCTGTTCCTCCCTCTTCTCCAAACCAAGAAGAGAGTAATCAAAAATTGGAAGCTTGAAATATGTAAGATCTAACATGAACATTCCACTGCATCTGGAAGCTGACAGAGCAACTGACTTATTCTTGCAGGTGCTTAAAATGAAATATATGACAAGTTGGAGAGTTTACTCTGAAAGCCCGATTAGTAAAAATAAAATAAGAGAAGATGTTCCCACGGCATTTGCAAAATGATATTAAAAGAACCAATGTTCCTTTTAAAAATAAGCCTGATATAGGAAAAAGGTAAGGGGCAGAATTCAAAGTAGTAAGAAAAGAAAAAATAAATCATGGAATGAAAGAAACACTGAACTGGAAATTTAGAGATATGAGGTCAAGGGGAAAGGTTAAAATTATAAAGGACATGAATACAGAGAGAGAAGAAATCATGTCCATGGTAGAAGAGAGTCTACTAACTTTTTTGAGCTAGTATACCCAATCTTATTTAAAATAATAACAACGAAAATAAAAACAGCATTAACTTTAGAATACAATAAGGCAAAAAATGGAGAATTAGCAAACACAATAGGGAAAGAAACAAAATCAAACGTGTTTCAAGAGAAACAGGATTAGAAAAGAGAATGTTTATAAAAGAGGAAATCAGTCAGGCAAATAAAAGCAAATGGAGAAAAACATTTAAAAGTAAGAAGGAACTCAATATTGTAAAAGAAGAATTGAATTGCAGATTTTGATGTGACTCACTTATATTTCATAACTATACACATCAATTCAATTTAATTCAGCTACTGCAAGTATTACAAAATTTGTAGCCATACCAGAGGTGGGGTTACTGTTTTATTTAAGTGTGACACAAAATGGGGTTAAATAATTTGGCACATTCTTTGGTATTCACTGCCAAGGCGGTATGAACTTTCTAATATGATGCAGTGAGATTTTCAAGCAGAAAAATTGGAAGTCCGTCTCAAATAACTCTAAATAAAAAGAAGGAGCTCTAGATCCAAAGGGATCAAGGAAGTGAAAGTGGAGGAGGTCAGATAGCAAGTGCCAATGTGACGTGTCCACATAAAGAGGAAAGAAAAATTGGGAATGATGGACATGGCCAACTAAGGAACATAAGATTGAACGAAACCTAAACTGATGATGCTCAGTGTCCCTAACATCTGCATGAGGCCTGCTACATAATAGTTGCTCAATTAATAACTAGTGAATTAAATGAATCAGTGAGTTAATTGAATTCCACTTAGTGGAACTATGTTTTCAGGCTGTACTCATCAGTGGTGAACAATGAAAGAATGAGCAGATAGCTGGATTTACAACAAATAGTGTCAAAAAAACTGTCACTTCGGAAAAGACTTGCTCTTGGAGAAAAGATGAAAATGTTGAATTATCTGAAATAGTAAAAAACCAAAAGTACAGATTCTATGTGAACTGATCTACAGGGGAGAAATAGCTCCGCACTGTTTTCAAAAAAAAAAAAAAAAAAACCTCTTCTCTTCTGGTTGTTTGATTTTTTTTTCCCTTCCCTACTTTGTGGGATGATGTTTGATTGTTTTTATTGCCATCAGTATTGGCACTCCTCCGGACATGTGTTTGGGATTCTTGGAACCAAAATGAATAGTACATACAGTAAAGTGCACCTTTCGTGAAGGGAAAATGACAACTACATAACACCATGTAAAAGAATGCAGACAAAAAGAGAATTTGTTTTTCTGTATTATATGAGACAATAAGGCGGAAAGAGAAAGAAAAGTAAGGCAAACGACGCATGACAGAAAGGAGAACAAGGCTCAGGACACACAAGATCAAGCAAGGGGGGTGGGGGAGCCCATGAAGGCAGAAACAAGGTAACAAAAAGGAAAAAACCAGCAGTAGAAAAGAACTGTCAGACACAAAACCCTCAAAACAATAGATACGAAAAAAAGGAATAAGATGACAGGAAAAGAGCAGCATGGACTCTAGTAAGAAAAAGAAACAAAAATTTCAAATAATGGATTTTCTAACACCCCCGCTGTTCCTCCAGTGCATTGTGTCACAGTCTCACAGAGCAGTGCATAATTTATTATGGTCACTCGCTGCCAGGCTGCTATAAAGGGCAATAGCTATATGAAAATACTCCCCACCGCCTGGATGGCTTAATGATCTACCCTTTGTAGAGGGGCAGGGCTGCGGAATGGCAGGCAAGGGCAGGAGGAGCACTTATGGGGCTGGATGGTGCTCTGCATATTTAGTGCTTCCCACCATTTTAAGAAAGGGTGTATTAACTCTCAAGACACCTCGGTGGGGGTTTTTACCCCTCTTAAAGCTTTTCTTAAATAATCACCTTCTGTCCAGAGCAGTTTCTTAATCTGATACTACATATACCCTCCTTTAAGGCAGGGGTCATGTCAAAGTAAACAACCACCAAAAGATGGATTTTAAACATAAAATCTGACTTGGACAATTAACATTAATAACTGGAAAACTGCATTCTGTTTTCATCATGTCTGGAGATTTTTCTATGCTAGAGCTTCTCTTTAGAAATGAATTTTGGATGCAGAAAAACTTAAAAGTCTCAGAAAACAGAGACCATACAAATCATTTTCAGCAATCATTTTCCAGAAACTGGACTTTTCAGTAGTGTTTATATAGAGGAACTTTCATAATGTCCATAAATAGCACTATCTTCAAACAGAAATGTATCATTAAGATATGTATCAATAATTTCTGTGATTGATAAAGTCAGGGATTACATCTTTAAAATCCTTCTTTGAGAGGCAGTCATGTCTGAGGGTCAGGAGCATAGGCTCTTGAGCCAGATGGCCAAGATTTGGGTCCAGATGAGGCCACTGACTTGCTGTGTGACCCTACCATGTTACTTACACTTTCTGAGTTCCTTCATCTGTAAAATGGGAACAATAAGAGTAAATATATCATAGAGTTGCTGTGAGGATTAAATGAATTAGCCCTTGGGTGACAGCCTGGTAAACAAAAAGCATGGCAGGTGTCAGCTGTTGTACCTGCTCTCAACAAAGCATCACAGGACATTAGGGCGTTTGTAATCCAGAACCGTTCACCGTTTGGTAACAGGCGTAGAGACAGGTGAAAAGTGCATCCCTTAATTCTACAGAAGGCCAGGCTAGGCAGTGTACTTTCTCTCTCTCTCCTCTCATCTTTGGATACAACCCTTGCTTATATAGGATAATAGATGTGTAAAAGGAAGTCACAGTCAGCTGTTTTTGACATCTTTCAGCCTCCAGACTCCTATTGTAAAATGCAAAATGCAAAAAATGCTCATTCTTAAACAAAATGATTTCTGAGTTCCAAAGATAAAATATTTTGAAAAAGATCACAGAAAATTGTTAATAATATGCATATATAAGGAGTATGTAATTCCTGACAAACATATTTAGGTTGGAAAAATCAGACATGTGAAGCTTAAAATAGTAGAAGGTGGAAAGATAGCAAAAAATCAGAACAAGTTATGGAGAGTGGTCACAGAAAGAAGAAAATTATTTTGAAATGTAAGTTCTCAATTTAAAAAAATCAAGAGCTACTTTCCTGGGTCATACTCAAGAACAATCCTGCTCAGGATCTTCTCACTGCCAATGACACGAAAAGACATTTTGTGTCAAAGGTGAATTCATTCAATTATCCACTCATTCATTCATTCATTCATTTGTCCCCAAATTATTTACTGAATACCTGCCATGTTCCAGAAGCATATTAATCCCTGGAGAGTCAATGGGGAACAAGTCACTCTAGCCTCAGTTTCTTTATTTGTCATGTGGAGAATATTCTATCTTCCCCCTCAAAGTTGATAGAGGAATGAATGTGATCCCATGTGTAGAAATAGGCACTATGCCTAAAATACAGTGGGAACTGACTGAATAAAATCAGTTTCTAATCACCATAAAAATCATTTATGAATTTATTATTTTGGGATACATTTACATCATGATAACTATACTTTTTTTGCAATCACCTTAAAATACACTTATTTACTACCTAAAGGGAAACTGTATTTCACTTTATGTATTCTGAATCTGTCATCTCTATAGGAATAATAGGTATACATTTAATAATCAAAATCTTTCATCTTTTAATATTTATTTAATTATGATTGAAAATTATAGCTGTATATGTTTATGAGTTACCAAGTGATATTACAATTTATGAATACAATGTATTCATTAAAATTAAATCAGGTTAATTAACATATACATCACCTAAAATACTTTTTGTGGTTAGAACACTTGAAATTTACTCTCTTAGCAATTTTGAAATGTACAATAAATGATTATTTACTATCTTCACCATGTTTTACAATATATCTCATAGTAAAAAGAACTCTTATTATTCCTGTCTAATTAAGGCTTCACATCCTTTCACCATCTCCTCTCTATTCCCATTTTCTCCCTATTCTTCCCACTCCGAGCTTCTGGTGTCCACCATTCTACTTTCTATTTATTTAATTTTAGATTGTTTCATCGTTTTAGAGTCCACATATAAGTGAGAATATGCAATATTTGTCTCTCTAGGCCTGCCTTCCTTCATGTAATGTAATGTTCTCTAGTTCCACTCATATTGTTGCAGGTGACACAATTTCTTTCTTTTTTAAGGCTGAATAGTAGTCCATTGTGTATATACACCATATTTGCTTTATCCACTCATCTACTGATAAGACACTTAGGCTGATTCCGTAAGTCGTCTATTGTGAACAGTACTGCAAGGAACATAGATAAGCATGCAGACATTTCTTTGACAAACTGATTTCAAATCGATTGCATAAATACCCAGAAGCAGGATTGTTGGATTATACAGTAATTCTACTTTTAGTTTTTTGGGGGAACTTTCATGGTGTTTTCATAACAAGTATACTAATTTACATTTCCTCCAACAGCGTGCCAGGGCTCCCTTTTCTCCGCATCTTCTCCAACACTTATTATCTGCTGTCTTTTTGATAACAGCCATTCTGACAGGTATGAGTGATATCTCACTGTGGTTTTAATTTGCATTTCCCTAGTGATTACCAATGTTGAGCATTTTTTCGTATGCCTATTGGTCTTTTGTTTTCTTTTAAGAAATGTCTATTCAGTTCCCTTGCTCATTTTTGATTCAAATTATTTGTTTTCTTCCCAAAGAGTTGTGAAATCTCCTTATATATATTTTATATTAATCCCTTATCAGATTTATGGCCCAAAAATATTTTCTTCCAATCCATGGGTTGCTTCTTCACTCTGTTAATTGTTTCCTTTGCTGTGCAGAAGCTTTTATTTTGATGTAATCCAATTTGTCATTTTGGACTTGTTGCCTGTGATTCTGAGGTCAAATCTAAAAAATCATTATCTAGACCAATATTGTGAACTTTTTCTTCTATGTTTTCTTCTAGTAGGTTTACAGTTTAAGATCTTATATTTAAGTCTTTAATCCATTTGATAAGATTTTCATAGGTATTTCACTGTGTAGATTGCTTTGGGAGATAATATGGACATTTTAAGAAACCAATTCTTCTAATCTAGGAACACAAGATATATTTGGTTTTGCATCTTATTTAATTTCTTTCATTAATGTTTTACACTTTTTAGTGCATGGGTAAGTTTCTCACCTCCTTGGTTAAATGGATTCCTTTTGATTTCTTTTTTATATAGTTCATTGTTAATGTACAGAAACATCATTTATTTTTGTTTATTGATTTTGTATGCTGAAACTGTACTGTGGCAATTTATTAGTTCTAACAGTGGTTTTTTTTGGGTGGAATCTTTAATTTTCTACATATAAGATCATGTTAGTAAAGCAACAATTTAACTTTTTTTCTTATCTGCATGCATTTAATTTTTTTCTCTTGCTTGATTAGTCTGGTAAGGCTCCTGCTTGACTGGTCTGGTAAAGACTTCCAGTACTATCTTTTAAAAATAGATTTAGGGGATACTAATGTAGTTTTGTTACATGGATATATTGCATAATGGTGAAATCTGGGTTTTTGTATAGCCATCAACCAAATACTGCATATTGTACCCATTAAGTAGTTTCTAATAACTTAACCCTTTTCTACCCTTCCACCCTTCCAAGTCTCCAATGACTATTTTTCCACCGTCTATGTCCACGTGTACAAATTATTTAGCTCCTGCTTATGAGTGAGAATACGTAATATTTGACTTTCTGTTTCTGAGTTATTTTAGTTAAGATAATGACCTCTAGGATTCCAGTCCAAGATGGTCAAACAGGAACAGCTCCGATCTGCGGCTCCCAGCATGATTGATGCAGAAGACAGGTGATTTCTGCATTTCCAACTGAGGTACTCGGTTCATCTCATTGGGACTGGTTGGACAGTGGATGCAGCCCATGGAGGGCGAGCCGAAGCAGAGTGGGGTGTCACCTCACCCGGGAAGCACAAAGGGTCGGATGATTTCCTTTCCTAGCCAAGGGACGCCGTGAGAGATGGCACCTGGAAAAACAGGACCCACCCAAATACTGTGCTTTTCCAACGGTATTAGCAAATGGCACAGCAGGAGATTATATCCTGCGCCTGACTCAGTGGATCCCAAGCCCAAGGAGCCTTGCTTACTGCTAGCACAGCAGTCTGAGATCGACCTATGAGGCAGCAGCCTGGCAGGTGGAGGGGCATCTGCCATTGCTGAGGCTTGAATAGGTAAACACAGCAGCTGGGGAAGCCCGAACTGGGTGGAGCCCACCGCAGCTCAGCAAGGCTGACTGCCTCTGTAGTCTCCACCTCCAGGGGCCAGGCATAGCTGAACAAAAGGCAGCAGAAACTTCTGCAGACTTAAATGTCCCTGTCTGATAGCTCTGAAGGGAATAGTGGTTCTCCCAGCACAGTGTTTGAGCTCAGAGAATGAACAGACTGCATCTTCAAGTGGGTCCCTGACGCCTGTGTAGCCTAACTGGAAGACACCTCCCAGTAGGGGCTGACGGACACCACATATAGGCAGATGCCCCTCTGGGATGAAGCTTCTAGAGGAAGGATCAGGTAGCAATATTTGCTGTTCTGTAATATTTGCTGTTCTGCAGCCTCTGTTAGTGATACCCAGGCAAACAGGGTCTGGAGTGGACCTCCAACAGATCTGCAGCTGAGGGACATGACTGTTAGAAGGAAAAGTAACAAACAGAAAGGAATAACATCAACTCAACAAAAAGAACATCTACACCAAAACCCCAACATCAAGACCAAAAGTAGATAAAACCACAAAGATGGGGCGAAATCAGAGCAGAAAAGCTGAAAATTCTAAAAACCAGAGCACCACTTCTCCTTCAAAGGATTTTTTCCACTGCTGGTTCCTTGCCAGCAGTGGAAAAAAGCCGGATGGAGAATGGCTTTGACAAGTTGACAGAAGTAGGCTTCAGAAGGTTGGTAATAACAAACTTCTCCGAGCTAAAGGAGGATGTTCGAACCCATCACAAGGAAGCTAAAAACCTTGAAAAAAGATTAGATGAATGGCTAACTAGAATAAATAGTGTAGAGAAAAACTTAAATGACCTGATGGAGTTGAAAACCATGACACGAGAACTACATACCGCATGCACAAGCTTCAATAGCCGATTTGATCAAGTGGAAGAAAGGGTATCAGTGAGTGAAGATCAAATGAATGAAATGAAGCGGGAAGTTTAGAGAAAAAAAAGTGAAAAGAAATGAACAAAGCCTCCAAGAAATATGGGACTATGTGAAAATACTAAATCTACGTTTGATTGGTGTACCTGAAAGTGACAGGGAGAATGGAACCAAGTTGGAAAACACTCTTCAGGGTATTTTCCAGGAGAACTTCCCCAACCTAGCAAGGCAGGCCAACATTCAAATTCAGGAAATACAGAGAACACTACAAAGATGCTCCTCGAGAAGAGCAATCCCAAGACACATAATTGTCAGATTCACCAAGGATGAAGTGAAGGAAACAAA
>NW_016803685.1:1182830-1236938 GCF_001698545.2 Rhinopithecus bieti | reverse complement strand
CCAATATCCCTGATGAACGTCGATGTGAAAATCCTCAATAAAATACTGGCAAACCAAATCCAGCAGCACATCAAAAAGCTTATCCACCATGATCAAGTCAGCTTCATCCCTGGGATGCAAGGCTGGTTCAACATACACAAACCAATAAACATAATCCATCACATAAACAGAACCAATGACAAAAACCATATGATTACCTCAATAGATGCAGAAAAGGCCTCTGACAAAATTCAACAGCCCTTCATGCTAAAAACTCTCAATAAATTAGGTATTGATGGAACGTATCTCAAAATAGTAAAAGCTATTTATGATAAACCCACAGCCAATATCATACTGAATGGGCAAAAACCGGAAGCATTCCCTTTGAAAACTGGCACAAGACAGGGATACCCTCTCTCACCACTCCTATTCAACATAGTGTTGGAAGTTCTGGCCAGGGCAATCAGGCAAAAGCAAGAAATAAATGGTATTCAATTAGGAAAAGAGGAAGTCAAATTGTCCCTGTTTGCAGATGACATGATTGCATATTTAGAAAACCCCATCGTCTCAGCCCAAAATCTCCTTAAGCTGATAAGCAACTTCAGCAAAGTCTCAAGATACAAAATTAATGTGCAAAAATCACAAGCATTCCTATACACCAATAACAGAGAGCCAAATCATGAGTGAACTCCCGTTCACAATTGCTACAAAGACAATAAAATACCTAGTAATCCAACTTCCAAGGGATGTGAAGGATCTCTTCAAGGAGAACTACAAACCACTGCTCAATGAAATAAAAGAGGAAACAAACAAATGGAGAAACACTCCATGCTCATGGATAGGAAGACTCAATATTGTGAAACTGGCCATATTGCCCAAGGTAATTTATAGATTCAATGCCATCCCCATCAAGCTACCAATGACTTTCTTCACAGAATTGGAAAATCTACTTTAAATTTCTTATGGAACCAAAAAAGAGCCCACATAGCCAAGACAATCCTAAGCAAAAAGAACAAAGCTGGAGGCATCACGCTACCCGACTTCAAACTATCTTACAAGGCTACAGTAACCAAAACAGCATGATACTGGTACCATAACAGATATATAAATGGTGCTGGGAAAACTGGCTAGCCATATGTAGAAAGCTGAAACTGGATCCCTTCTTTACATCTTATACAAAAATTAATTCAAGAAGGATTAAAGATGTAAATGTTAGATCTAAAATCATAAAAACCCTAGAAGAAAACCTATACAATACCATTCAGGACATAGGGATGGGCAAGGACTTCATGACTAAAACACCAAAAGGAACGGCAACAAAAGGCAAAATAGACAAATGGGATCTAATTAAACTAAAGAGCTTCTGCACAGCAAAAGAAACAGGCAACCTACAGAATGGGAGAAAATTTTTGCAATCTACCCATCTGACAAAGGGTTAATTACCAGAATCTACAAAACTTAAAACAAATTTACAACATAAAAACAACCCCATCAATAAGCTGGCAAAGGATATGAACAGACACTTCTCAAAAGAAGACATTTATGCAGCCACAGACACATGAAAAAATGCTCATCATCACTGGCCATCAGAGAAACGTAAATCAAAACCACAATGAGATACCATCTCACACCAGTTAGAATGGCCGTCATTAAAAAGTCAGGAAACAACAGATGCTGGAGAGGATGTGAAGGAATAGGAATGCTTTTACACTGTTGGTGGGAGTGTAAACTAGTTCAATCATTGTGGAAGACAGTTGTGCAAGAATCCTACGACACTGAGGCGAGCTTTCCGACCCAGTGATCCCATTACTCGGCCATATATACCCACAAGGAGTTATAAATCATGCTGCGTATACAGACCACATGCACATGTATGTTTATTGTGGCCACTACTCGACAATAGCAAAAACTTGAACCAACTCGCAAAGGTCCCCATCAACTTATAGACCTTCGGATTACCGGAAAATGTGGCCACTATACACTGTGCGAGCATAGCCATTGCAGCCCATAAAAATGACCTGTGTTCATGTCCCCTTTGAGGGACCATGGGATGGAAGCTGAAAGCATAATTCTGGCCAACACATCACAAGGCAGAAAAGCCAAACACGCATGTTCTCACTCCACGCATGTTCTCACTCATAGGTGGGAAGTGAACAACGAGAATACCTGGACACAGGGCAGGGAACATCATGCCCCGGGGCCTGTCATGGGGTGGGGGGCAGGGGGAGGGATAGCATTAGAGAAATACCTAATGTAAATGACAAGTTAATGGGTGCAGCACACCAACATGGCACATGTATAACTATGTAACAAACCTGTCCACTGTGCAGATGTACCCTAGAACTTAAATTATATATATAAAAAAAGATAATGACCTCTAGTTCCATCCATGTTGCTACAAAAGACATGATTTCATTCTTTTTATGGCTGAGTAGTATTCCATGACATCTTTATCTCTATCTATATAGATATTAAAAGAGAAGAGATACTATTATCCCTTCATATATCAAATTTCTTCCATGTTACCCAAAACACAATTACAGGAAAAACAGGAGTGGCAAGTCTGCCATGTTGTTTACGGTTTTGGTGTGGTCAAGGAAAGAAAGAAAGTTGGCAAAGGAAAATTGCAACAAAGTTTTCCATTCACTTAATAGAGGGTTAGACATTTTACAAATAAGAGAAGAAGGCTGCATGTTCTTTTCTGATGAATCATGAACACATATTAAGGTTAATGGAATTTGCAACCTATCTGTGAGGGCTTTCAAATCTGAATAGACCCAGTACAGGGAGAAATGGGCAAAAACTCAGGCAATCGACCCTAGGAAAACTAAATAAGAAATAACATGAGGAAAGAGTCAAAGATGTTTAAGACATCTCAAAGGGAGTAAAATTGGAATTCATGCTTTAAATTGATTTCTCCTTAAAGATAACCTTTTTTTGTAGAGTACATATATTCACTAAGCATAATGATACTTAAAGTGGTTCTTGGTGAGAGAACAAAATCAAAGTTAGCTATAAAACAAAATTGTCAATAAGATCTCTGCAATATAAATAATGTCAAGAGTGACTTCATGCTTGTATGAAATCTGTGATTATCAATAAGCATCACCTCATGTTTGTCTGGGGGGTTGTAATAGTTCTCAGAGAATAGGACTTCCTCAATGATCATGACAAAAGCCACAGAGCTTTCAGTGCTCAGCCAATACTCTTAAGTTGTAAAATGTCATCATTTTAATAAATTTATTTTCCTTGACTTACCTTATCTCCTTCTCTAGTCAGGCAAATCCACACGCCTCCTTCCTGACAGCTCACCCATCCGGAATGGAAACCTTGAACTGATTGCACCATAAAAGACTGACTCTACCTCAGCAGGAAGTGTGTACAAATTTCTCTCTGAGGTAGAAGCACCTTAATTTTAAGGTCATTGTGAAGGTGGTGCCTCTGATGCCTTTGTTTAATTTGTCTTATTCCTTATCTTCTCTCTTGCCTTATCTTGAACTCTTGCCTCTACTCTCAGCTGCTGAGTGCTTACCAGTTTTCTGGTCTAATGTTGCTTTTTAGCCTGATACGCTGCAGACTCCTTTACTCTCGAGTCTTTTGTGTCTTCTAATACATGACTCGGTCTTGTCCACCAGTTCTTCCAATATTCTAGGCTAGTTGGATCACATAACTAGACCCTCCCTTTTGCTGCCAACATTCATTTCTTAGCAATCTTGGTTTCCCACCTTGTCTCGACTCTGCCCTGACAATCTCTATTATTCTTCTGTGACATTACATTATTTGAACTCTTTATGAAATCATGAACTAAGACCATAGCCTCTCCTCCATCTCACCTCTGTCTCTCTTTATGACATTTTTAGTTCATCCTTATGCTATAGATAACAAATACATAGAGAATTCTGCTATATTTCTCAAACTCACTGTGATGTGAACAAATATTTGAGAGTGATTTTTGAAAAACTTAAAAAAAATACTTTCACTCCTTATTTCTGGAATAAAACAAATGATGAGAACAATAAAACCAAAATAAGTTTAAAAATACATAGTTAGCTGTTTTTCCTGTAACATTCACCAGGCTGGAGTGCAGCTGTGCGATCTCAGTTCACCACAACCTCCGCCTCCCAGGCTCAAGCGATCCTCCCGCCTCAGCCCCCCAAGTAGCTGGAACCACAGGTGCACACCACCACATCCAGCTATTTTTTGGGTGTGTGTGTTCAGCAGACACAGGGTTTCTCTGTGATGCCCAGGCTGGTCTCAAACTCCTTAGCTCAAGCAATCTTCCTGCCTCAGCCTCCCAAAGTGCTAGGATACAGGCATGAGCTACCATGCCTGGCCTATATATAACGTTTTTTCACTGCCACATAATGGTTGGGCTACACAGAAACAACAATATTTCCTGATCTAGAACTGATAATTCAGTTAGATTTAAACGGTGTTACTTTTGACTACAAAAATTATAATTTCTTAAAAGAAGCAAACATTTTTATATCATTACAAACATTAATAGCTATAATTGAAAAATTCATAGAAAACCAGCTGTAAGCAAAATATTGACAGTTACATAAATGTCTCTTACAGATCTCCTGTACTTTATCTACTTATGTAAGCAGCCACGTCTATTCAAATGGCTGAAAATTAAAATCAAATAAAAAGTTGGGCAACATAATATAGTATAAAGCAAAGATTTCTTTTTTATTAGAGATAGTTTTTCTCATTAACAAATTGATAATTTATTTTAAAGAACTTCAAAAATTATAATGCTATGAGGAAAATAAAATAGGATGAATTCACTGTATATGGCTAATATCAGATTTTAGTCACTTTTGCAGAAGCTTATACCACGCAGTCATTTCTCATGTTTCTTCACAGAACTATGTTATTTCACGGTGCAATGATTTTCAAACCTATAAAAGCAATGTCTCAGGGGATCATCCCACTGAGGCCAACCTAGTCTATCCCATACTTATCCAGTCAAATCATAGACCTGGAATTCCAACTCTCTAGCCCAAACCTACATGTGTCCATGCTGATTACGGCACAACTAAACATCACATTCAGGATAATTCTCCACAGACATAGCTCATAGAGGCTGAAGTCACAAGGAATGAGAGGAATCAAGAACCTGCAGAGGATGTCTCAGGAGCACATACCTAATCAGTATGAAAAAGCGAACGGAACTCAGCAGTGATCCTCATCTTAGATTCCCCATGAGAAGCCAGGGAAGTTACTGTGGCTTCAGTTTGTTGTATTTTACAAGTGCTGGGGCTCCCACATTCTTTTCTCTAACCTTTGGGATTTCTTATACCCCTGAACTCCTGAGTTTCAACTCTGGGAAATATGGAAAATACTATGACTTCTTAGCTGTTTTGGCTTTAAAAGAGTGTCTTCATATGGTCCCCTCCACAGACATCTATGGGGGTCTGATTCAAGCAGGGCTGTGGTCATTGCTCCCTGGACACTGCATTGCATATGAGCTAGAGGGCCTGTTAACCCAGCTGCTGAAGGAAGACTTTATTTCCCAGGGGAAATTCTAGCACATCTGGGGCATCGTGGTCCTCACACTTGGTTTGGATTCTCTTCCTGATGACAGACGTCTGCTTTCTGGCAAGGGTAAGGGTAATAATCTGTGGTTAATGTCTAATGAAAAAATGTTGGCATGGTGAAACAGAAACAAAGCCTCTCTCTCTTTTTAAAAAAATAAACATACAGTTTTGTGCAAATTAAGTTTGAACACAGAACAGATCATGAAGGAATTATTAAAGTATTGCTCTGGGTGGTATTTGGAGCAATAAACTTTAAAACTCAATTTTAAGGTTTACCACTTGTAAACCTTTTATTCTGGCTTAGCTAAATCATCATGAAAGTAGGACTTCATATGTCTCTCTGATGACAAAACTAATGTTTAGACTGTTTGAGTTGAACATTCTAATATTTAAAAATTCTATGCATAGAATTGAACAATAATATTAAATGCAGGAAGGGGAACGTGAGTTGGCAAGATACAACAGATGATAACAGTGTTATTGCCATCTTTGTTCAGGTCCTTACTCTGCCCGTAAAGCTACAGCAGTCTTCTCTCTGATTATACTATCATTTTTGAACTTTCTATCCAAAGAAATCATTACTAAATTAGTGTACACTAAATAGTTGTGCACTTTTTAGCAATCATACCTACAATGAAGGCATTCAAACCACTGAACAATTGGAATCCATCGAGGGCTAGGGAAATAACATCTTTGTAGCCTCTTGGAACTGCTGGGTAAAGAAATCAAATTCTCCGACAGTGATTCAAACTCTAGGTCACTACAGATTCAGATGTGAGTATGCATTGGGTTTCTACCTTTAAACCCTTTCACATATATTATTCTTCCTTCCTCATGGAAAGTTTGGTTGACTGATAATATACAACCAGCTCATGAATTAGAATGTCATTTGAAATAGAATTAGAGAGGTGATTTCCATTTGGATAATTGCAGCTGAGAAGGTATAAACTCCAAGCAGAAGGAATAATAATTGTACGTAAAAAGTTATAGTAGGGAGTAGCCAGGGTAATGCACTGACTTTTCCTGCTTGACCAGAAACTTTGATACACCAAAATAACACAGTTGGGAATACTAGACAGAGCACCAGACAGGGGTCAGTAACAAAGGCACTAAAGCTGTGGGACTTGCTAGCTGGTTACCTTAGGCTAAGGTAGATTAGGCACTTTTCTGGTCCTTCATTCCTATCCTGTATATAAGGGAGATGAATTGGAAAATCTTTAAGGTTCTTCTCAGTCACAAAATTCTGTGCTTTACTACGCCCCATCATCAACTCAAGGAAAAGAAGTAGGCAGCTTTAGGTTTTCTGATGGTAGGAAAAAGAAAATCATTCCAAGAGGATTATATGACTTGTATCGAGAAGTCCTGTGGAGCATGCTGCGTCTTGCTCTTCTTTATTGCCATATGGAAGATAAAACAGGAAGACAATGCCTCTTACCACATATCTCACTCCACTTACAACTCCTGGGCAACTATTTTTCTTTTGATAGCTGACGGAAGGTCTAAGAATTAAAGGTACTGCCGGCCAAAGAAGGCAGCCCAAAGACAACAATGTCAGGAACTCAGAGGTTCAGTAAAACTCCTGGGGAAGGTTGGTCTTGATATGTAAAGGTGAATCAGAAAGAAATATACTGGTCAAATTCACGTTTGAGAATGAACACATATTCTTAGCCAAATGTTTGCTACTATTTACATGTACCAGAAACAGTGTCAGAGGAGCCTAATTAAGGTCTACCTTCTTATTGTTGCATGACAATGCAGGCCAGGGAAGGCCATATCTTGTCATTATTTTAACAGAAATAATAGGATTTTTTTGCCACCTATTGTTGGCAATAATTTTAAAAACACAACAACACAAAGGCCTACTCGAGGTCTATTCAGTACTAGCCTGAACTGGGTAAGAAGGTTCTGCAGGATGGAAGTAAAAAATTTAATGTAATTTTAGTAGGCTAAAAGAGGGTTAGTACTCAATGTGATAGGAACATGTAGCATGTAGGAAAAGGGGAAGACCTCAAAAAGGTGTCATTTTGGCTGAATTTTATAGAATTGGTTATAATACATCTATTAAGTAATATGCTGTTACAGAAAATGGATTTATATAAATTGCATGTAGACAACTTTAAATCTGAATGCTAAGACACCAGAGAAGCACCTTTAGTCTCAGGAGACAGAACCTAAATAGTGGATTCACGTTTGCTTGTAGTTTCATATATTTAGAGAAATGAAATTGAATTATAAACAAACTTTAGAGCTTATGTAATCCTGCACTTAATTTTCAGTTAATAATATTGATACTTAACATTGATATTGGAATATCTACTTATTAGGAACTGTTCTAGACAACTGCCCTTCATTCAGGCTACTATCAAATCAAAGCGCAAGTCTGGAAGCCATTGACCAGATCTTTGACCTGGGAAACTCGAGGGCCTCTGCTTTCTGAAAATGAAATAAAACTCATCCGGCTTCAGAGGGTTGTTGGGAGGGAATGGAAGAAGAGTTGTATTTTATTTTTCACGCTGTAATACAACTTTGACTCTTTGGAATGAACACAACCAAAACTGAATGATATTTTCACCTTTGCTTGAGCCTCAGGGTTATTGACACCATTAACTAAAATGGAAGTGCAGCCTCTAGTATAAAAGACCAAGGGTTCTAGCCTAGCCACTTTAAGTACAAGATGTCTACTTAACCAATCATAGCCTTTTTGAGCAACTGCTGCTTAGATTCTCTCATTTGTCAAAGTAAAATATACCAAAAAGCGAGCAGCATTAGTTAGGGTAAGCATGAGTAAAAACAAGAATCACAAGTAAAATACTGCCTTAATGCAGGCTAAGGAAATGTCAGTGTTTTTAAAAAGAGCAACATATTTTCTTAATTCAGTCTATCATTGATGGGCATTTGGGTTGGTTCCAAGTCTTTGCTATTGTAAATAGTGCTGAAATAAACTTACGTGTGCATGTGTCTTTATAGTAAAATGATTTATAATCCTTTGCTTATATACCCAGTAATGGGATTGCTGGGTCAAATGGTATTTCTGGTTCTAGATCCTTGAGGAATCGCCACACTGTCTTCCACAATATACACCATGGAATACTGTGCAGCCATAAAAAAATCAAGTTTATGTGCTTTGCACGGACATGGATGAAGCTGGAAGCCATCATTCTCAGCAAACTAACACAGGAACAAAAAACCAAACACCGCATGTTCTCACTCATAAATGGGAGTTGAACAATGAGAACACATGGACACAGGGAGGGAAACATCACACACCGGGGCCTGTTGGGGGGTGGGGGGTCAGTGGGGTGAGAGCATTAGAACAAATACCTAATGTATGCAGGGCTTGAAACCTAGATGATGGGTTGATAGGAGCAGCAAACCACCATGGCACATGTATACCTATGTAACAAACCTGCACGTTCAGCTCACGTATCCCAGAACTTATCTTTTTTTAAAAAAGAGCAACATAATAGGCGCTTGTTTATTTCTTTAGTTGTTTTTGTTTTAACAATGCTCTTTAAAGGTAGTTTAAAAATAACAGTAGCCTGCTATTTTTAATGTTAACATTATCAGAATATTAAAGCTTAAAGGGAATTTCGAGATCATTTAGTTCAAATCCCGTATTTTAGAGATGGATACTTATCCTTCAGGAGAGCAAGTGGCTTGATCAAGGTGACACATGGCTGATGGAATGAATACATGAGACTACTTTTAAACACTCAGCCATGCTGAGGTGTTTTGAGATTTGATATGAAGCTTTGATTTGAAGGAATATACAATGCAATTTCCCAAGGTCAGCTTGAGATTCTGTTTCTATAAATTTCATAAATAAATATGGAACCTATAATGTTGTATAGTATGGATTATGGCCTTCCCTCTTCATAAATTTCATGATTTTTAGTCACTTATTTTACATATATAGGTATATATATGAGCTTATATATATGTGTATATATATCAGTGTTAGATCCATATAATGTTGATTACATACAGGCAAATTAGGTACAAAGGCAGCATTTTTCACTCATTAAATATTTGTGAGAAAATGTTTGAGATAAAGGAGAAAAAAATCAGGTATTTAGAGAGGAATGTGTACTGAACAAGAAGGTGTCTCTGGCAGATAAGTATTTTAGCCATGGAACCAATAGCATGTCTAATTCTTGAAGCAAATATTGATCAGGTTCTGACCATGCATGCAGCTCTGTGCTTAGCACATAGTAAGTTTTCAGCAGATGAAATGCAAGACCACATAGCAATGGGGAAGAGGGACTAGAATGACTCTTCAGTCCCCTACCACTGAGTATAAATTCTTCATCCCACCAATTGGCAAGTGTTCAAGACTTTGGAACTTAGGGAGGTAAAAGGAGAAGCAATGGGAACAGGAGGCAGAGAAGGGGTAAAAGGAACTAGAGGAAAAGGCAAATAAGCCCGAGTGTGTTTGTGCTCACTTCGGGAAGTCAGAGTCACAGGAAAGCATTTTTTTAAAAATGCACTAATATTCTAACTTCTCTTTATTTAAAATATGGAACATTCATGTGTCCTCAGGCAGAGAAATCATTTGAAATATGTTGGAACAAAAATGATTAAATTAGCTTTATTCTTCAATTATATAATTTACAAGAGAATATCATTCAAAAGAAAATTTCTAAACTTGGCTGATAGGAAGAATTGGTTTCAGTTTTAGAGATTACAACTAATAAGTGAAATGGAAATGTTCCTAAATTTTCTTCAGCCAAGATATCATGGTTTTTGGAACATGTGTTTTCCAAGAGTTTTCAGAAAGCTTAATGATATCTCTGACTGCAAAGTTTTAGCATTTGGCATTCTCATTCAGCCAAAGGCTGTGCAAAACTTTCTGTGGCTAAATAACTCTCTAGAAAGGATATACCTAAGACACTTAAAGGCTGAGTAAATTCAGATGTGCTCATATAGCAAAAGCCTACGCCAAAAAATAAACTCAGGTGGGACTAGGGTAACATTTTCAAAATAATTGTCATATTTGTGGCAAGAGAGAAATATTGAATTGCATTCTCCCCTAACAAAGCAATCAATAGATTTAAAACCTCCATAGCTGTTTCTATCCACGTAACTAAAAAATATTTCAGTTCTGAGACTCAGAGACTGTGAAACGAGTGGAGGGACAATCTTGACTTGAGATGGGAAAAGAATACTAACTCAGCCCCCATTCCAGGTGTCCTTTATGGAATCCTTTTCATTGTAATCACATTACCCATCTTAACATGTTAATATCTAATCATGAGACTCATAAAAGTCATGATTCGATGTCATGATATTTTCCCCATACTGGGTAGTTCTGAGTCTTGGTTCTGTTACCATATATCATAGTTACTGATCTTCTGGGCAACCTGTTGTGAGTGGAACAGAGAATATACTTGAAGAATATTTGACTAGACCCTCCTTTCCTGTTGTTACATAACAATGGTTTCTCCTTAAGTCACAAATCTATTCTGCATGTTAAATATTTACAAAGTACTTTAAAATTCTTCCTGACTGCTAATACAAAGATAGCAATCTATGTTCATTTGAATAAGCAGAAATGTTTGTCTTCCCAAATTAAGGGCCTCTGAGTTTAATTCAAATCAATTTGATGACTAGAGAGAAAAAAAAAAAAAAAAAGCTGGGCATCTACTAAGTACAAGGCCCTGTGCCAGACATGGAGATAAAAGTAAACTTTCCAAGACTAGACAATCTGTCAGAAATTACTACATTTCATACTATTTAATTCACACCATTTCCTTCTGGGCTTAAAAGCTAAATTATGAGATACAAAATACTCACCTTTTAGCATTAAGTTTTACAGTGCTCCTTAACATCCAACGTGGTAACTAGTTACATAAAGATGCAGTGTTTTCTATATATTAACATATTATTTCACATTGTGTTCATTAGGCTTTTGAAAGTATTTTAGTATGAAGGTTCCATTTATTGTATCCAAAATAAAAATAGCATCAAAGTCTTTTTGCAACTCCCCAAACACAGTTAGTGAATAATGATCATATGCTAAAAAATGTAAAATGCAATTTGTGCTGTGCCCCATTTACTACAAAATCACTACGAACAATGCATTTTGTACAGTATATTGCTCCAGGGAAACTGGATCAGCATCAGGAATGAATAAAGAACACTGCATTTGAAATCAGCTAATTCTGCTTCAGCGCTTTTAAAAACTATTTGTTATGATATTACTTCCTGTCAAGCACATAATGTGATATTTTCCTCAATAAAACTAAACAGTTGCTATAATTTCAGCTTCCCTCATTTTCCACTTTTTAAGCACTAAATATTTAAACAATGCAGACCTGGAAGTCTCTAGCCAGTCATCTGATCCATGCATCTCCTTGCCTAAGGTATAGTAACTATCCATACGGGGGCCTGTTATGTCACACTGACATACTTAGTGGCAGCTGTCAAGGTCCTTACCTGCCCACAGGCCAAGCCCATTCCTCTTTCTCCCATGCCATGTGGACACGATAAATTTAACTCCAGGGCATCTGCTCCAGAATCCTTTAAACAAGAAAGGAAAACGAAAGAAAAGGCAAAGCTTTATTTATATACCAATAGGCTTTCACCATTGATAACAAAATTCACATTTGTCAAGTGTTAACTATTCTGTTTTCTGCATCACAGCTATCTTGTGAGGTATATTCTAACTATCTCAAATTAAGGTCTATATAACAACCACCACCACAACAACAATCACACACCAAATATTTACTGAGTGCTTATAAGGGGCCACTCACTGCTCTATATGCTTTATGTTTGTTACCTCTAATTCTCATAATCTTTGTATTATTATGGTACCAATTTTACAGGCAAGTGAACTGAAGCATAGGGAGGTTAAATGACAAGCTTGGTTATTAGGTGACACAGTAGAGACTGTAACTCAGATCTGTTTGATATCACATTTATTCTTTCCTAAACAGCTTCTATTTTTACGGACACAAATCTTACTAATTTTGAATAATTGACACTTGGAGTAGGCATACAAAGAAAATGTAGGCTAGCTAGATGAATAAACAAAATGTAAAATGTTTTTAACTGAAAATCAACATTATCATATTTTAAAATAGTTTATCTAAGAAATAGGAAGTATTGATAGTTTTGTCTTAGTAGTGATAGGAATCCTTCTTGTTTAAATCATTAATTCCTTAGTATACAAATAGATCTTATATAAATGAACAACATAATTCATTCTAAGTATTCTTAGAATACTTTGAGAATCTTAGAATTTGTGGGAAGTCTTCTGCAAAGAACTTGAAGAATAAACAAAACACTTTTAAAAGTTATTACAGGCCAGGCATGGTGGTTCACACCTGTAATCCCAGCACTTTGGGAGGCCGAGACGGGCGGATCATGAGGTCAGGAGATTGAGACCATCCTAACTAATATGGTGAAACTCCGTCTCTACTAAAAATACAAAAATTAGCTGGGTGTGGTGGCGGGCGCCTGTAGTCCCAGCTATTTGGGAGGCTGAGGCAGGAGAATGGCGTAAACCCGGGAGGCGGAGCTTGCAGTGAGCTGAGATGCACCACTGCGCTCCAGCCTGGGCGACAGAGTGAGACCCAGTCTAAAAAAAAAAAAATGGTTATTATCGTGGCTGGGTGCAGTAGCTCACATCTGTAATCTTAGCACTTCGGGAGGCCCAGGCGGGAGGACTGCCTGAGCTTAGAATTTTAAGACCAGCGGGGCAACACTGTGAAACTCCATCTCTACCAAAATACAAAAGATTAGCCGGGTGTGGCGGTCTGTGCCTGTAATCCTACCTACTCGGGAGGTTGAGGCAGGAGAATCGCTTGAACCTGGGAGGCAGAGGTGGCAGTGAGCTGAGATCAGGCACTGCACTCCAGCCTGGGCAATAGAGCGAGACTCCATTTCCAAAAAAAACACAAACAAACAAACAAAAAAAACTAGCTGATTCAAATTTTATATTATTTTACCTAACTTCTGTAATTTTTCCAGTGCCATGGTTTATTTTTCAGTAAGGCCAACTAGAAGCTTGAATTGGTTACAACAGTATTTTAACAGGTTTATCACATGCAAAGACTTAAAAAATAGTTCACTACTTTCTACGTACACTAGACCTTTCTTTAGGGCAACAGTTGTTTCTTCTTTCTCTTTCCTTCCTGATTAAGATTTTAACCTATTTTTTCCTGCTTTATGAATTTTAAGTAGGACCTCAACAAACTTAGGAACTCCAGCTAGTCATTTCTCAGTTTATTTTCTTGCCTATCTTTATTCATTAGTGAGTCTGCTTTTTCTTCTGCACATTTGTTAAAGTCCATTTGATCATTGAGCCTGTTTTTTAACATGGTTTCATTATGGTTTTGCTTTCCTAATCCGATTTTAAAAGTCTTCATGTTACTTGAGAATTGCTGAAAACCATGCTTTCTCTTTCTTTGATGGTTTGGTAGTGAGCATGGATGAGCACAGCCTGCTGAACCCTGAGTTCAAATCTTATGCCTGTAGCTAAGGAATTGGGGATGATGTGTACAAGTCAGTCAACCTTCTTTGTCTCCAGCTGCTCAAGTGTCAACTGTGGATAATATGACCTGTCTCAAAACCATGCCATACAGTAATTACCAGCTTAGCGAAAAGACTGTATAGTGCAAGTATATGCTTATAACATGTTTCTTATTATTTCCTGGTTACTTCAAATATTTCCTTTAGACTTGTCTATTTAACTGAAATGCAGCAATTAATAGCAAATCAATTCAACATCATTTTGGATTAAATAAGGCTTTGCAAGGTAATTGTATACATATTTACATTATGCATATTTTATTTCAAACTTACACCTAGCTACCATATTACATAATAATAGCAAACATTATTTCAGCATTTACAATATGCCAGACACTTTACTATGTCCTTTGTATGTTTTATCTTACTTTATCCTCACAGCAACTCTAAGAGGTAGGATATATCATTATTTCTACTTTACAATTGATAAAAGTGAGACATAAAGAGTTCAAGTGATTTATCCAACATCCCACAGCTTATAGCTGATAGTAGGGTTTTTAACCCAAGCATTTTGAGTCCAGGACCTGCATTTATGCCCACTATCATAATTTACTACAAATCACTTATTTTATGGCTGGAGTTGTCATAGCATGTTACAAAAAACATAACAGCTCGATATCCTTACAGCTTCCAAGTTTGAAGCAAAAATGAAAATATTTTAAAATCATCTGTCCAATATAAAATTTTTTCAATGACTACTATAATTTCCCCAACATTATACACATATACAAATGCCCACTCACCAAACACACCTGGAAAGGCCTTTGAAATGTGCATCCAAGTCTCAAAAACAGACAATGCTGTTCAAGGTGACACCATGAGAACAGGAACATTCATGTGGCCTCTGCTTGAAAATTCCTGTCTCAGGATGCACACCACCTTAAAAGGCAGTTAATTCCATTTCCAAGCAACTCTAACCATTCAAAAAGCCTTAATTGCTGAATTAGCATGAAATGTTAAATTAACTGAAATTGGGCATGCATTCTGATTCTTGTCAGTCACAAGCTTTTCAGTTTAGTCACTTACCCAGAGTTGATTCTACCTCACCTAAATGGTTTTAAAATAAAATATCCTAGTGATGGCAGTGACATAGGAAATACACTGTTACTAATTTCCTACATTATCTATTTATCATCCACTTATATGCAGTAGAGTGTATGTGTGTGTGTGTGTATATATATATAGATAGTGTGGACTCTGAGCCAAACTATGGGTTTGAATCCCACTTTTACTTCATCCTATCTGTGTGAACTTGAATACATTATTTCACTACTCTTGGCCTTAGCTTCCTCAAAAAAAAAACAAAAAAACAAAAAACAAAACAAAAAAACCATCAAGTCAGTGATAAGTTAGAACTCCAGAAAAGTTAAAATTAAAATAAAATATATTAAAAAAGTGGAACTAAGTCACAGAGTTGTTGTTATAAGGTATAAATAAATTTGATATTTGCACAGAAGAATTCTAGGGAGATGTATTTTAAACGTTTCCAAGGCTAATACAGGAAATGAGAAATGCCAAAAGAGAAAATTTATTTTTTACAGTTTTAAGTAAACTGAAAAGAATAATAAGAGCTTTAACATATATAAAAGTTTAAAGAGGAGTGATAAAAAAATAAGTAAGTAAATGACTTCTGGAATATAGTAAATACTATAAAGGTGTACACTATCTATCTAAATACTTTATCTGTCGATCTACCTACCTATCAATCATCTATCTATCTAAATACTTATTTATCCATCCAACTAGACCTCTGACTTGTCCTTCCTCTGCCTTGATATGAAAATGATTTAAGATAACTCACCTGGTCCTACATTGTCTCTACCTCAGGTGGGAAAGGAAAACTATCCTGAGAAATTCTTGGAATATGGCAGTGGTATAATTTTTAAAATTCTCTGAATCACTTTATAAAAACACCCAGAGAAACTAAGGTGGCAAAACCACAAATCCTTGTGCAACATACACAACTAAATCAGGCACAAAGCACTTCTCCTCTCTTCTCCTTCTTTCCTACCTCTTCCTTTCTTTCCTTTACCTTCCTGATCACTACAGCTCTGAAGTCATTGGTCAGGGCAAGGTAAGGCAGGTGAACATGAGCATTTGAGGAGAAGCCATGAGGGCCCAGTGTGGGATGTCACAGCCTAAGCAGAGCAGAGCCATAAGGATGTCTACATGGCCAGTGGCATGGTGTGGTGTATCACAGCCCAAGTGGGAAGGGAAGACTTCCATGGGTGATAGGGGCTGGCAAAGGACATCAGAGCTCAAGTAGGGTGAGAACAGTGTACTGTAGTGGGGCATGAAAGGCACAATTATTGGATCCCTCTTAATTTCTTCCGTTAAATGAATACATGGGGTCAGATGTTGACTTTCTAAGTAGCAATGCTATCCTCTAGTCTCAACTATCCAAAACTGGAGTTAAAGTTCTCTGGGATCTTAAAATTCTCTGAGATAGACCTGGGACAGGTAAAATACTCTTGGCTTGGACCCCACTGGACATAAAGTCAGTTACTATCTCTCATCTCCAGCTGCATGTCTATCTCCTGTGATTCCATTCTGTCCTGTTTACTGTCCCTGTTCAGAAACTTATATACAACTGGTCCTACAGATTTCTGTAATGTGCCTCTGTCTGATTTTTACCTCAAACTATTTGAGATTTCTAACTCTCACAGCTATTAAATTCATGACATATTGCTGCCCAGATTCAGGTAAAAAAAGAACTGATAGGAACCTGGCTTGTTAGTGTTTTATTTTGGCTCTGCTAGGAATAGTGTGGGAACTTGGTTTTAGTGCCTGTGCCTTTCTGCTGGATCTTCCTTGTCTCTTCCTACCAAAGGTGGTCAGAACCTTGGCAATCCCTTATCAGGTACCTGACTTAAAATCATCATCATTGGATTTTAAATCCTTCAAGTTCATGGGTGCCAAATAAAATACCACTCTTCCCATTTATTCTGTAAAGGCTTCCTTTTTGCTGGTCACATGGCAATACTCTAACTGTATACTTCTTTTTTACTTCATTCAACAAATATCTGCTGGTAGAGAAAGCCTTATGCTTGGAATTGAGGCTTAAGCAGTGAACCAACCACACAGGGGTCTCGATCCCCATGGACATTATTTCACTACTTACATTACACAAATACATTATTTGTGTAATGCTTTCTAATAAGCAGGACAGAGGAACTGTTAGTAATGGCTAATGACACAACTGTTAATCACCATTTTATTATATGCTACAGAGGAAAAGCACAGACAGAGGTAGATCCAGATTTTGGGGAGCCTAATGCTTAAGTAATTTGGAAAACCCTCTTTAAGGAAAAAATGATAACCAAACATTGTAAACACAGAGTTAGGTACAGGGACTTGGAAATGGTTCATGCAAGTAAACGCCCTGAAGCTTAAGCTTCATGAACTATCTGGTCAACCGGTCTCTGAAGACAGGGGCTTAGAATATAGGATGGAGATTTAACCTATGTGGTTGGAGGCTCAGGGTTGAGGAAAAGAGAACATTGCAGGCCAAGGGAACAGCAAATGCTCTGAGTTGGGAACATGTTGGAGGAGGAAAAGAAGGCAGCAAGATCTGGAATGCAGAAAACAGATCCACAGTGACACTGGAGAGAGGCAGGCAGGGGAAGGGCCAAGTAGCACTTAATGGTCAAGTCAAGGGTTCTGAAATTAGGAAAGATGGAAAGAATTTGGATTGGTTGAGAGCAAGAAGATTAGTGGAGCTACTGTTAATAAACTTGGTAATGATGCATTTTGGACCACAGCCAATTATATGCTTCCTCAAATTTGACGGCACTACTTGTCACCCAGGAATGTTGCCGCCAGTTCAAAGGGGAACCTGAGTCCCTGTTGCTATCTTCACATCTCCTACAGTAACTGTCCACTCTCACAGACTCCCTCCAGATAAGAGTGGGTTGTGTCACAACCTCCACTGAGCCTGTCAAAGTGAGAGCTCCAGGAGCACCAGTGCCCGGGCCCGATCAGGAGGCTCTGGCCTTTCCCTCCAATTCTGGGTTTAGATGAAGCATCACAGCCCATGCTAGGAAATCCAGCTTCCCTATGGAGTGAAATGGGACCGGTGAGAGACAGGAGACTGAAGGAGCCAGTAGACTCATTCCTTCCACTTCCTTTCCTAGAAAGTGATGAGAGAATGGGTGATTCTATCATCTTGTGAGATGATGTGCTATTCCCTGTCCCATATAACTGAGGAATTGGCTGCATTTCCTTGTGAAGTTGTGGCCAGCTCTGGAATGCACCATATTGTGCTTGTTTTCCCTTCTCCCCATCTCATTTTTCTTTTCTCCTCAGTCTTACTGCTCTGAGATTGTATACTTCAATAAAGCTTTTTCACATTAACTTCGACTCAGGCTCTATTTTCAAGACTAATTACAAATTAAGAAAGAAATTGATTCAAGATGGACTATACTGGATTAAATATCCATTTACAAGTGAATACTGTGAACCTTCAGCAATGGCTCAATTTGGCATATATCTGATTGCTCCCTATTGTTCATCTTTGCTTTGGCTGGTCAGGGACTTTATACATAGTAGGTGTTTCATAAATCTTCTTTTGCGTAAAATTGGAGTAAACTACCAAGGTTCCAGAAAAGCAAGAGAGCCTGTGGTGAGGTACGTGGACCAAGAAAACTAACCAGATTCTAACAATGTTACTGATTTGACACAAGCAGTAGAAACTTCTTTATGGTGCTCAAAAACATGACAAATTCAAGCCAGGTTGAAGAATATAGAAGACAACATGAAACGGGTATGCATTCTAAGGTTCTACTGCTCCATATGTGTCATTTCTGTTTCAGATAAAGTAGCAAAAAGCCGATAGCAGGTTTCCTCAGCTCTCTATTGTGTAATTTAAGAATTAATCAGCCATAAAGAGGGTTTTATAAACTTAAGATTTAGTATACATCATCACATCACATCATTAGCTAAACTTAAAACAGCTGGCATGCTAGAGTGCTGGTGTGGTGTCTCTGATTTCTTACATCCCTATGTCACCACACACAAAAGAAATGTACATGTTAGGTAGCACAGTAACTTTGACTTGAATATGTTTTTGTTGGTTTTGAAGATTTTAATGTCGGTTTTTCCATTGTAAGGAAATCTGTTTTAACCTGTTTTGAAGCATATTCATAAAATCAAAACCAAATACTGATTCTACAAAATGTTATTGGGTGCCTACCATATGAGCTGTCATGAAATCATACTGCTTAATATTACCCTCCCAGAAGCTGTGAAGGCCTGGGGGATACTTCCTTCATGTGATATCTCCTGAGCTAGTCCAGATTTAGGATTATAGTGAAGATTTTTATTTTTTAATTGATATTATCATACTTTCTTGTTATGCAGACTGCTCTCCTACAGGGAGATTTTGCAGACTGTTTTGATTGAACAAAAGGCATACCTTTTCCTCCCTTCTTTCTTTTTTCTTTCTTCCTTTCTTTTATTTATGTTTTGCTATAGAATAATTAGAAGGTGATATTAAATAAAACTGAAATTAAAGAAAATATGAAATGTGAAAATATCTTTAGGTTAGCCAGTTTGTTTATAATTAAAGGCTTTTGACTTATAAAAGTACTCTTGTCTATTTAAAAATTAATGTCTAATATTGAAAAAAATAATTTTGAAAAGTATTTTGTTCTTAAAGAAAGGCGGAGAAGCAAGCGGCATGATAAAGCCATTCATCATAGTCAGCTTAAAATTGGCACAGCTCAAGCCAAGCACGGGCTCTGTGGAAGATTTCATGGTCAATTAGGTAAATACATGTATCAAATGAACCCAGCATGGAAGATCACGAGGCCAATTACTGATCATGTTTAATTTCACCCCTCTAAGTCCCAGAAGTAATTTTTTCCTTTCTCATTTTTAAAATATCCAAATAAAATGTATAATCAACATTTTTGAACACTATAGATAGCTTTGCAGTATTTTATAATGTAGCATCAATTAGTTCATCCGTATCATCAGATTTAGTCTTCTATATTACTGAGAGGTTTTCAAGAAACCTCAGCTAAGACTCTCCAGACTATTTTCCATGACAGCATGATGGACATAAGTGTATAATTTTAAGTATGTATTTTTCTATTTGAAATACAAATTTGAGGCACATGGTTACTTGTTTGCATTTGTGCAGGATTCAATTTATATTATGGAAAACCTGCTGACTAGTGTTCCATTCAGGAGCATTCTGTCCCACTCTTTTATGCATGTCTGTATTCAAACTAGAACAGTATTAAATGAACCTTTTATACTTTAAATATGCAAGAGTTTTATATTCAAAATTTCTTCTCTTACTGTCAAACTAGTTTGCCTAAAGGCAAGGTAAGATCAAGTTAGACTCTCAAAGGTAGAATTAAATTTTATCATGGCATCCATCATAATATACAGTTTGCTTAACATGCAAATAAAGAGTGTATGGATTCAGAGAATAAAGGATTTTAGGTAGTGAGTGAAATCCAAGGGACTGCTTTTGTAGAATAAATTCCTTTTAAATTTACATTTCCATCATTTTAATGAAAACACAGGGTAAACAAATTATAATAGAAATGTTTTAAGTTACATTTTCAATTCAATTTTACTTCTACTGTATTATTTTCATGGCAGCTCTTTATTTAAAACTAATAAAATAGGAGAGAAGAAATGAAATAAATATATACGAAAGTAACCATTACCTCAGACTTTTGGCAAGTTCCATCCAGTCATTTTATTGTAACTGCACATGATGCTAGCAATCACAATCTTTAAAAGAAAAGAATATAAGTTCAAGTAGTTATGCAGTTGTACACAAAGATACATTAATATTTATATAAATTTATAATGGTACACTATATTATAAAATTAGTTTTCAAACTGTTAAAAAATAAATCATCAGAAAACAGCAGGGTATGATAGCAAAACACAGGGTGACATTTGGGGCTTTGGAATTACATTAGGAGACTTTCTCATTTAGTATCTGTGAACACGAGGGCAAGTTACTTAACTTTTCTGATCCTCAGCATTCTCTTTTTCAAAATAGAAATGATATTACTGACTTTGCCATCCTCTGAAAGTAGCAATGTAAATACATGCATGTATGTGAAGGGATTGTCTAATTATACAATGCCATTAAAAAGCTGTTTGTAATTACTGGTCTAGTGAAAAGGTTTTAAGTGATGGAAAAGAAAAAAATTAGTGTTTCTTTCAAACATAACTCATTATAGTATACATAATACGTTAAATATTCATAGTGCATTATAGTTTTAAATTTTATTACATATTATTTAACTACATTATTACCAAAATCCCATAATGGAGACTTTATAGAGTAGTAATTACTAGTGCCTCCTCTGAAACTAGGATACCCAGGTTAGAACCCTGACTCTGTCACTTACGCGTGGTCCTGGTCAAAGTATTTAGTTTCCTGATTGGTAAAATATGAATAATAGTGCCACTTATTGAGAAAAGTAATAACAGAAATTGGCCAGGTGTGGTGGCTCACACTTGTAATCCCAACCCTTTGGGAGGCAGAGGTGGGTGGATCACTTGAGGTCAGGAGTTTGAGACCGACCTGGCCAACATTGTGAAACCCCATCTCTACTAAAAAATACAAAAATTATCCAGGCATGGTGGCATATGCCTGTATCCAGCTACTCAAGAGGCAGAGACAGGAGAATTGCTTGAACCAGGAGGTAGAGGTTGCAGTGAACCAAGATCGTGCTGCCACTACACTCCAGCCTGGGCAACAGAGCGAGACTCCATTTTAAAACAGAAAAGAAAAGTAATAACAGAAATTTAACAGAAATGGCTAAGACTTATACAGCTCTTACAGTGTGCTTGGCACTGTTTCAATGGTTTTTACTTTATTAACTTATTTAATCATTCCCAGTGTTATTCTCCCCACTTTACAGATGAAGACGCCGAGGCAATGAGACCTGACAGTCATATAGCTGATAAGGAACAGAGCCAGGACCCAGAGCCAGGCAGTGTGACTGACTGAGAGTCTGTGCTTTTAACCACTAGGTTTTGCTAGCCCAAAGCAAATACTTACATGTAAGTAATTATTCCCTATCATTATCATTTAAAGACTATGAAATTGAGGCTGGGTGAGGTGGCTCACGCCTATAATCCCAGCACTTTAGGAGGCAGAAGCAGGAAGATCGCTTGAGCCCAGGAATTCATTACCAGCCTGAGAAACATAGCAATACCTTGTCTCCACAAAAAAAGAGAAAAATTAGCTGGGTGTGGTGACCTGACCCTGTAGTCCCAGCCACTTAGGAAGCTGAGATGGGAGGATCACTTGACTCCAGGTGTTCAAGGTTACAGGGAGCTATGATCGCGTTACTGCACTCCAGCCTGGGCAACAGAGCGAGATTCTATCTCTATAAAGTAAGAGATTGAGACACAAAGAGTTTGTGCCAGGCTTACAATTGCAGAGTCTAGTGTTAAGAATCCTCTAAAAGCCATTATGCTCTCACTTCATAGAGCTTTTTTATTTACGTTGAGAAAAATCCAAAGATATGCTGTAAAAGCCAGATAAATGTTTTCATCGGGAGGATAGAAAGTTGTGACCATATTGGAGAGAGTTCTAAAAACCAGGGAGAGAAGTCTGTCTTTAAAGTTTTTCTTTTTTTTTTTTTCTTTCCGGATAGACTACAAACACCATGAAAGCTGGGGCTGCTCTGCATTAGTCATCATTTATCTACAGTAACTAGCATGGTATCTGGCACGTATCAAAGACTGAAAGAATAAATGAATGAGGTCACCAGAGGTTTAGGAGCAAGGGGTTGCATTGTCAGCTTACCCTTTTAAGAAGATTAAGTAGAAATGGATATCATAAGTTAGAGAAGGCAAAAATAAACAATTGAAAACTGCTGGCGATGATATGAGTAAGAGTGAAGAGTGATTAGGGCTGATGAAGGCATCTGTCTTGGTGATGAAAAAATAATCAGATATTAAAATACACAGGACTAGTCAACTAGAGAAGCAATTAAAAAGAAGGAAGCAAAAGATCTGAGAGTCTGAATCAAAGCCACTGAGAAATTCGCAGAACATCAGTCACATAAAGGTTGAACAATTTTCCGAAATATGGAAGCCAGGAGAAACAGCAATTTTGAACAGATTCCTTAGAGAGAGGAACAAAGAGAAGAAAGTAAAAGTAGATGATGGATAGAGAAAATTAAGCATGCCAAATTATTATTCATTGAGTTTAGGATTCAACTTTTTTCGTCTAGTGAAACTACAGCTTTTCTGAATTGGGGAGAAAAATGTAAGAATGTTTGTTCCATGGCCTTTTCTCTAGGGGCTAAAAGAAGTGAAAAGTCATACTCCAAGCTTTATTTGCAAGCATAAAAGGGTCACCATGTAATTATGCAGTTTCAGTTAGAGATGCTTTCCACCACTTAGATCCAAGTGATCTAAGATCTTGCTCAGGGGTGCTATACCCTATTCTCCAGTTAGAAAAAAGATCAGGGAGAAATATCAAAGAGGGTACCAGATCTTCCAGGACTAGATCTAACACCTCTTGGTGTAGGCATCCCTTGCAAAACAAAACAAAACAAAACAAAACAGAAAGAGAGAGAGAGAGATTAAGGACCTTATTTGAAAGGAAAAAATCAACTGGGATGATGACTGGGGGCAGGTGACAGTATTCTATTGTCTTCAGTGGCCACAAGGCAGAGGTCAGGTAAAAAACAGTCTGTTAATCTAAGGATTTAGGGAATGAGCAGAGCCCTGAGGCTTGTTGCTAGAACTTCAAGGGCAGAGGCAGATACAAAGATACAGACTGAAGAAAAACAAAAAATTAGCCATTAGATACTAGTTACCCTGTGGTGAAACTGATAAGCAATAAGCATACATTTTTAGAAAATTTTTTTCTTAAAACAAAATAAAACAACAACAACAACAACCACAAAACCCCCCACCTCCTAGCATAACAAAATAATCCCCTAATTCACATTTCCATGCAACTCTGAAGTGGCTGCTCAACCAGCAGTCACAGCATGTGCACCCCTCTCTCCAGCTCCCTTCTCAGGGTTCCATGGAGGACAAGAAAAACCTTTCAGGTGGGCTGAATCTAGCCAGGCAGATGGGTTGACCAAAGAAATCTACACAAGGGAAGCAAGGTTTACCAGCCTTGACAGTAGGATATGATATGTGCTCTCAACTAGGGACTAACACTGTTTCTCTCTTTTACATGGCAATTTTAATTTTAACAGAGCTATTTTTCGCTTCAAATTTATATTGACTGTGCCAGGGTTAGTTAAGATAATTGTTCACCCTGTAGGTTGCTGAGAATCATGAGGCACTACAATTGGGCTTGATGAAGAAAAATAAATATCATCCAGAGAGTTGTTCAGGATATTGAGAGAATCATGCCATCGAATGCTGGTGGGCAGCCTCTGACTGAGGAGGGGTGACCACAGATGGGAGAGATATATTATGGTAAGCGGAGGTTTTCATTGTATGCTCTGAGCAGCCAAGCACTATCCTGTTCTCCTTTCCCTATCCGTTGAAAGCAGACTCTACCTTCTTGCCCCCTAAAAAAGAGAAAGTATCCCCACTTGCACTAATCACAGGAATTGGGTACTCTGCTCCTATCAAAATCCTTCAGTGGAACTGGGAAAGCTAAAGCTTTTTTTTTTTTTTTTTTCTCGTTGGTCACTAAACTGGAATGAAGTTTGTTCACAGCTGCTGGTGATCACTGACTCCTCAACCACTTTCCCACCCCAAAGCTTACTACACTGGGAAAAAAAGCAGAGACAGAGGAAAGTAGACAAACACACGAGATGGAGAGAGATCCCCTTTGCAGTCACTTTCAAGGCCAGCTGCCTCACTAACATATCTGTGTATTTAAATTAATAAATACCACATTTTAGCTTAAGGAAATTCTATTTTTACATTCTTGCTTTATGATTTAAAAGTCTTGACAATTACTACATGCTAAGCTACAACTGTCATGTTTCAAAGCAATTTTTTAAATCAATTAAATTTCAGGAAAAAATAACTTCATATTTATTTTAAAAATGTGAAATGGTCTAAGGATTTTAAATATCCTTATCTAAAACCAGAGGATGGTTTGTGAAAATATGTGGTAGCATTCTATTGCTGACAAATAAAGATGACCAAAAAATAATTTTACTTTTTATTAAAAGAGATAGCAATTTTTCAGAGTCAGGCTGAAAGACATTAACGCTAAAAGGACACTGGACACAATTTAATATCTATTTGATGATTACAAGGCCCTTCAGTGTTTTGCTGTATTTCGTTTTTAATCAAGCAGGAGGGAACAGATTTTTTTTCCTATGAAAAAAACAGAATGATGGATATTTTATATCGTGAGACATCATGCAATGTTATTAGAAATAAATACCCAATGAAATATATTCTTAAATCAAAGCAACCTTTTTCTATATCAATATTTCACTTAATTTATGCCATTTCCAGTGCTCAATTTTTACGGCTCATATTTTAAAATATTATTTGAATGAGCAGATAGTGAAACCCAGATGCTACATAATATTTGAACTTTGTTTCCCCCCATCCTACATTTTATGTTACACAGTCTGGTGGGAGATTCAATGTCACCTAATTGATTAATAAGCAAATTGAGCATCTACTATAAGAGGAATTAAATGGCACACAAAATGGAGCTTAAGAAATTGACTTAGCATCTTCGTGCATTCAACTTCTAACCAATATTTCTTGAGCCCCACTATATGCCAATAGCTGTTCTAACTCAGAAGTGATGAACAAGACAGAAAAAGTCCCTGCCCTCCTGAAGCTTACACTTTAGGGAGGAAAATGTCATAATGATTAAAAAAGAAAAGATATATTAATTGGACCATTTCCAGTTCCAATTGTTAGACCTATTTACAATATTATTGTTAGGAAGGCAGTAATAGAGGAGGAGAGCATGACAGAGAGTCACCAGAATACATATATGCATATCAGATACATATTCAGTAAAAAGCTCCCTAAGTCGAAAACTGAGAGATGAGATGGCACCTCACATAAAATAAAATGCAGAAGTAAGTAAAAGCAGCCAGCTATGTAGAAGTAACTACAGGTGCAAAGATTGAGTTGGGAATGAGCATGGTATGTTCAAGGGGAAAAAAGAAGGCTTTTGTGGTTGTAGATTCATGAGAGGACAGGAATAGTATGAAAGAAAATGAGAGAAGCAGGCAATAGCCAGATCTCTGGGAGCTCTGAACCCTGTGGGAGATTGGGTTTTATCGTAGGTGTAATGGCAGGCCACAGAAAGGTTTAAAGGAGGGTGATAAAATAATCTGATGTACATTTTCAAAAGATGCTTCTTACTATATGGAATGGGATAAGGGGGTTAAGGGTGAAAGCAAGGAGTCTGATTATGTAGAAATAATGTGGCTTTCATGATATCCATGGAGATATAGAGAAGTGGATAGCTCTGAGGTTCTAGTTGGCGAATGCTCAGATTTAGAGAGACAGAGAAAAGTAGAAATTAAGAATGATCTGAGATATTTGGCTTGAACTACTGAACTGTGGAATGTAAATAATTTACTGAGATAGAATAAAGTCTAATGAAGAAAGTAGCAGGGGAATATTGAAGAGGTCCAATTACAATATTTTACATTTAATACGTCTAAGTAAGCAGAGCATTAGTGAAGACATCAATTGTGCCACTGGATACATGAGTGGAGAATTCACTAAAGAGGTCAAGGATAAAGGTGCAAGTTTTAGAGACTTCAAAATATAATGGTATTTGAAGTCACCAGGCTAGATGACTTCACAGAAGGAAGAAAATAATACAGGGAAAAAGAAAGGCCCTAGGACTGACCTGGGGGCACAAGAGAGTGTGATGTCGTGCCAAGAGAAGGAAGTGTTCCAAAAAGTAAGGAACAATCAACCGTGATGAATGCTTCTGAAAGTCTGCGTCAAAGAGCAGAAAAGTGTCCACTGGATTTGAAGAGAGAAAAATCATTCATAACCTTTATAAGAGGGGTTTCAGGGAAGTGACAGGGACAAAAGTCAGGCTGGAATGAGTTGAGTGAATAGAATATGAAGAAGTAGAGGCAATACACAAATCTCTCTAAACGTTTTCTTGGGCTAGCTGAAAGACAAATGAGGGCAGCCTGTACAAGGTCATGGGAGGACCAATGATTTTTTTCTTAATGGACTATGTTTGAGTATGTTTTTACACTGGTGAAAATGACTTGGGAAAGAGAAAGAAGCTCTTGAAAAGGGAAGAGGGGATGATGAATCGAGAGAACAAGTGGAGAAAGTGGCCTTTAAGAGAGGCAGAGGCATTGTTTCTATTTAACAGGATAAAAAACGAGTAGAGAGAAAAAAATAACTATGGATACATTTAGGTTTCTAAATTTGATGTGGAAAAAGTAAAATCATTCTTCCTGGTGTCTACATTTTCACTATGAACTAGCATGTAAGGTCTCTTGCTGAGGGTGAAGAGAACTAGTAACGGGTTTGTGACTATGAGGAAGAGATGAAAGTATGAAATAGTCTCTAAAAATGGGTCAAGCATAGCGGCTCATATGCCTGTAATCCCAGCTACTCAGGAGGCTGAGGCAAGAGGATGGCTTGAGCCCAGGAGTTTGGAGGCTTCAGTGAGCTA
The DNA here is from genome assembly GCF_001698545.2 of Rhinopithecus bieti. Lineage (NCBI taxonomy): Eukaryota > Metazoa > Chordata > Mammalia > Primates > Cercopithecidae > Rhinopithecus > Rhinopithecus bieti. The sequence goes on along the minus strand of NW_016803685.1, from coordinate 1,209,290 downwards.
TGATTGTACCTCTGTACTACAGCCTGGGAGACAGAATGAGATTTTGTCTTTGGAAAAAAAAAAAAAAAAAAGGAAGAAAGAAAAGAAAGGGAAAACAAATTTACTAAGAATATGGTATGATTACTAGGTCAAAAAGGCAGATGTATTTAATCAGTGTTGACAATATTTATGAAAATATGACTAGTAAAAATAAAAGGACAAGATGATTTACAAAATTGGAACACAGATTACAGTCCTCTTTATATTACTGAAAACATAAAATTGGGTTTTATAGATTGTCTCAGAGTTGAGATCCATCTTATCAAGATGCTTTTTAGTGCTTCAGTCATTAAAACTTGATGTGCTCCTGAAAAGTCGTTCTTTTAGTGAATTCTGCTTTGTAGGAAAACACTTTTAAATCAGGTATTTAATTAGTTTTGGACTTTCATTTTGACTAATTAATACAATTAAGAAAATGTTACATAGTTTTTTGTAAAACATCTAATTCTATGAGGACATTAACAGATTTCGAAGCATATAAAATGGCAAAGTATAACAATTTACTAATGAAATTTTGCATATTTCTTTCTCTCGTGAAAGGTATGTCAAAGGTGAACAATGGGTAGATGCCTACTTGGCAAAAAAAAAAAAAAAAAAAGTAGTGCTATATGGCTTCCATTGTCATCCTTTGAATTTTTAAATAAAGGAATCAAATTTAATGGTCACCCTTTTTTTTTGTTTTGACAATTCCATTTCCTTAGGGAATAAATAAAATTATTTTATTAAGTAGCTTTTAAAAACTGAATGTCATTAAAGCTTACACATTAAAAATTAAGGTGGAGAACAACATAAAACTTGCAATGGCTTACAATAACAAGCAGGCTGTCTTGTCAAATTCCCATTGACTTCAAGTCTATGCTCTTTAAAACACATTGACAACGCTGTTTTGGTATTCTGTAACCATACTGTGAACTACATAGGAAATCCAGTCAAAAATTCAGCTTCAAGACAATCTAAATTTTTTAGTAGGGAAAAAGTGCAAAGTGACAGGGGTGAACAACTATAAATTACAAGTAGCCATATCAGGTTTTGTCAAACACTTTAACAATATCATTGCTAAGACTACTGGGATTATATTGATGAGGAAAAACAGCATGAGACATTTGATTTTCAAAGACATTTAAACAAAGAAAATAAGTTTATTAAATGTTAATTAACCATACAACATTCAAATTTTAGATGTCCTTTATGTCTTAGTTCAAATATAGTGAAAGTGAGATTCGTGCAATATTCCTGAAATATACACATTAACCATAAGACATTTAAGGTGAAATTAATAAGCTTTTCAAATTTTATTTGCTCATTGCTTATTTAATGGTCATAAATGAGACTAGTATGCTTACAAGCTGTCTTTTAAAATTATTTAAAATTCATTTTTTGGTTTATTTGGGGCTGACAAATGTCTTATTTACGAAACTATTTCAAATCTAGAAAAGTCATATTTAAAGTTAAACAATGTACAAGATTTTCTATAAAAAATCAGAGATGTTTTCCAACACAACAGGAAACAACCACTGTACCAGTCCAGGAGCTACAGTAACCTGCTTTTTCCTCAACCCTTTTGATCACTTCATATGTTTTTATTTAGTTTCTCTCTCCAATGTGTTTAGGAATTGATCTCCCCAAGGTTAACAGTGACCTCACCAAATATATTAGATACTTTTCAGCCCAGATCTGTACTAAACTCTCTTCAGCATTTAAGACTACTAACCACCTCCAGCTTCTTGAATCCCTCTTCTAACTGAGCTTCAGAGATACCACTTACTTTTTTTTTTTTTTTTTTTTTTGGTGTTCCTTTTTCTACCTCTGCCAATTTTTCACATGTTGATGCTCCCAGGGTCCACTCACGGTCCTCTTTTAGTTTCATTTCACATGCATTCACTAGACATCATATTCACAATGATTATGAATAATATCTATTAATACATGCAGAAAATCCCAAAAGTGTATACCTCTAAACTGCATATTTTTCCTAAGTGCAAGAATTGCATATACGACTACCTGTTAGCACCTAATTTCCATTTGTTCAAAACCAAACTTAAATTTCTCCACTCTAAATTTGCTTATTTATCCACACTAAATATGTTTATGTTTCACTCTTTTGTTCCAGATTAGAAAACCAGGAATATCCTATCTTTGTCACCCACATCCAGTGATTTACCAAGTACCGGTTTTCAAACTTGGCTGAGCATTGAAATTATCTAGTGAGTTAAAAAATGATAATAATCCCAAGGATTCTGAGCTACCTTGTATGGAGTGAGGTGCAGGCATCAGAGTTTTTCAAGGCTCTCTAGGTGGTTCTAAAGTACAGGGAAGTTTGAGAAGTACTGCTCTAGTTTATTTCTCAAATATCTCCAGGTTCCTCATTGTGACTGTATTAAGATCCTCACCATTTCTTCCCTGGATTACTGCAGAAGTTTCCTTATTAGTTGTCCCATATCTGATTTCAGCCTATGTTATGTGCCAAATTATTCTAAAGAGACAAACCTCCTCATATCACACTTTGGCTTCAAATCCAATTTCAGGATAAAATAATAGGCTATACAAGACCACAGTGCAACTTTTGCTTTGACCACACTGAATTACTTTGCTTCCTGAGTGTAATTTGCATGCTGAATTCTCTTGATCATATTTCTGTTCCTTTTGTCTAAATGTATAAGGAATGGGCAAAGCATATGACATAGTAAAGGAAACATGAAAATTGATACAAAAAAATAACACTAACCAAGATAAAATAAGAGCAAAAGAAAGGGTAATCATTTGTAGCTGTGTGAATCAGGGAAGGCACCATACAACAGGAACACTTGACCAATTATGAAATCACCCATGGACATTTAGAGGTATACCTCGAAGACACTGCAGGTTTGATCCCAAATCACAGGTGTAACAATAATGAAGAAATTTGAAATATTGCAAGAATTACCAAAATATGAACACAGAAACATGAAGTGAGTGCATGCGGTTGGAAAAGTGGCACCAATAGACTTGTTACAAGCAGGATTGCCACAACCTTCAATTTGTAAAAAAACACAATATTGCAATAAAATGAGGTATGTCTGTATTGGAAGTTGATTTAAAAATCCAAGGAGGTAGAGTACTCCAGGTAGAGTGAGCAGCAGGAGCAAAAGCAAAGGATGATGTATTTAAGGAATATGCTGTGTTTAGGAAATCTCAGGTAGTTCAATTTGACTGTCTTAGGGAGAAACAAATGGTTGTATTTCACAGAAAATGAAGCAAGATACCTAAATAGGAACCTGGTTTATGCAGGCAAGGGACTAAACAATGGTTTCTAATCAGCTAAGCATTTGGATTTGAATTTTCAATCATTTTCTCTAGTAAATTCGTGCTTCTCATGTAGACATTGCCTTCTGGGATACCTTTCTTGTGCCCCATTGCTCCACTGACTTCCTTTGGCACCCCTCTTCTGATATTCCTCACTATCCTTTGCATTTTTCTGCTATGACATTTGTTATGTTGTATTTGTTTAATATTTTATATATTTTTAAAAATACATATTTTAATATATATTGTACTTTCTACCTTCTAGAGACAGAATAAGAAGGACACATAGATGGTAAAAGGTAAGGGGTTCTAGATCCCTTTATAATTTATAAAGTACATTTTATATCAAAAATAATTATCCATTATATTTGTTTCTATATTTACAGTTTAGTACAGATTTTCACATACATTATCTCATTTATCCCCCACAACAATCTTGAATTTAAGGAATCTTATACTGATAATAATGTGGCACGGATAATTTAAATTACTTTACCAGGGTCAAGTTAATCAATAGCGAAGGCAGGGATTAAGCTCAGGTCTTTTGATTCCAAGTTCCTCTCTACTACATCAAGACTATACCATATTGATTTCCTATCCTTTCAATTTACATTAGAGATTCTAGTTGATTTTAAGTCTTCAACCCTCTCGTGGTAGATGGTTTGAAAACACTGTTACCTCCCTGTTTCCATGCCCCTTCGGAAGGACTCTCATCAAGTGGGGGCATTTATCTACCCAACCTTTGGGTGAGGACTGATTTTGTGATTTGTTTTAATCAACAGAACATGGTAGAGGTGATGTTGTGCCAGAGTTAAACCAAAGCTTGAGGGAGCCTGGTGCTTTTCTGCTTCCTCTCTTGAAATCCTACCAAGCCAAGTCGACAAGCCAGTGTAGGCTAGTGAAGGATGACAGACCACATGACACAAAGACAAGTCATCCAGCTGAGGCTGACCTAGATTAGCCAGCCCCTAGCCTACTTGGAACTTGACCACAGATGGAGTAAGACCAGGTAAGACCAGAAGAACCATGCAGCATAGCCCAGTTAAGCAAATTGCTAACATCCACAATCATGAACTAAATTAACAGTCATTTTTAATCCTAAATTTGAGATGTTTTGTTATGTAGGAAAAGCTAACTGATGCCACTTTTACTGAATACCACAGTAAGAACCATTACATGCTGTGTATTTGCATACGCTGAGCACTATCTTTAGAATTTCACATGACTTATCTCTAATCCTTAGAACAACACAGCATAGAAATTATTAGCCCCACTTTACAGACAGAAAAAGAATCCTTCAAGAAGTTAAATAACTACTCACAGTGGCATGACCAGTAAGAGTAGATACAAAGATTGATCTGTTTGACTATAATATTTATACTTTGAATGATTTTTCTGTGCTCCTTATACAACCTTTATAGAAAATGTGTTGGTTTACTTTTATAGATGGTGAATTTTATTCAATGTGTGTCAGTTTTTATTATATTCATTCTCAGAGGCTAACCTTATTTCTATGATCTTGGCCAATGAATTAGTTTACTATAGCTCTGTATATCATCTAAGCTAGACCACCAGATGAAACTGCCTAAGAAATCATAAAATTAGAGGAAAGAACAAGTGAGCAGGAACCAATGGGATGATACACAGCCTCCCGACCATTAATGCATGTTAAGGGCTGATGATGGGGTAGTATTGGCTCTTTATAATCTGGCTGCAAATCACCTTGCTGCCCCTTATCTTGACATACCAAACTGAACCTCTTTTAATTTTTTTGAGACAGAGTCTTGCTCTGTCACCCAGGCTGGAGTGCAGTGGCACGATCTTGGCTCACTGCGAGCTCTGGTTCCCGGGTTCACACCATTCTCCTGCCTCAGCCTCCCAAGTAGCTGGGACTACAGGCGCCCGCCACCACGCCCGGCTAATTTTTTGTATTTTTTAGTACAGATGGGGTTTCACCGTGTTAGCCAGCATGGTCTCGATCTCCTGACCTCATGATCCGCCCGCCTCGGCCTCCCAAAGTGCTGGAATTACAGGCATGAGCCACTGAGCCTGGCCTGAAGCTCTTATATAAACTGGCTACCACATACCACATGTACTTTTAGATTTCCATTCTTTTCCTCATGTTGGTCCTTCTTGTAGTGCCATCCTAGACGTGTGACTGTACATCTCCTATCTAATTCTCAAGGTTTAACTCAGAGCTAACCTCAAACATATCATCCTCAATGATCTCAGAGACAGAATCACTGTTTTCTCTTGGTATTCAAGTGTGCTACACCAACCACTACTCAGTTTCTGTTGGGCTGTGTCAGATAGATGTTCATTTATATCATTCTCTTCTCTTGTCCCACTTCTCTTACCTCACTCAGTGGGAGAACATGCTAATTATTATTCATCTTTAGTTTCTTATCATTTGGTGCAGCATTGCCTAGCACCTAATGTAATTTAGTAAATGTTGGTGGAAAGAAAGATGGCCTATTAATAAATTTTTTGAAACTTCTGTTTCATCCCTATGAAGACTATAGTACTTGTTGCAAGTAAAAGTGCATGCATGAAACTACTGTGACTAATATATATGTATGTATAAAAGACCATGGCTACTACTGTGTATACTATAGTAGTCATGTAGTAGTAGTAGCAGCTGTTATATACGTATGACATATATATATATATATATATATGGTATATCTTATGAACTTACATTGACACAGCATCATCAGACAAAGTCCACAGAGTTACATCAGAGTTCACTCTTGCTGTTACACATTCTATGGGTTTGGACAATGTATAATGACATGTTTGCATTGTTATAGTATCATACAGAGTATTTTCACTCTCCTAAAAATTTTCTGTGCTCCACCTATTCATTCTCTCTCATCTCACCCAACCCTCCTCGCTATCACTGATTTCTTTACCATCTCCATAGTTTTGTATTTTCCAGAATATCAGACAGTTGGAATCACACAGTACATAGCTTTTTCATTATGGCTTCCTTCAGTTAGTAATATGCATTCAAGGTTCCCCCATGTATTTTCATGGCTTGATATTCATACCTTTTTAGTACTAAATAATATGTCACTGTCTGTATGTACCAAAGTTTATAATTCACCTACTGAAGGATATTTTGGTTACTTCCCAGTTTGGGTAATTATGAATAAAGCTGCTGTAAACATCCATGTGCAGGTTTTTGTGGAAATGTAAGTTTTCAACTCCTTTGGGTTAATACCAAGGAGTGGAATGTTGGATCATATGTAAGAATATTTGTAGTTTTATAAGAAACTGCCACATGATTCTAAAGTGATCAAATCATTTTGCATTCCCACCAGCAATGAATGAGAGCTCCTTTGCTCCAGAACCTCATCAGAATTTGATGTTGTCAGTGTTATGAATTTTGGCTATTCTAATAGATGTGTAGTGGTACCTCATTGTTGTTTTAATCTGCATTTCCCTTCTGACATAAAGTACCTTTTCATATGCTTATCTGCCATCTGTTTCTCTTCTTTGATGAGGTGGCTGTTAAAGTCTTTGGCTCATTTCTTAAAATCTGGTTCGTTGTTTTCTTATTGTTGAATTTTAAGTGCTCTTTGTATATTTTGGATAACCATATTTTCTCAAATGCGTCTTTTACAAATATTTTCTCCCAGTCTGTGGCTTGACTTCTCATTCTCTTGACATTATCTTTCACTGAGCAGAAGTTTGCTTTGTTTTGTTTGTTAGTTTGAGACAGAGTCTTGCTCTCTCTCCCAGGCTGCAGTGCAGTGGCACAATCTCTGCTCACTGCAACCTCCCCCTCCCAGGTTCAAGCGATTCTCCTGCTTCAACCTCCTGAGCAGCTGGGATTCCAGGCACCTACCACCATGTCCAGCTAATTTTTGTATTTTTAGTCAAGACGCGGTTTCGCCATGTTGGCCAGGCTAGTTTTGAACTCCTGGCCTCAGGTGATCCGTCTGCCTTGGCCTCCCAAAGTGCTGGGATTACAGGTGTGAGCCACCGTGCCTGGTCAGAAGATTTTTATTTTAATGAAACCCAGCATATCAATAATTTCTTTCATGAATATTGTCTTTGGAGTTATGTTTAAAAACACATATGTCATCAACATATTCAAGATCATCTAGGTTTTCCTCTATGTTATCTTGTAGGAGTTTTATATTTTTGTGCTTTACATTTAGATCTATGATCCATTTAGAGTTAATTTTGGTGAAGGGTGTATCTAGATTAATTTTTTGTTGCATGTGAACATGCAGTTGTTCCAGCACCATTTGGTAAATGACCATGTATTCTCCATTGAGTTGTCTTATTGCTTTGTCAAAGATCAGTTGATTTAATTATGTGGGTCTATTTCTGGGCTGTCTTTTTGGTCGATTGATCTATTTGTCTGTTCTTTCACCAATATTACACTGCCAGATTACTGTAGCTTTACAGTAAATCTTGAGGTTAGGTAGTGTCAGTCCTCTAACTGTGTTCTTCTCCTTCAATATTGTGTTAGCTATTCTGTGTCTTCTGCCATGCCTTTAAACTTCAGAATCAGTTTGTCAATGCCCACAAAACAACTTGTGGGGATTTAAACTGTGATTACGTTGCATCTATAGATCAAGCTGGGAAGAACTCACATCTTGACAGTACTGTCTTCCTATACATGAACATGGAATATCTCTCCATTTATTTAGTTCTTGTTTGATTTAGTCCATCAGAGTTTTGTAGTTCTCCTCATACAGATCTTGTCATATTTTGATAGACTTACACCTATTTCATTCATTTTGATTCTAATATAAATATTATGTTTCTTTTAATTTTAACTTCAACTTTTTCATTGTTAGTACAGAAGAAACGAAATGACTTTTGTATATTAACCTTTAATCTTGCCACATTCCTATAATCACTTGTTAATTACAGGATATTTTTTGGTTAATTCTTTCTGATTTTCTATGTACACAATAACGTCATCTGCAAAACAGTTTTAGTTTTCCTTGCTAACTTGTATACCTTTTTCCCCCCTTTATTTTGTCTTATTGCAGTAGCTAGAAGTTCCAGTATAATTGTGAAAGGAAATGGTGAAAGGGGAAATCCTTGCCTTGTTCTTGGTCTCAGTGTGAAAACTTCTAATTTCTCACCATTAAATATGATATTAGCTGAAGGTATTTTATAGATATTCTCTATCAAATTCAGGAAGTTTCTCTGTATTGTTAGTTTACTGAGAGATTTGATCATGAATGGGTGTTGAATTTTGTTAAATGCTTTATCTACATCTGTTGATAAGATCGTGTGATTTTTCTTTTTTAGTCTGTTGAGGTGATTACATTAGTTGATTTTTGAATGTTGAACCAGCCATGCATGTCTGAGATAAATCCCACTTCACTGTGGTATGTAATTCTTTTTATACATTGTTGCATTCAATTTGCTAATTTTTTTTGATAATTTTTGCATCTTAAGAGATATTGGTCTATAGTTTCTAGCATGTCTCTGTCTGGTTTGCTGTCAGTGCAATTATTAGGTATTAGGGCCTCATACAATCATTGACTGATGATGGGGTTAAGTCCCGATAAGCCTGTAATAAACTGGAAATATTATAAGTCAAAAGTGTGTGCTTCAGCTTCTGAGATTTTCAACTTACAATGAGTGGAGTTATTTGGACATACCCCACTGTAAGCTGAGGAGTGTACTGAATGTATATTGCTTTTGCACCATCTTGAAGTTGAAAATTTCTAAGTTCAAATCTGATAAATTTGAGACTATATGTATTCCCTCTGTTCCTGAAAGATATTGAGAGAATTGGTAGAAAATTTTTCTTAAATGTTCAGTAGAATTAATTAGTGAACCCATCTGGGTCTTTTGCTGTTTTGGAAGGTCGTTAATTATTGATTTGATTTCTGTAATAGATATAAACTGATTAAGATTGTCTGTTTATCTTGTGTGAGTTTTGACAGTTTCAAGGAATTGGTTCATTTAATCTAGGTCATCAAATCTGTGGGCACAGAGTTGTTCACAGTGTTCTTTATTTTCCTTTTAGTGTCCCGGGGACCTGTAGTGATGTCCACCCTTTCATTTCTGATATTAACTTATGTCCTCTCTTTTTATTCATTAGCCTGGCTAGAGGTTTATCAGTTTTGTTGACTTTTTTTCAAATAATCAGATTTTGTTCATTTTCTATCCTGATTTTTTTTTTCGATTTCATTGATTTCTGCTAACTCTTATTATTCGTTTTCTTCTGCTTACTTTAGATTTACTTTGCTTTTCATTTTCTATTTCCTAAGGTAGAAACTTAGATTACTAATTTTAAATCTTTCTTCTTTTTAAATATATGTATTCAATGATATAAACTGCCCTTTAAGTACTACTTTTGTAGCACCTCACAGATTTTGAGAAGTTTTCTTTTAATTTTCATTTAGTTCAATTTTTTTTTTTTTTTTTTTTTTTTAATTTTTTTTTTTTTTTTTTTTTTTTTTTTTTTTTTTTTTTTGAGGCGGAGTCTCGCTCTGTCGCCCAGGCTGGAGTGCAGTGGCCGGATCTCGGCTCACTGCAAGCTCCGCCTCCTGGGTTTACGCCATTCTCCTGCCTCAGCCTCCCGAGTAGCTGGGACTACAGGCGCCCGCCACCTCGCCCGGCTAGTTTTTTGTATTTTTTTTAGTAGAGATGGGGTTTCACTGTGTTAGCCAGGATGGTCTCGATCTCCTGACCTCGTGATCTGCCCGTCTCGGCCTCCCAAAGTGCTGGGATTACAGGCTTGAGCCACCGTGCCCAGCCAGTTCAAAATATTATTAATGGTTTTTGACATTTTGTTTTTGGCCCATGTTACTTAGAGGTGTGTTGTTTAATCTCTGTGTATTTTGGGATTTTTCAGATACATTTTGTTATTGGTGTCTAATTTAATTCCATTGTGTTCTCAGATCAGAGACTGTATGGTTTCTGTTCTTTTAAATTTTAAGGTGTGTTTTATGGTCCACAATGTGGTCTACCTTGGTGAATGTTCCATGTAAACTTGAGAAAAATGTGTATTCTGTTATTAAATGGTGTTGTCTTAGATGTCAAATTATGTCCAGTTGACTAATAGTGTTGTTGAGTTTACGCACTTACTGATTTTCTGCCTGCTGGATCTGTACATTTCTGATAGAGAATTGTTGAAGTCTCCAATTATGCTAATAGATGTACTACTTCTCTTTGCTGTTCTATTGGTTTTTGCTTCACGTAGTTTGATGCTCTGTTATTAGATGGATACACGTTAAAGATTCTTATCTCTTCTTGGAAAATTGACCATTTTATCATTATGTAATACCCTTCTTTTGTCCGATAACTTTCCTTGCTTTGAAGTCTGCTTTGCCTGAAATTAATATGGCTACTCCTGCTATTTTTAGATCAGTGTTAGCATGATACATTTTCTTCATCCATTTACTTATAATCTATGTGTTTTTGTATTGAAAGTGTATTTCTTACATGCAATACATAGGTGGGTTTTTCAATTCACTTAGACAATCTTTGTTTTTTAATTGGTGTATTTAGATCATTGATATTCAAAATGAGTATTGACATAGCTGGATTAATATCTACTATATTTATTGTTTTCTATTTTTTTCTCTGTTCCTATTTTTGTCTTCTATACTGTTTCTGCCATTTGTGGTTTTATTTCATTATTTTATATGATTCAAATTTGTTCCTACTTTTTTTTAGCATATCACTTTTTTTTTTTTTTTTTTACTTTTTGTAATGGTTGCCCTAGAGTTTACAATATACATCTATAGCTAATCCAAGTCCTTCAAGTAACCCTGTACCACTTCACAGATGATATGAGCATCTTACAATAAAGAAAATCATATCCTCCCTCCTGTCCATTGTGTCACTTCTGTCATTCATTGGACTTATATATAGGTATACATAAGCATATATATTATATGTAAGTATACACAATCAAATATACTGTTGCTATGATTATTTTGAACAAATTGTTATTAGATCGATTAGGGGTAAGAAAAATAAACATTTTTATTTTACCTTAAATTATTCCTTCTTTGATGTTCTTCCTTTCTTTATGTAGGTCCAAGCTTCTGGCCTTTATCGTTTTCCTTCTCTCAGAAAACTTCCATTAACATTTCTTGCAAGGAGGTTTGCTCTGAACACATTCTTTCAAAGTTTGTTTGTCTGAGAAAGTGTTTATTTCTCCTTCACTTTTGAAGAGTAATTTTGCAGAGTATATAATTCTACATTGATGGGTTATTTTTCTCTGAATACTTTATTTATTTGTTTATTTATATTTATTTATTTATTTATTTATTTTTTGTTTTTTTGAGACAGAGTCTCACTCTGTTACCCGGGCTGGAGTGCAGTTCCATGATCTTGGCTCATGGCAACCTCTGTCTCCCAGGTTCAAACAATTCTCCTGCCTCAGCCTCCCAAGTAACTGGGATTACAGGCATGCACCACCATACCCAGCTAATTTTTGCATTTTTAGTAGAGAGAAGGTTTCACCATTTTGGCCAGGCTGGTCTCTTAAACTCTTGACCTCAAGTGATCCACCCATCTCGGCCTCCCAAAGCTTTGGGATAAAAGGGGTGAGCCATTGTGCTTGTCCCTCTTAATACTTTAAATATTTCATGCCAGTCTATTCTTGCTCTTTAGGTCTTGTTAAGAAAAACAGAATGCTCTGCTGTATTTCGAAATGGTTCTTCTTCTCTTCTCCCTACCAGAAGCAGTAGGGGAATTTTCTCTAATACTCACTTTGAGAAGTTTGTGAAGCTTCTGTAGAGAAATCTCACAATATCCTTGGTGTTCCCTATGCCTGGGCCCTTCTGGAGTTTTTAACTCTAAGACTTGTTTGCACTGATCCTCCAGAAATTCATCAATTATAGTTCAGGATTTCCTATGCTGGTCATGGTTCCTGATGTGGTTGCCGCTAGTGAGTCTCTGCTTCAGTAAGCCATAGTTCCCTATATTTGCTTGTCTGTCTCTCTAACCTTGCGGTAGCAGTTTTTCCCTGAGTCCTCCCATCTCTTACAATCTAAGAAAAGCTGTTGGTTTTTAGTCTCTTTAGTTTTTTTTTTTTTTTTTTAAATTATTTCTTTTTTATTTTAAGTATATCTTATTTATTTTATTATAGAATAAATAAAACCTATTTTAAAATATTCTTTTTTTCAGACATCAGGTTTATTTATTTATTTATTTTTATTACACTTTAAGTTCTGGGGTACATGTGTAGAACGTGCAGGTTTGTTACATAGGTATACACGTGCCATGGTGGTTTGATGCACCCATCAATCCTTCATCTATATTAGGTATTTCTCCTAACGCTATCCCTCCCCTAAACCCCCACCCCTCGACAGGCCCCAGTGTGTGATGTTCCCCTCCCTGTGTCCATGGGTTCTCAATAGGAATGTTTTTACACTGTTGGTGGGGGTGTAAATTAGCTCTTTCGCTTTTTACTTGTTAGGATGGAGTGGCAACTTCCAAGCACTTTACATGTGTAACGGGAAACAACCTATCATATATTTGTATGCCTATAAGCCATTCACTGTTTTCACAGCTTGTGGTACTGACATTAATCTACAATAGCATGTTTGGTATTGACATTAATCTACAATGTCCAACTGGATTTAAGTTGTTCTATCACTTTTGAGGTCTCATTGAGACTGTAATAAGTCAACTAAAGTCATGAGATTTGAATGCACTATACACAAACAAAAAGGTGTGTTTTCCACATAAAATCTGTGCATGATATTTTCTTTGCTTTTATTTAAAAGGTCATGATATAGTACCTGCATGGATATGGTTCATTTAGGAATAGAGCTTTTCAATGGCAAATAAAGAGGTTGATTTAAAATGTGTTATTATATGTTTATATTCCAATTATAAACTTCCTTTCAGAGGCTATAACAAATATTCACTTAATAAACTACCTTTCTAAGTTAAAAACGTTAATAATTAATGTAGTATTAAAATGTAACATAGGAAAAAAAAGAGGTTAACAATAAAATAATGAAAACTCCTAAAATAATTATATGGAATGAGGCATGACATCAAATAATCTGGGTACACTTTCCAAAACCATACATTTAAGCACATGGGTGTTGTAAAGACTATTAAAACATTTTCTTTTAAGATTTTAAATTCCCAAAATAAAATTTTATGTAAATACTGTTATCGTAATTATTTTATGAGATTTAGCTCTTTGCTCTCATTAACTACGATTGCATGTTTAATGCATGTTCAATCAGATAATCCTGGTGGGTACAGTAGTGGTACTGTGTCTTAGGCAATGGATAGCAAGCTCGTAGAAGACATGGGCTATGTCTTCTAGCTCATCATGTCCCTGTGGCCAGGAACTCATCAGCCTGAAGCAGTTGGATTAACAGAATGGTGGAATGGCCTTTTGAAGTCACAATTACAATGCCAACTAGGTGACAATGCTTTACAGTGCTGGGGCAAAGTTCTCCTGAAGGCCGTGTATGCTCTGAATCAGCATCCAATACACAGTACTGTTCCTCCCATAGCCAAGATACATGGGTGCAGGAATCAAGGGGTGTAAGTAGAAGTGGCACCACTCACCATCACCCCTAGTGACCCACTAGCAGAAGTTTTCCTTCCTCTTCCCACAACATTATGTTCTGCTGGTCTAGAGGTCTTACTTCCAGAGGAAATAATCCTGAACCAGGAGACACAACGATTCCATTAAACTGGAAGTTAAGATTGTCACCTGACCATTTTGGGCTACCTCTAAGTCAACAGTCTAAGAAGGGAGTTACAGTGTTGGCTGGGATGATTGACCCAGACTATCAAGATGAAATCAGTCTACTACTCCACAACAGAGGTAAGGAAGATTATGCATGGAATACAGGAGATCCAGCATCTCTCAGTATTACCGTGCCCTTTGATTAAGGTCAATGGGAAACTACAACAACCCAATCCAGGCTGAACTACAAATGGCCCAGACTCTTCAGGAATGAAGGTTTGGTTCACTCAACCAGGTAAAAAACCACGACATGCTGAGATGCTTGCTGAAGGCAAAGGGAATAAAGAATGGGTAGTAGAAGAAGGTAGTCATCAATACCAGCTACGACCACGTGACTAGTTGCAGAAACGAGGACTGTAATTGTCATGAGTATTTCCTCCTTAGTTTAAAAACATGTTTGTACATGTACACACGTGTACTAGAAAAATATCTTCATTATATTTCCTTTCTTTATCATGTGACATACGATTTATTGACTTCACATAAGCATTTAATTGTTGTTAACTTTATGTAATAGCATTTAGGGTAAGGATTGGTGTGCTTCTGGTTGTGTGAAGAATAGCTGTATTACGTTAGGCATAATTATGACCTTATTATTGTCTTTTTTTTGGAGATTATGTATGATTTTGGGAGATGTGTATGGGTTTATGTTGACAAGGGGTGGACTTGTGGTGGTTAATATTGAGTGTCAACTGGATTGGATTGCAATGTATTGTTCCTAATTGTGTCTGTGAGGGTGTTGGCAAAGGAGATTAACATTTGATTCAGTGGACTGGTAGAGGCAGAGCCACCCTCAGTCTGGGTGGGCACCATCTAATCAGCTTCCAGCATGACTAGAATAAATCAGGCAGAAGAAGGTGGAAAGAGCAGACTAACTGAGTCTTCTGGCCTTCATCTTACTCCCATGCTAAATGCTTCCTGCCCTCCAACATCAGACTCCACGTTCTTCAGCTTTTGGACTCTTGGACTTACACTAGTGGTTTGCCAGGGGCTCTTGGGCCTTTGGCCACAGACTGAAGGCTGCACTGTCAGCTTACCTACTTTTAAGGTTTTGGGACTTGAACTGGCTCCTTTGCTCCTCAGCTTGCAGACAGCCTATCGTGGGACTTCACCTTATGATCATGTGAGTCAATACTCCTTTATAAACTCCCTTTCATATTTACATCAGATATACATCTATCCTATTAGTTCTGTCCCTTTAGGGAACCCTGGCTAATACAATACATATAATCACATCGGTGTTGTAAAGATTATTAAAACATTTTCTGTAAAGATTTTAAATTCCCCAAATAAGACTTTATGTAAATATTGTTATTATAATTATTTTATGAGATGTAGCTCTTCACTCTAATTAACTATGATTGAAAGTTTAATGCATGCTCAATTAAATAATCCTGGTGGGTATGAGAGTGGTAGTGTGTCTTAGGCAATGGATGGTAAGCTTCTAGAGAACATAGGCTATGTCTTCTATCTCATCATGTGCCTGTGGGTGAGAATTTGCTGGTCCTTTTTATCAAGGTACCTGATACATAGTAGGAACTGAGATAATATTTGTTGAATCCAGAACAAATGAAAGAATCATTGAGATGCAATTAATGTTTGTTAAATGCAGTGCTTTAAAAAGTCAAGGACTTGTACAAACACACAACTTGCTCTTTTCCAACTATGTCTACCCTATTACCTCACAGAAATTCGCAGTGAAAGCTTAGATTCATTCACTGTGAAACATGTTGCACACCCTCCCACTTGAGAGACTCTACCTTGGCTGTCTCCTCAACCTTAAATATTATTCCCCAGACACAGACATGGTGCTCTTCCATGTATCCTTCAAGTTTCTGCTCAAATGTCACTGTCACAGTGGCACTCTTTAAAACTATAGGGCCAGGCGCAGTGGCTCACACCTGTAATCCTAGCACTTTGGGAGGCCACCAGCACTCTGGGATGCCGAGGCAGGTGGATCACCTGAGGTCAAGAGTTTGAGACCAGCCTGGCCAAAATGGTGAAATCCCATCTCTACTAAAAATACGAAAACAAGCTGGGTATAGTGGCACTCACCTGTAATCCCAGCTAAGGCAGGAGAATTGCTTAACCTGGGAGGCAAAGGTTGCAGTGAGCTGAGATGGTAACACTGCATTCCAGCCTGGGCAGTAGAGCAACACTCTGTCTTAAAAAAGAAAAAGAAAAAGAAAAAAAGAAAAGTAAAACTACAAACCACCTTCTCCCAGCTCTATTTTATTTTCCATAGAACTTTCTATTATATCATTTTCTTATTTAATATTTGTCTTTCTCTCTGCAGCTGAAATGTAAGCTCCAATAAAGTGAGAATCTTTGTTTTGGATACAGAATACTGCTGGCATAGAGTAGATGCCCTGTAAATACTTGTGGAATGAATAATTAGACACTAACATATCATTTGAATGTCTTTTGCATCAGCTACCTGATATATAAAATGAAAATAATTTGGTTACCATATTTATTTCATAGGGACTGTTCTGAGAGTTATATTGTATTATATATTTGACATTAAATAGTTTTCAATAAATTCAATGATGATTTTTATAACTGAAAGAATAATGTCATATTCAGATTTGCCTTTTTTTCCACAATTTAGTTAGGGTGCAAACAATGACATTTTGAAATAGCAGAATACTTCAGTTTTAAACATCCAGAGATAAGACTTTTAAAATATGTCATTGGAAAGGGTAAAAGCATCATCTTTATATGCTCCTTTGATCTTTCTGTAGTGTCACATTGTGGGCATATGATATTTGTAAATTAATACAATTTAAAAAACAGGTAGAGCTATAGAACCAAAGTTTAGAGATAGATTTATATTTTATAAATATTTTAAAATTATTTTTAGATTTAGCCAAAATGCTAGAAAATTCACCAATATCTAACACCACTTTTTAGTAAATTATGTTTCCTAGTTGACATTGCTTGAGCAGAACTAATATTAAAATTTTTTCTGACCATCCTGGCTAACACAGTGAAACCCCGTCTCTACTAAAAAATACAAAAAATTAGCCAGGTGTGATAGTGGGTGCCTGTAGCCCCAGCTACTTGGGAGGGTGAGGCAGGAGAATGGCATGAACCTGGGAGGTGGAGCTTGCAATGAGTCAAGGTCGCACCACTGCGCTCCAGCCTGGGTGACAGAGTGAGATTCCATCTCAAAAAAAAAAAAAAGAAAGAAAAATTCTCCTACTAACACAGAAAAAGTTCTTAGAACTGTGAGTCCCAGACATGCAGGGAACCCACGGAGGGCCACTACTATAAACAGATGCCATGCCAAACATAGAATAGTGAGCTGAGACTGGCTGCAATGTTGGGTGAGGAAAGAATGGACAGCGAGGTTGAAACTAGGAATCACGCTCTTTACCTGAATGGTCGAAAGGGCACGCATTCTGATCACACAGCTGGATGGTTCTTTTGCAAACCAGGCTCTCGATGAGACATAAAGATTTTCATTGCCCTTATCTGTCTCCTATGCACTTCAATAATACTCATCCTCTTTTTCCCCATGAGATCATCTCCTTCAGTACTTCATCTTCAACGCTCATCTCTGAGCTGGCGCAAAAATGAAGCTCAGTATAAATAGTCAATGAATAAACTATTGATCCTGTGTACTATTCCTGCACAAATCAAGTCATCTTCACTTTTTTTTCTGCTCTCCTTCCTCCCACTTTATCGTATTTCATCCTCACTACAATCTCCCTCATCTCTATAAGATCTTTTTGTACAAGAAGGTATTTCCACAGTGAATTCACATGCTTCCACCTCCATTTTGAGCTGCCAATTCTGCTAACAATGGGCACCTTGGTAAACAGTAATAGAAAAAACAAAACAAAACAAAAACAAACAAACAACCCCCCAAAAAAACCTCTAACACATCTCACTACTTTGGATAATGATTAATGATACTAAAATAATAAAACATTCATTTATCATTGAATACTGATAAATTATTCCTTTGCCTTAATATGCTGTTGATGCTTAGGGATCAACCAAAAATGTTTCCCACATTTTTAAAACATCACAGGGTTTAATCTTCATTACAAATTTCAATTCAAAATGTTTCTTCTCAGAAGCATGACAAAGTGATTTACAGGAGAAGTAGTGAAAGGACCTTTTTCAAAGTGATTGGAACCTTTCTGGTATAGACGTTAAACATAAAAAAGCATAATGAATGTGTTGGCATTTGTTTCTTATTTGCATACTATAAAAATAAAACAGAGTGTACAGCAAGTTCCTGTTAAATTCACATTACCTGTTTAAATAAGGATATTCAAAAGGCAATGCGATCTAATTAAAATCAAGAAATGGTATTTGAGCCACATTTATATACTTCTATGTTAATACATATACACTAATATTTACCATGCATGCAAAGGGTATACACCTCATTAAGCATACCGGGAGGAAAATTCCCCAATTCCTTCAATTTAACTAGTCATTTCATAATTTTTTTCTAATGTGAATGCTAGCTATTTCAAGTGCTAAACTAAAGTCACATTTAACTATAATCATCAATGCATTAGCAGTTGTAGTCCAAAGCAAACTCTGAAGGACCTTCTCAGAGTCTAAAACTTGATGCATTTTCATGATAATACACTGAAAGCTTGAAAACAAACTATTTATTCTCTAAATGTGCCTTTTTCTCATTGTTCATACTTTCCAGCTTGCTCACAAATGCCCAAATGTTGATATCAATCCTGCTTCTAAGAAACTACAATAAGGTGTTTGTTTTGCAATCCTTTTTCTCCCTTCTCCCACACATAACTACATGATCTTTGAAACTTACAAAACAAACAGGAGAAACGTATCCTTTCAAAATGAAGTAATTGTATGGGTTTATAGTCCTCTAATTTAAGAGTAGATTATGCATTTTTTCTACCATAAAAATTTGCCAATTTGAAAGTTTGTTTAAAATATAAATGTATAAGCATACCTTTGTCTTAGAAATTATTATATGAAAATATGGACAATTAAGTTTTAGGAAAAAAGTGTACGACTGCAGTTTTGGGTCATTAAATGCCTCCTGTTTTGAGAGTTGCTATGCATTTTCAAAGAGCATTATAAAACCTATAGCACTGATTGTTTTCATTAATTAGAATAAAGCAAGAACAACCTCTAGAATCATTTGATTTAAAAGACAATTCTGGTTCAGAACCTTTGGATTTATTTACAACCAATTCCACTTGGTCTATCATTTAATGAAAGAACAGAAAGGTGTCCTTCTCCCATGCCATCCTAAACAAGTCATCATAGTAGAATGCCACAAAAGCCTGTGATGAGGATTTTAGTCTCAGATGTAGCCTATGTCCCCACATGTCTCATAAATTCTTCTAATGCATTTTCACATGCATGATCGTGAATGCCTATTCAATGAAAGGGTTTACCATATGCTACACTTTTCAACTACCAAGAACAAAGGGTAAATGGTCCCTGGCCCTGTATTTGGAACAAAAAGTATGAAAGCAAAACAAAAAACCTCTTACATTTTTACTAAATAAAAGAATGATTGCAGACTGTAAAGGCTTAGTGGAAACTTCTTTTGGCACCATGCTGTTCTTTCTTGAGACCATGCTGCTTTTTCTCTGCTCAGTGAGGGACAGATAGAAAAAAAAGGAGATACAAATGTAGTTGACCTCATGTGTCACCCAATCCATCTTCTCCCTAGTAAAGAACTATTCACTACAGGATAGCATTAAATGTTTCCTTCAGTATGCTTTAAGAGTAATGAGGATTTTTGCTATTTATTTAGGAAGAATTCACTACATAGTAGAGGTAGTTACTATCAAGAGTTTTTTTGTTGTTTTTTTTGTTTGTTTGTGGACTGGGTCTGGCTCTGTCACCCAGGCTGGAGTGCAGTGGCTCGATCTCGGCTCACTGCAATTTCTGCCTCCCCGGCGCAAGTGATCCTCCCACTTCAGCCTCCCAAGTAGCTGGGACTACAGTCACTACAGGCCCATGCCATCGTGCCTGCCTAATTTTTTGTATTGTTTTTGTAGAGACGAGGTTTCCCCATGTTGCCCAGGCTGGTCTTGAACTCGAGCTCAAGCAATCCTCCCACCTTAGCCTCCCAAAGTGCTGGGATTACAAGCTAGTTTTTGTCTTTCAATTTCCCCCTCAAGCTACACGTAATTAGCCTCCTAGTATCAGGCTAAACAATTTCTTATCCTCTTTTTTTTCAACATGTTTTCATGACTCGGAGTATTACTTCTCATCAGATAACTAGTCAGCCAAGACAGAGAGATTTATCCATTTGTTAAGTGCACAACATACTCGCACCAAATTATATGTAAATAATACATACATATGTATATGCAGAAGCTATATGTAGATTATAATATATACAAGTACATACGCACTTTTCCTTCAGCCAACTGCCCCACTGACTCCACTCAGAAATAGCCACCTATGAGACAAAATTACTCAACAAAAAGAAATAAAACAAAACAAGAAAACTAAAAGAACAGTAAAACAAAACAAAACACAACCCCACATTAAAAATTCTACACGTTGGAAGGAGATATGCCAATATCCAAATTTGATGGTAAGTTTTTGTCTAGTCTAGGAAAATGCCTTCTTTTCAAATGATAATTTATTACAATTAGTCTTTCTATCAGTTGGTTATCAGCCTTGGTTGAGTAGACAAACAATTTCCATTCAAGGACTCACTGAATCAAAATACCATTAAAGGTAAATATACTGTAGATGCTGTGAAGCTCAGTAATATGGGATATTATCCCTATCTTACGGTCTTGAAGAAATCTCATAAAAATTATCATTCAAAATAAATGAGTGGCTACATTTCATGTATTATAGGACTTGTACAGTTTTGGTTGAGTAGTGGTTTCATGGTGCCATTTTTTTGATGCGCATCAAAGGGGACTCAGAATAGAAAATTCATTTGGGTTTTTAACTATAAATGTAGGATGCTCACCTTCTAAAAATACTCTTGCCTTAACAATGTTTATTCTTCTCATACAGAATCACTCTGTCCCACTTCATTTCATACTGGACTCTTATTTATTTGTAGAAGAGATTTTATTCTTCACTGAATGTGCTGTAGTTAGAAAATGTTTTAGTTAAGTCTTTCTAGGTGAAACATAGGATCACAGCCTGTATCTTACTAGTCGTCCTAGCAGTAAGCAGTATTGAAGCAATAATATTGCCTGGCTTTGTTTTGGCTTTTAGTTTGGCTTGCAGGGCCAGCTTCTTCTGATCTATTCATCCTAAAGAACATTGTCAGCAAATTTTTTTTTTTAAGGCAACTGCAAATAATTTTTATTAGACTATCTCATTCTTTTTTTAAAAAAAGTCATTAACTTATTTCACTTTTAGCTAATTTTTTCTTTATCAAATGAGTTTCTGTATAAGTAGCATGGCTGTTTTTACTTCCCATGAAGCTACCCTTCCTAAAGCTATAAAAGAAGAAGGAAAAAACTTTCCTTATGGGAAAAACAAACAAACTATATCAAACAAAAGCAAACAAAACTCTATAAAACCAGAATAAAGGCAAACAAAACTCTAGGACACTGGTAGAATGAAAAGCTGGAAAAATTACTATCAACGTACATAGTTTTCAGAGACTTTCTTAATTTAAGCAAGTGTTGTAGGATAGTCATTGATCCTATCTAAATGAATCAGGGTGATCTTTTTCACAATCTCCAGCCTCAATGAAATAACACTTCATTTACGACTCTTACTACAATTATTATTAGACACTAACAGTGTCACCCAGGCTGGAGTGCAGTGGTGTAGTCTTGGCTCACTGCAGCCTCCGCCTCCCGGGCTCAAGCGATTTTCCTGCCTCAGCCTCCCGAGTAGCTGGGATTACAGGCGCCCACCACCACGCCCAGCCAATTTTTGTATTTTGGGGTAGCGATGGGGTTTCACATGTTGTCCAGGTTGGTCTCAAACTCCTGACCCCAAGTAATCTGCTCACCTTGGTCTCCCAAAGTGCTGGGATTACAGGCATTAAGCCACCGTGCCTGCCTTTCATTTACAATTATTAAAAAATACTATGCTTCCTGAGTTGTCCATATTTGAATGAGATACTTATGAGGAATGTGGCATTTTCCATGCTTTATTACTGATAAAATTGTTTGGACATTTCTGCTGCATCATCCATTCTCTGTGATAGAGATTGTGGTACACTAACAGGTGTGTTTACTCCTATAATATGTGCAGCTTGTATAGGGTATGGCTTTTACGAAGTAGTATCATTTTAAAATTAATTGTTAATTTCTATGTGTTTGTCCTGCCTTCCCAACATGTTTATACTCCTTTGATGGTGGGGTTTCTTTCTTATAAGTTTAATTTTCTCATGTATAATGTCTTATATGTTTATGAGTTGTACTGATTAGTAGATATGGTAACCATTCAATAATACCTGTCTTACAATAAAAAAGATGAAGGAGATGACATGTCTAGCAAGAGAAATCCAATAATATTAATGCTTAAGAACCACTGATGTTTCGGTTCTCATTTGTCAGAATTTGATATTAAATCGCTTTTTGTCAAGAATCTGAAAAAACATGTCATAATATAGAATCCTTTAAAAAAAGGGCAATCGAATTCCCTATAGCTCGGAAAGGACTTCAAACTGTGTCATTCCGTTTGCCAACAAGGAATAAATTCACATAAATTAATCTCTCATTCATGTAATGTAGTACGGAAACTTAGAGTCTTGTCAATAGTTCATGAGGAGCTGTAATTTGGGATAGGTAAAGGAAATGTATCCAGTGGCTGTGTATAGTGCTATATCCCTCCAGAATCAATGACTGAGAAAATGTTTTACTCTCTGATTTTCTTTATCTATTAGATATCAAATGTTTGGACTTCTCTCATTTTTAACTTTGAAAATGCTATTCTGTTTTAGCTCCAAGGTATACAGTGACATGTTTCCATCAGAAATGGATCCTAGAACACTTTGAAGCTACTGATATATCACTTCTCTTGAAGTATTTCTGTGGTAGTCAGCAGTTGGCATTGCCTGTGGTAGAAAGCTTCACATTATTCTTGGTGAAAGAGAAAAGAATTCTATCTGGAAATCATTAGGGATCCATGACCTATAAAGCTCTTTGCAAACACCACACAATTTTAAACAAATGCAAAAGTCTTGCTCCACTCATCACTGAAATGACAGGATTAATTAACATCCTCCTGAGATATCCTTAACCCAGAGGTGCTCATCGAATCCCCTTTTAGGTAGACCCTGACTTCATGTGCAGCCTCAAGGATTGGTTGTCAGCATTTACCCTTAAATAAAAGATAGCGACACAAATATTAATTACACAATTTTAATTTTCTGAAGAGTGTCTGGAAAGATCTGGAGCCAGATATAGGGAAGTCTGACTGCTAGTTCCTCTGCTTGCTAGCTAGAGAAATATGTTCCTTTTAAAAATTATTACTAATGGAGGCACATTATTAGTTATTTAAAGACGAACATATTTCCCTAAACCCTACAAGAGAGACCATATAATTTAGTAAAAGAGCATGGGCTTTCACATTTACTAGCTGTGGACCTTGGGTAAGCTTCACAACGTCTTGGATAAGTTAACTAACCTCTGTGAGCCTCAGTCTCTTCAGCTGTAACATGAGGTTAATAAGAGTGGTCTCAGTGAATTGTTGCGTTAGTTTTTAAAGCATTCTATTTGTTTATTTGTCTATTTATATCTCTGTCTCTATTGATATCTCTAACTCTATTTCCATTCCTTCTTTTATATCTGTATTTTAAAGTGAAAACTTAAAAACACTCAACAAATATTAGCTACTTCCTCTGCCTCTGTAATTATTTAAAATTATTATATATGTCTTTTATTCAAATAATCAACCAAATATGTAAATTTCAATTTCAACAAATAACATACTCTAATACACACTTTTTACTGTTTAGTAAAATTGACCTGAAAGATGGAAGGAAATGTACATTTCTTTTCAACAAAGCTACACACAATAAGCAAAATATTCTTTAAATAGCCACACTGTGTTGCCTGATATATTTGATTTTGAATTTATTTTACAACGTTGTTTTCACTTTAATTTTTTTCAGTATTGAAATACAAATAAGCTTCTTATTAACCTACCTAGAACATCGAGCCCCATACAGTAAGACTGTTAACCATTGTAAACCCTGTCATGTCTCTGAGAAGCAGAGGAATTATCTTGTTATCAATTTAATAATGGAACATTGAAGTAAATGATGCCATCCACTGACACCAGTAACACTGTCTCTCTGGGGAAATTCATGTCTGTGAGAACTGTCAATCTAGATAAATACAGACATATTAAACATACTCCCTTCAATCCATAAATCTACCCTTTCTGGGTTGCCTTAATAAAAAGATTCCTTATGTTGATAAAGACAAGCTATGCAGAATATCTTGACATTACTGATCTATAATCCCTTTATTTTAAAAAAGTATTTTGTGGAAGGATTTAGTAAATAATTTAACAAATTTTGATCTACTTCCTTTTTGTGCTTTAGCATAAGTTACATGTAAACATGTAGGTTTTAAATTAATAAAGTATTAATAACTACATAGAGATGTGGGAAATAGATATAATGTATTTATTTCCACTATTTGCTTTGGCAAGCTTTCTTCAAAACACAGCTTACCTTTTTGTTTTGCATTAAAATTGCCTCTAGTTCTAACTGAGATAGATATAAGATTTTTTTTTTTTTTTTTTTGGAGATGGAGTCTCACTCTGTCACCCAGGCTGGAGTGCAATGGTGCAATCTCAGCTCACTGCAACCTCTGCCTCACAGGTTCAAGTGATTCTCCTGCCTCAGCCTCCCAAGTAACTGGGATTACAGGTGTCTGCCACCATGCCCAGCTAATTTTTGTATTTTAGTGGAGATGGGGTTTCAGCATGTTAGTCAGGCTGGTCTCGAACTCCTGACCTCAGTGATCCACCCTCCTTGGCCTACCAAACTGCTGGGATTAAAGGCGTGAGACACTGCACCCAACCTAAGATGATTTCTTACATTAAAAGTATCACACATTTTCCCATGAGAAAATATGACAAGAAAAAGTAAAAATTATCAACATAAATATATCAATGAAATATACAACAGTAGAACACAATGAAAATCTTCTCAGTGCAAAAATACACTGTAAGAACCAAGAAACAAGTTGAGTTGCATTGTTAGTTACCAAAATGTGTTGGTATATCTTAGTTTGCTAGAGTAGACTAAATTCCATTAATGGACACAGGTTTCAGCCAAAGCCTAGAAGCAGTGACACCCTAAAGGAAAAATAAGTATATTGAAAAAAGGAAAAGAAATCCAAGGTGGCAGCAGGGATTCTAAAAATGGCTCTTATAACCTCTAACTGATTTTGAACTCTTACTCCCAGACAATGATGTTTTGGGGTAGAGAGGGCCTACTTGCCATGAAATCATTTGACTTTTTCTTATCTAAGTGCTTCCTGGACAACCCAATGGATATCCCACAGGCACCAGAAACTCCATTAGGCAAAACCAAACTCTTCATCTCCCTTCCCAAATCTCTATCTCCTGGTGCACTTCACCTTTTGTGAATGGAGCCATCCAACACACAGTTGCTTAAATGATAACTGAAAATCACTGTATAATACTTTCTTCTTCATATGCAATACATGCCCTACTCTTGCTACTTGAATAATCAGCATCTCTGGTAATTTCAACTCCTATACCACTCAAAAACTCATCACCTCTTCCACTTCCATTACACTGCTGTAGTTCTGGTTATCCCCACTTATTACCAGGTCCTCCTATAGACTTGGTACGTAATCACTATTATAATACATTACGATTTTGGTTATTCATAACAACCCTGTGAAATAGGCACCGATACTCCAATTTTAATGATATGTTTGATAATTAACAATTATCTTTGAAAATTAACAATTAATAATTTTTGTAAAAAGTTAATTGAAACAGTTTAGAAGAATTCAATATGATGAGACAAAATCTATCTGTAATGCCACCCTCTGCCTCCAGGCCCTTTCCACATATGTGAACACTATTAATGTTGTTTATGTTTATAAAATATATATTTTATGCCAAAAAGATAATATTATGCATACAGTTCTGCAATTTGCACTACATTAAAAAAAGTAAACATTGGTTTACACCTATGTTGGCAATTTTATCCACTGAGTGAAATTTTAATTGAGAGATTTCCAGATCAAAGAGCGCATGTATTAAAATTTTTTTTTTTTTTTTTTTTTTTTTGAGGCGGAGTCTTGCTCTGTCACCCGGGCTGGAGTGCTGTGGCCGGATCTCAGCTCACTGCAAGCTCTGCCTCCCAGGTTCACTCCATTCTCCTGCTTCAACCTCCCGGGTAGCTGGGGACTACAGGCGCCGCAACCTCGCCTGGCTAGTTTTTGTAGTTTTTAGCAGAGACGGTGTTTCACCGTGTTAGCCAGGATGGTCTC
>NW_016803685.1:1158691-1182567 GCF_001698545.2 Rhinopithecus bieti | reverse complement strand
TGAGGCGGAGTCTTGCTCTGTCACCCGGGCTGGAGTGCTGTGGCCGGATCTCAGCTCACTGCAAGCTCTGCCTCCCAGGTTCACTCCATTCTCCTGCTTCAACCTCCCGGGTAGCTGGGGACTACAGGCGCCGCAACCTCGCCTGGCTAGTTTTGTAGTTTTAGCAGAGACGGTGTTTCACCGTGTTAGCCAGGATGGTCTCAATCTCCTGACCTCGTGATCCGCCCGTCTCGGCCTCCAAAAGTGCTGGGATTACAGGCTTGAGCCACCGCGCCCGGCGTATTAAAAAATTTTACTGCTATGTTCAAATTGTTCTGTAGAAACAATGTACAAATTTATAACCCTACTAACAGATTCTGACAATGGCTATTTTCCTTTATGCTCGCATATTCTTCAGAATCCTAGCAGGAAAGAGAAAGGACAGTCAATTGTGGATAAAATGAATAAATGTTATGGAACTACTTACAAAGATACAGCCTTGTGCAGGAAAACCACAAGGAACAGTAGAGGACACTGGGAGTGGCAGTAAGGACCCAGGACCATCTTAAGACCAGAGGATGGCAAAAAGGGCCACCAGACATGAGCTGCGATTTCAGTGACATCCACAGCTACTTCACAGTGACCCTGCAGGAGGCCTCCCCCTCCTCAGTCTCTCTGATCTGTCCTGACTGAGTCCAGCTGGAACCTAGAGGGCAAAGTGACCAACTGAAGTAGATGCAGATACTGCATGGAAGGGAGGAGAGTGGATCTGAGCAGCAAATTGAAAACATTAAGAACATTTTGTAATTTTCTGGGGTTGAAGATGAAAGAGTCTGTGTTTAATATGAAAACCTGTAGATTTTTTTACCTTGCCATATTCATTTCTGAACTCTTACATGTTCCTTGGCTAACTGGTTTTGTCGTCTCCATCCTTGCTTTCCCGTCCATCAAGTTTCCACAGAGCCACTCAGAGATCTTTCCAAAATGCAAGCAGGATCATATAATTTCTCTGCATAAAATCTCTCATTAGTTCTCCATCTCTCCAGGGTAAAGCTGAAACTCCTAGGCAAGCATAAATGGCCCTTCGTAATTGGGCTCCTGCAGTCTAGGGATCTCTTTCCAACCATCATGTCTGCTAATCTCCCATCTGTATTCGGCACTCAGGCAGTAAGGAGTCATTTGTAGTTCCCGGTTGTGAAACATTTTCTCAAACTTGCAAGGGACTGCATCACTCTGCTGGTAATG
Source organism: Rhinopithecus bieti (assembly GCF_001698545.2). Classification (NCBI taxonomy): domain Eukaryota; kingdom Metazoa; phylum Chordata; class Mammalia; order Primates; family Cercopithecidae; genus Rhinopithecus; species Rhinopithecus bieti. Next base: position 1,181,343 of record NW_016803685.1, on the reverse strand, counting down.
CCAGTGCGTCCTCTGCCCACAGGTTGAACTTCTAGTCATTCTTCAAGATGTCAATCAAGAGTCACTTCCTCTGGAAGGTCCTAATCAACTTGCTCTTGTGGTAGAGTTAGGTATTTAATACTCTTAACTACTATGTGACATTGTGTGTTTCTCATCTGCACATAGTTTTCTGAACCTTCCCCCTTGAGATTGCGAGCACTGTGACAGCAGGGGTTTGTTCCTTGTTCACTGTATTCATTTCTCTCTTCTGTATTCAGCACAGACTCTGATATGTTATGGACTATATATTATCTTAGTATCTCCACTAACTTGCCATGTGTACTTGGTAAAGCCCCTTAATTTCTCCAAGTTTCCTAGGTATAAAATGGATGCAATATTAGTGCTAAGGGTTTGGCAAATATTAACTCTTTTAACTTTCACAACAACCTTAAGAGTTAATTTTAGTTAAGCTCTTAGCAGTAAGAGCTCAAGAAATGTTAAATCTTCATGTATTGTATCAAACCGCCAAGAATCTTACTTCCAGAGATTAACTATTTGCATGAAAAGCCATTAGATTTCCCTAGAGAAATGTGAAAAGTTTTGGGGCCTCACACACTAAGACTCCTGAGGTTATCAAGCTTACAATTTCTGAGAAAAAAAAAAAAAAGTGATTGCCCAGAAACTTTGGGTGTTTGAGAAATATAAGGATGGGTTTTTGGTCAGCTTCTGTTCATTGCCTAATCCAGAGTACACAAGAGTGCCTATCCCATAACAGATGACAATACATAATTGTTGGAAGAATGTATTGTGTGTGCTTTAGTTTGGGACACAGCTGCTTATCAATATGAACCAGTACTGTGGCCCAAGGTGAGATACAGGCACCCTGTCTCCATGCCAGGGGATATTACTGCAACTCCTCAGGGAGGTGGAAACACACCATTCAAAGAGCAAGGCAACACTCTGAGCATCTTAAAGACTATTATCTCTGGTGAAAAATTCTCAGCTTCGAAGACCCCATGGCAAGAGCATTAGGAAGAATGTATCCAAAACTGATGCAGGGGAATTTCTGGCAGAGGTGAGTTTCTGAAATGGTAGGAGTGAAACAGTCAGGCATATAAAGCACCAGCCACCGAGGATGGGAGCAGAGAAATATAGAATAAGGGCAGTGGGGATTGGAGTTCTGTATTACAATACCCCTGAAATTGTTGTTTATTCCTATACCTTGTGTTTTCCCTCAGGAAAGCAAGAGATATGGAATTGTTCTCACCAATAGTTGAAAGTGATATTAGGAATTAAGTTTTTTTAAAAAGCAAAGGCCTAACAATCTTTTAGTTATCAGTATTGGTTTGGGGAAGTATTTTTAACATTACTATATTAAAATATTAATATAGGTAGCAATATTTGAATATGGAATTGTTTACAGTTTAGAAAATGTGCATTTCACATAAAATAATGCACTTATTAGAGAGAGTTTTACAATTAAAGGGAAGACAGCTTTCACAATTTAATTGTTTAGTCCTTAACAAGGGACCATGGAAATGACTGGAGAAGCCTTCAGAGGACAAATGACTTTGAATTAGAGAGCTAAGGTCACATGCACAGACTTACTCTGATAACATGTTTGCTGCTGACTAGAGATTGTGGCAGACTGACCTAGGAGAAGACCATGAATGTATGAAACGAAGGAGAGGTAAAGTACAGTAACCTTTATTAGAATGTATTTTTCTGGTCTGGATTTCAGATGTCTCATTTTCTACCTCCATGGGCTATTGGGTCACTGGTATTACTTCATATTGTACAGGTCACAGCAGGGACCTTGAGCACATGACAGGGTGGGGGATTCTGGGAGTTCATTCCCTGAGCACCTACTATGGAACAGGAATTGGACTAGATTCTGAGAATATAGCATTCAAGAAAACATCTGTGACACCTGCATATTTCAAGCTTGTGATTTAGTGGAGAAGAGAAACATTCAAGGAACATAACACAATAGTGTACATTACAAAATGTGGTAAGTGCTACAAACAAGATGCTATCCAAAATAAATGAATGAGTAAACAAATAAAGTGGTCTGTAATACAGTTCGCCCTAAGTGACATGCAAGTGGAAATTTCACAGATGAGCTGGAATCTGTTTTGAGTGAACAATGACTCAATTCGAGTAAGGGGAATATCATACATCAAGTTCCACATGTGGTGAGAACTAGCCATGTTTAAACACACAGAAAAAGCCAGTATTGCTGGATGTTAATGACTGAGCAGGGGATGGAGTGAAGTGCTGTCATGGAAGCAGACAGTAGCCACATAAAAATGTTGGTACTAGCAAGAGAAATCATATTGTAATGATTTTACTAGGAACGAGGTAGAAAACGCTCCAGTCTCCTATGTTGCCTATATGCCCATTTTCTTTGACTTGAAGATGGAGTTGAATAGCACTGAATTCTTGATTTTATTCAAGTCTTTGGTAACCACACAACCTCTGAGTTCATTTTCTGTCTGGTTCACAGTCTGGCCAAGTGGAAAGAGGGGCGTGATTATGGCTAAGTAGGGTAGGTGGAAGGAAAGTAGCAACTTCCTTTGTTCCTTCCCTTTCAGACCTGATATTATCCTAAAGAAGAGAGTACAAAATGACTTTGCAACCCTCCTGCTGGGGAGAGTGCAGAATTGGTCATGGGCAATTGCGAGCACTGAGCTGACATAGTACCCTAGTGACCCGAATGAGTTAATGCATTGTCCTAAAGCTCTAATTTACAACCAGGAAGAATTTGGGGCATTGAGAGGCAGATTGAATAGGTCCATTTTTACCCATTGTGATTTCAGTGACAGGCCCAGTTTGCTCTCCTCTAAACTGGCCCACCAAATCATGCATTCAGACAATTGAATCACCAACCCCCTGACATACTGCAGAATCTCTGCAATGTAACACAGCACTGTCACTTCAGGTTCCAGCTTAACGTACCCTTTCCTTTCTAGTCCTCTTTTCTCTTTGGACATTTTGCACTGAAAAGCTTCTTTGACATTGATTATAAAATAAGAAATTAATATTGTCATTCATCTTTCCACTAGCCTGTGAGTGCAAAATCTTGCCAATAAGCCCACTATAAAACCAAATATGCAACCAAAAATACAACCAGTCCTCCGGATTCTCAGATTTGCACCTCTAACACACCAACACTATGACACATCTGTTTGTCTTTTTATGTGGAACTTTCTTAGTATATAATGATTATATTTATTTTTATCTACTAATGATAACAAGAGACAATTCCAACAAAATCAAAAGCCAGACAATTAAACAAAACTACATTAAAAGCTGTTCATAAGTTTAATAAAAATGATATCTTGAAAGCTCTGAATATTCTTCAGATCAAAGGATATGTGGAAAGGATATGTGAAAACCCATTACACCTATAATAATGGGTGTTCCATGGTTACATAGTGAGGCTCTAGAACTTTTGATAGGGTAGTTTATGCAGAAATAACCATAATTCTGCACGATGGAAATAGAGTAGAAATGTCTCTTTCACCTCCTAAGTAGAAAAGACAACTGAGAGTGGTGGTCAGAATACTATTGGGACAGAAAACATAGACACACGGTTCAGGCAAGACACAGTAACATAGTGTGAAAACAAGACCTGCTAGAACATGAAAGAAGCATCCTTTACTCCCATAGGTTAAAGAATGTCACTAGAATCACAGTAAGGAGAAAATGAACACTGATGATAGTTGCTATGTGTCTTTATCATTTCTTATGCAAATATTTATAGTGATTTTCTCTATAACTCTCATTATACAGTTTGGGCACAGTAATTCTTAGAGGATACCTTTTGTCACCTTTGTAAGATCGATGTTTCTCCGGACACTGATACTAGCATCTGAGCTAGTATGAATCCTTTGAATATTATATTTTGGATTCTTCTGCCCACAGTGAACTGAAAAAAATCCTTTTCTGAATGCCGTTTTATTGAAGGTTAAATTTTTCTCAGAGTTTTCCACAACATATAAACCCAAGCAATTAAAAGTTCCTAAGCTGGTCATTGTCAGCTTCTCACATTACCTTTATTTTAGTATGTTCTGAATTAGTTAAGCACAGGCTTAATCAATTCAGTTTTTCAGATCTGAAATTTTTTTTGTGTTAAAAATATATGAAGTTATAACAATAATATCACATCAATTTCATACAAATTGCACAGACTCTGCCCTAGAAAACCTAGGCTATATGATGACTATGCTTAGGGTATCGCATTATAAAATATTGATAAACTTTTTTTAGAAAGGATTAATTAATTCAAAATCCCCAGGTGATAAATATGTGTGCTTCTGGCATCGATATTAATTTTTAAGCCTATATGAAAATCAGCAGCATAAATAGATGTTACCACATTTCAACTCAAGAAAAACAAAAAATATCTGCCATAGGTCTACTTCTTACAACAATATAATATAACAGATTATGAAAGTGATCTCTGGTGATTTGCCTATTTAGAATCTTTTGGTGGAACACAATTAAGCAAATCAAGATATTTCAGCATAACATTATAAAGGCAAAAACCATCAAAGTAGACCGAACAATTATTATCCTATTAAATATTAACCAAGAATATTGTTACTAAAACTGTAAAAATGAAGAAAGAAGTGAAACTTAGAGATTTCTGCTTTCCTTTTATGACTACAGCTTTTCAAAATTTTAGTCTCCTTTACTGACCCAGCACTTCATTACTCCAGAGGAAAATTTAGAAAAGGTCTTTTATAGAAACAGATGTCTATGAAGGCATCTACAACGGTTCATATGTGGTTAGGATCCTACACCTATAGTTGATCTTCAGAGCGAGAAAAGTACATCTGACATTTTGCAAACAGACTTTATCCAATCATGCTATGGGTTCACCTAAATCCCCCAACTCTGGTCAATTCCCCTGCATAGGATTATAAACAAGTTCTCATTTGAACCCTGACAGCATTCTTTTTATTAATGCCTTTTCACATATTTCACTTATTTGCATTTTAGCTGCACAATTTCATGCATATTATATTTTCAGCTTGGTTTTCCAAAAAAAAAAAAAAAAAAAAAAAAGTCTGCATCTTAACTCTTTAAAACTATAATCAAAGAAGAAAGTAAAGCAAACATTTTAAAAAACTTAACATTTGTCAGTTCCACGTGGTTCTATGCAAAGGTGTTATTACATTATTATTTTATGAAAATAATTTCCATTATTTTTCATTTTTTCAAAATTTAAAGAAAGACATTAGTTGTCATTAGTGTTCATTAAGTATGGGCTGGAAAAGGAGGGTAGCAGAATCAGAAATTGGCTGAGAATTAGAGCAGAAAGGAGGTACCAGGCAAGAGGTCATGAAATTGTCAAAAGTCCACGTGGTGGGAGACATAAAGATAAGGACTTTGGTTCAGATGACAGAAACACAACTTTCAAGACTGCAGAGGTGGCAAAATTCTTTGGGAAAAGAAGGGCAGGAGCTGTCTATGGACGAAAGTGACATGATGGCAAAAGTAACTAGAGGATGATACGTGGTAACAAAGACCATAAATGCTGACAAAGATTAAAAGTAATATACCAAAGGTCTCATGCATATTTGGGGGTAAGAAAGAAGAAGAGAAAGAAATGCAGAGCAATGACCCACGAAGCTGAAGGACAGAAAGAGTGTGGCTTAGTCTCAGAGAATATGGTTTGGTGACAGAATGCTGATTCAACCTCTCTCCAAGTGGCACTGGGAAGCAGGAAGAGTACTGGATGCAACTATTGGCTTAAAAAACAGAGGAGTGACTCTATAGTAGGGTGGGATGAAGGGTAGGAAGGGAGAATGGAAAATAGTGACTTCTATTTGAGAGATTTTTAAGGAATGCTACTCCTTTTCAGGGCTAATAGATATTTTAGTAAAGGCAAAAAGGTAGATACCAGGATCTAGAGAAAAAATTTAGGTCATCAAGAGATGTTAAGAGGATATGTTTCAGAGAGCAGAGTCAAAAGGGGGGTGCTCTAGCAAAGAGGAAAGTTAAGCAATGATGCATGATTTTTATGATGTCACTAACTTTTTAGACCAAACTAGAATTTTATTTTATCTAGTGTCTCTGCAAATTTCTATGGCATAAGAGATTTAAGATTCAGAATTGGTAGAAAAGGACTTTATTTTATGCAGCATATAATATGCTAATTAAGTGGTTTCGAACCTATAGTATTTCTTAATCTATAAGTATTAGTTAATCTTCAAATAAGTCCTTTAAGAAAATTCCTATCTGGCCGGGCGCGGTGGCTCACGCATGTAATCCCAGCACTTTGGGAGGCCGAGACAAGTGCATCACGAGGTCAGGAGATCGAGATTATCCTGGCTAACACGGTGAAATCCCGTCTCTGCTAAAAATACAAAAAAATTAGCCGGGCGTGGTGGTGGGTGCCTGTAGTCCCAGCTACTTGGGAGGCTGAGGCGGGAGAATGGCATGAACCTGGGAGGCAGAGCTTGCAGTGAGCTGAGATCCAGCCACTGCACTCCAGTCTGGGCAACAGAGCAAGACTCCGTCTCAAAAAAAAAAAAAAAAAAAGAAAATTCCTATCTACAACTACTAACTCAGGATACTATGACCCAAAAGGAGGGCTATATATCCAAAGATTTATCTCTTATTGTTTGTTTTTGAGATTAATTATCTGTTTNGGCTATATATCCAAAGATTTATCTCTTATTGTTTGTTTTTGAGATTAATTATCTGTTTATGAAGTTAATTATTTGTTGGTACTATCCATTAAAAGGTAAGTTTTCTGATATCGGAAGTCTTAAAGATCAGACAAAAATGACCTTCACTTTTTTTTTTTCTGATTATTATCTCAAGAGCCAACATAAACCTACTCTTATTTCTGCCTGGCCAAATGACTGACATTTTTGTTTACGTAAAGATCTACACCTTCAGCACATACAGGCAATAATACAAAACTTGTTTGTCTATTCTAGGAAATTACTAAAAAAACGTAACCCCAATCCTTCACTCTATACTAGGTACCAAAATAATTTCACAGCTGATTTAAAACTCTTACCCTAATCTTCATGCCCCAAGTGCAATGTGACCTGTCTAGCCAGGAAACTAACAGAGCATTCTCTCCCTTCCTCTTTCGGCCTTATGTTCCCCAGCTCCCAGCAGTGGTCTGTTCCCATAGTTAACCTCACAGAACAAGATAAAGCTTTCTTGCCCAATGAAGCAAGAAAAAAAAAAAAATCTCTCCCTGAAAATGCACCTCTGTCTCAAACATTTTTTCCAGAAATAGATATTAATCCTGCCCCTTTGCCCACTCAGCCAACAGTCAAAGAACCTCAGAATATAAAAATTCTCAGTAATTTTCTATGTTGCTTCCATCAAACCATTTCATTACATATGACTAAAATGGTGTAGGGAATAGAAAATAGTATGTATTCACCTCTGGAATGATCTCATATATTTTCCAAGCATGAGATCCCACTGGTTTCTCTTATGTGCAATTCAAAGATGCCTAAAAAATGGCTAAGTATTTATGGTTCAGTTAAAATATAAAAGCTTTTTCTTCTACTATTCAATACACACTGTAACAATACAATAAAAGTTATACATTACAAAAGTGATTTCTGAGCCTCAGTGAGAGGTCCATTTAATCAAATCACTGTCAGAAGTGTAGTATCTTTAGGAGAGTGACCTTGCCCAACCTCTTTGTTTATAGATGAGATTATGATTTGCCCAAGTTCATATAGTTGGTGACACAGCCATGAAAGGCTCTAGTTCTTCAAGACCATGGTACACTATTTAATCATTTATTTTAATATGCTCCATGGTTTTCCCCCATAACATCAACAATCCCACAAATCACAGACTTCCTAATACATAAGTCAGTTTTTTTAATCTATTTCTGGAAAGACAGGCAGTTCTTCAAATTCTAAACATGAAAAGAATTTTTTAAAATTTAGTACCCAGTGAGTACATATGTAAATGAATATAATGAATCAGATACCATAGGACAAATTAGTAAGATGGAAGCAATAGAGGCAGGAAAGTAGTAGGTTTGGTTCTTGGGAAGTTTCAGAGTTTAAGCTCATTATTTAGAAGTAACAGGGAGATCCTATGCTAGTAGTCAGGTAAGACTAAGAAATCCAATCATCCAGCCAAGAAATAACAACCACTAAAAGCAAAACAAAAACAACAAAACTTATTCGAGATTTTTAAAAATTAAACTTCATAACATCTCTTACAGACACAAATTATTCAGGTAAATTGAAAATGAACATGTTGTTCAAAATTCAGCAAGTCCTTAAATTTCCCTTTTTTTTTTTTTTTGAGTATGTGTAGGTGTTTTTGTTTGCTCATGTGAGTAACAGTAAGAAAGATTTCAAAATGTGAATATGATTATGATTAAACTGTAGTGTTAATTTAGCCTGAGAAAGTGGCCTTTTGTTAACAGATTATTAGGTAAACAGGGTATTAAATTTTTAAAATCATTTAAAAAGTTTTATAAGGATTCAAATAAAATCAAAATATCAGTTCAGGAAGATTTAAGAGCTTAAGTAGTAAAATAGTGTAAGCATTATTAGAAATGAACATTAGACATGAATTTGGATTTGAGGAATATTATAAATTACAACACAAATTATTATGTAGTCTTAATAATTGTGAGGAGATAATGTTAAATATTTATCTCAAACTATTAACCAGGGTAACCTGATATACATCTTGGTAAATCCAAGTCAATGAAGAATTATTATTTGTTTTACTAAATAGGATAATATAATTGCACCATATGTAGGAGTAGAAATAATTTTATGCTTTCTAAGTTGTTTTATTTTGTATAATTTGATTTTCCATTTTACCTAAGAAAGTGGTATGCTTCTTAAATTTAAATCAATAGTGTATCTGTAAATAAATTTTTACTTAAGAAATAACTTTAGCATACATTTGTCTGCCTTAATCATAAACAGAAAGAAGTATCTTATTTTCTTTGTTTTTTTTGGGGGGGGCGGTCAAGAAATATGATTAGGTAGATATTACATTTAACTGTATTGTATATAGGAGAGACTGAAAACTTTGAGGTCCAATTCTTGGGTTTGCCACTTTTACTCTTTTTATCTTGAGTAAGATACTTCTTATTTCTTAGGATTAGTTTCCACATTTGTAAAGTAAGGATAATAATACCTGCTGTCTAAAATTGTGCCGCGAATTAGTGATAAAGTATGTCTATTACTCAGTCTAGTAACTGGCACAAAAACAAGTAGCTTCTACTAATGAATTTAATCATCATTAATTATGATACCCTGACTAATCGATATTGGCAACATATAATTCTAAAAGATGTGCATCTGAAATTTAATGCTATACTTTTGTGTTTTCTCTAGATTTAACAGGAATAGGGATGTGGAGAAGGGGGTTGTGGAGAAGAAGGGGTAATCAATAATCAAAAACATATTTAAGAAAAGTAGTATGATGTGCTTAATAAATGTGGACAAACTGAACACCAGTTTGCACAAGTTTGTTACCAATATCTTTAACCCTTAGTTTTTCCCTTGGTAAACAAACAGACTAAGTCATATCATGCTTGATAATTAATTATTCAAAGTTTCTCTGGCATTCAATGTCTCTATGATTAACAATTCAGTTATGTTTATTGAGAATGCTAAATAATGGCAACTCACATTTTTCCTACTATCATTAAGACTGTCATGTTCCAGTGATGGCTGGGAGTAAATCTGAACATAAATCAGAAAATCGCAGGAGATGTGTAGTAGTTCCTTAGTTAGAACTATGAGAATGAAGTCATACCCTTGGAGAATTCTAGTGTGTGACTTGAAATATACTTAGTAATCAGTCACTGAAAGACTGACAGATTTGGTCATTGGTTTTTCAGATTCTGCCTAACAAGGCCTACGGGACATAGATTCTAAATGAGAAGAATAATTTTTAAAAAGTATTTTGACAGTTGCCTTTAAAAAAATAGAAACATTTTATGACATGTGTCCTTTACTTATAAGACTGATTTTTATAGATTATTTACCATGCTTGAACCCAGGAGGTGGAGGTTGCAGTGAGCCGAAATCGTGCCACTGCACTCCAGCCTGGGCGACAGAGTGAAACTCAGTCTGAGGAAAAAAAAAGATGTCCTCTTTCATGTGAAATTGAATAAAATATTATGATGCACATAAAAGAGAAGCAGTTGAACTGTGCTAAGCATGGGGCTTGGCCCTAGGAACACTGTGAGACTGCTCTCTGGTAAGGAAGCAGAGTCTTACATGCACATAATTACAAGATGCATTGATTCATGCATTAATAGAAGTATGATTATCCTTCCCCAACATCTGACTCCTCTTACTGAAATACTAGTTTACATCTACATACTTTTTATATCTATCTATATACCAATGTGTAAGCATTGCCTATATGTGAACCAATCCTACTGAGAATTTAGTAGAAGTGGAACCTGAGTTTAGATGGGGGAAAAAAAAAAAAAAAAAAAACAGATAGCAGAACAGGCTTAGCAGTTTTTTCCGGACAATCCTGGGGAGGAAATTTAAAATAGGGTTTTAGAATTGACCTGCAGGACAATTAATTAATTTATTTTTTCTTAAGAAATATTTATTGTGCTCACCCTATGCACCAGCCATTCTTCAAGGAGGTAAAGATTTAGGAGTAAATGAGAAAACAAGGAAAAAAGATTCTTACACACAGAGAAAAAATAAATTTTGTGAGAAAAGAGACTCCATCTGTCTTGTTCAATACTAGGTTCCAAAATAATGCCTGGCATTTAGCATACATTCAATAAATATTAGTAGAATAACAAGAAAAAGTAAAGGAAGAATTTATACAGTAATGAGTATTATTGAGGCACTAAAACCTAGCCATGTGATTGAGAATGACTGGAGTCTGGCATAGGGGCTTGCTTTTAAAATGATGGCCAAGGAAGGCCATTGGGAGATGGTACCAAGTGAATTGATGATTTCTGCTCCAATCTCTTTCTTATCTCTTTATAACATTCAATTATATGAATGTTAGAACTTCTGATATTGTTCCACAGGTATTGGACACTGTGGCATATTTTTTTCTCTTTGATTCATCAGTTTGGCTAATTTCTTTTAATAATTTTTATGGTTATATAATAATTGTACATTTTTATGGAGTACCTATGATATTTTGATATTAGCATACAATGTGAGTACATATTTACAGAGTATCTATGATATTTTGATACAAGCATACAATGTGTAATGATCAAATCACGGTAATTAGGATATCCATCACCGTAAACATTTGTCATTCCAATTCCACTCCTCCAGTTATTTTGAAATCAGCAATTAATTATTAACTATAGTAGCCCTATTATGTTACTGAACACTAGTTCTTATTCCTTCTATATAACTATATTTTTGTAACCATTAACCAATCTCTCTTTATCCTTCCCTTCCCCTCCCCACTACGCTTCCCAGCCTCTGTTAATCTCTATTCTACTTTCTATCTCCATGAGATCAGTTTTTTTATCTCTCATATGTAAGTGAGACCATGCAATGTTTGTCTTTCTGTGCCTGGCTTATTTCACTTAATACAATGTTCTCCAGTTCCATCCATGTTGTTGCAAATGATAGAATTTCATTCTTTTTATGGCTGAAAAATATTCATCTATACCACATTTTTTAAGTCCATTCATCCATTGACGGACACTTAGGTTGAATCCATATATTGGCTATTGTGAATAGCGCTGCAAAAAACATGAGGGTGCAGATATCAATCTGATAAAGTGATTTCCTTTCTTTTGCATATATACCCAGCATCAGGACTGCTGGGTCATATGGTAGTTCTATTTTTAGCTTTTTTAGAGCACCCCCCTCCACCTATACTGCTTTCCATAGTGCCTATACTAATTTACATTACTATGTCTTCAACCTCACTAATTCCTTCCTCCATCTTGTCTAGTCTCCCTTAAGCCTGGCCAATGAATTCTTCATTTCTCATTAAGTTATCATTCACTTCTTTTAGTTCTCTTTGGATCTGTTAAAATATTTATTTTACAACCCTCTGATAAAATTCCACATCTTTTCATGACTGTTTTTCCACTTCTTCCACTAGATCTTTTTTTCCCCACATTTATCATGGTTATTTTACGTCTCTATCTGATAATTCCAATTCTATCTGTGGATCTACTTCTATGGAGCACTCTCAAGAATATTCTGTTGATCTTGGGCCACATTTTTGTTTTTCTCATGTCTTATAATTTTTTATTGAGTGCCAGGTGCTTTCTGTAAAAGAGCAATAGAAATTTACAGAAATAATAGCCATCCCCAGAAAAGGGTACACCACTTCTCTTATCAGGCTGCTAATTATGAGACTGAGTGGATTAAGTCTATAGTTAAGCCGAGTCTGGGTTGTGCCATGGCTTTAGTTAGATTCGGTTCTTCATTGCCTTCAAATGTGTTGAAAGCAGAACCTTCTCTTCAGTAGGACTTGGGATCTGAGTCCCAGAAAGACTCTAGAATCTCTTAATTTATTGTTAGTCCAGTAAGCAACTTTCTGAACCAAGGGATATCTCCTGCTGCTTTACACATCAGCTCCTAGGTTTTTGGGTTGTTCGGGAGTTCTCTCCGCTCTCTAGTTTCACCATGGCTTTTTGTGCTTCAGGGTATCTTTCTACTGATCTTCCCTTCCTCTAGCCTTCCAAAGAGTCACTGCAGTACAACTAGTGAAGGCCTGGAATGCACTGGGGGGATTTCTCTCAAGGCTTTTTCCCTGCCTTAGCCTTCAGCAGACCTCTTTTAACTGGAGGAGGTCCTGCTTGCCTTAGGGGGTATCTCTCTCAGCTTGGCTGCCTTGGCTTTACATTTGGTTGACAATACACAGTGAAGTCCCGAGACAGTTGGCTGGTGAGTCAGAGATGGTCTGTGCCTGGGTTTTTTGGAGTTCTCACACATCACACAACTCCAAACACATTCATTAAAAGTTCTTTACAGTTTTAACTGGTGTCTCTATGGTGACATCTTCCTTTCACCATTTCTCTGGGGAGCAAAGCAGTCATGAGTTTCTGCTCTCCTTGTCACTTTCTGAAATTTAGTTCATTTAGGTTTATTTGCATTTTCAGATTTCAGGTAAGTTTTTTAAAAGTCTAATTTTGTGGCTTATCTCTTTTGTCATGGTTATGAGGGTAGGAGTAATAATCTCTCATAGCTTTCTACATCCTTACCAGAAGCAGAAGTCCTGCCTGAATTTCACAGTCATAACCTAGCCATATGGTATCTATTATCCTAGTAGTCTGCGTTTGAATTGGAAAGGCCTTGGAAGGTTTTAAGCAAGAGATTAGGCAACAACTGTGAGTCATAAAACATTTCATACAACTCTGCAGTTGAATAGTAAGTATGAAAATATATGAAATGTAAAGCATTTGAGGAATAATTATAGTCGAGGTAACAATAATAATTACTGTTATATGGTTATATGTCATTTCTCATATTGATTGCTAGTTTCCAGTAATTTATTTAAAAACTTATTGTACACATAGCCATTCCAGCCTATAATTGTGTTCATTTCCTATATTAAGACATCGCCCCACCCATACTTTGTAACCCAAGAGCCATAAGTAAATTTACAATTTAAACTAAATTGGGCACAAAACAGTCACTGATCATTTTAATATTGAAGGTTTTAAAGGACACATTATGAAAAAATTAAAATGCAAAAAGCAGCACAAAGTTAAATTAAATTATTTATTACGGAAAGATTAGTCAATCTGGTTACTTCCCTAAATTTTGCATGAATAAAATATTACAGAAAATTTCCTTTTGGCTGATCAGTATATAGATCAGAAACTCCCCAAAGAAGATGTATTAATAAAATTAACTCATTCCTTATTAATGCTCTAGGCATTTTAACAACATGCAAAGTGAAATATCTACCTCAAAAATGACTTTAATGATAAGTTATTTCTTTGCTTCATGTACACAATGGATAATTAGTTCAGGAAAAGAATCTCAGAGGGAGAAAAAATAGCCCACTGTGAAATTCACAAATACTTTCCTTGGATTGGGTACAAATGCTATTCAGGCTAATACCAGGGATGCATAAATTCTTTCTATCCTATTTACAATCCAGTCTTGATTAGTTAGGAGCTCATTTTCCAGTTTGTGAATTATCTAGGTCTTTGATTCTTCTCTTCCCTCTGGCTGATTACCTTTCCCATTTCTCTGCTCATTAGCACCTCCACCGAAGGAAATGAAAATCCAGATGAAAAAGAAAAGTAAATCATTCATAGATAATTCTAAATAATCTCATGTCTGGCTTTAAAAAACAATCTTTTTATTGTGAGGAAGTATATATGCATAGTTTTATTTAAGATAATATAGTTTCTTAGTAGAACAGTGGGGACTGTGTGGTCAGATGTTCTGTTATCAATTTGAAATTCTACCGCTTACTATTTAAAAACTATCCTTAGGGAATTCCTTACCTTCATCCAGATATCAGTCTTATGCGATTGGGATGATATTCATATCTTTTTTGTGAGGTTATTGTGAGATCAATTCAGAGAAATACACATCTGTATTCTACAAATGACTATACAAAATTAAAAAATTGTTATGTTTTCAATTTGTAAAACCCCTTTGTCAATTCTTGTTTCTTTTATTTTCCTTAAGAATCAGTTTGCTTTGGGGAAAAGGCTCATCGTCAAAGTATATTTCTTTTTTTTTTTCTTCTTCCTTGCTCCTTTTAAAAAATCGTACCTTTTCTCTCTAACATGGTTATGAAATACACTGGTAGAAAGGTTGAAGAGACTGGTAAAAATATGGTTACATCCTTACCAAAAAATTTCATTCACTGATTCTTCCCTGCCTCCTATTAAAATGGATGACTATTAGTTACCTGTATTAGTCTATATTCTTACCAAAATGGCCCTCATTCTAATTTGTACTTTTATAAATTTTGGTTATTAAAATGAAGACATATCCCACAGAGTAAAATTTTCAGTAAATTAGAGAGTTCATTATACACATTTAACTACTATATCAAAGTATTCTTCATTTATCTTATTTTAAGGATGTCTGATTTGCCTGGTGATTAAGCTAGTAGTCCAATGTCTCCCATGAACAGTCTCTTCTTAATTGATTTACAATTAATTGGATCATATTTTTGGATCACAGATATAGTTTAAACTGAATCAATTATGTAACCAGAAATAATGATTAAAAAAGAAAAGCAGTCATTAAAATACAGTACATGAACCCTTAAAACAATAATGTGTTAAGTATTTGTTTTTTAAAAGCTATTTTAAACAATAAAGAGGATGCTTTCAAGTAAATATCTTAGAAGACCTCAGGCGGAAATGTGAAATTAGTTCTTTGTGAAAAATAAATATCTAAAGAGTATTCCCTGTAGGGTACAATGTAAAGGTATAAACTAGCTACTGGCAAAAAAGGAAGCTGGGGGAGAAAAAAAATATAGTTATCAATAAGCCCCCCAAAGAGTAAAATGAAACAAATAGTTTGTAACAAAGCTAATGCAACATATATACTTGTAGCATATTCTGCTAAATAAAAACTTTATATTGCCTCCTACATTTAAACCTCTCATAAAACAGTTGTGCATTTTTCTAAAATTGCTTACAAATTAGCAGATTAAATGGGCCCTTTGAGACAAAAAAAAGGTACATTTTAAAGACTTGAGGGGATAAGTAGGAGGAAAATAATTGTTACAGGTTTCACATTATCCTTTCTTTTCCTTCTTTCCCCGTCCTTTAAGAGATTGCATTAGAGCTGAGTTCTCAACACTGATTTTTATGAAATAGTACCAATTGATACTAAGTAAGATTACATTAGAGTTGAGATCTCAACACCAATTGTTATGAAATATTACTAAACTGATATTAAGCGAGCCTACTGAACAAAGCTCTTCAGCTCTTTGAATATGAATTTTATTTTCATTTTTTGACATGAACTGGGCATGTGACAAACATATGCAATTTATAAATTGTTTCCATTGCCTCTCTCATGAGCTAGTTTATACCAAGAAGGAATCTACATTCACTGCATCATTGCCATCCCTAGGGTCTCTTTCACATGGTTCAGTGTGTTAGATGTTACACTTCCAACCTGGAAAGACAATATTCTCACCCAAAATGCAGCCTGACAAATTACAAAATGAAGGGGAATTTGAGAAAGAGTATGTTGTAGCCAGTAATGCTGTATAATGACTCTTTTAAAAGGTTTGATGGATTTTCTCAAGATTCTTCTTTTACTGAATGACATGAACCACCAGCATTTTAATCTTCAGCAAAGCCAAAGCTTAAAAATCCAATCAACATTTCTTTTATTTCTTAATACTATATAAGGTCATTTTTAACTTCATGTTAATTCCCATGACTCAGTATCAAAGTGAGGATGATCAAAATGCTAGAGGGTGTTAATTGACTGGTGTCTTGAAGAGCTGGGTAGGGACTGAAGAGCTAGGTAGCCAGGCTTTAGCGATTCAACCCAACCTAAAAGTAATTCCCAAGATGCATTCCAGGAAAAGAGCTATAATAATTTTAAGTTAAACTAATTTTTAAAACAGTTTTATGGAAGTATAATTCTATATATGTTATATAAAGTATAAAATAATAAATTATATAAAGTATACAATAAATTATACATACTTAAAAGTATACAATTTTATAAATTTTGACATATGTAATACTTTGAGACCATTATCACAATCAAGATAATGAACATATCTATTTTGTCCAAAAGTTTCCATGTGACTATAACTCCTCTCTCCCACTCGTAACCCCTCTGTCCATGAGGCAACTATTAATTTACTTTGTGTCACTACAGATCAGTTCACATTTTCTAGAGTTTTAGGATGACATAATAATATATGTGTTTTTGTGAGATTTTTTTTTTTGAATCTGGATTCCTTCACTCAAAATAATTATTTTGAGATTAATACATTTCGTTGTATGTATAATAGTTCATTCCTTTTATTGCTAAGTGATATTTCATAGTATGAATATACCACAATTTGTTTACCTTTTCAGTTGGTGAAAATATGAGTTGGTCCCAGGTTTTTGTTGTTGTTGTTGTTACAAATAAAACTATGAACATCCCCGTACAAGTCTTTGTATAGATACATGTTTTGTTTTCTCTTGGGTATATATCTAAAAGTGAAATATCTGGGTCATATGATGGGTGTATGTTTAACTTTCTAAAATAAACCTGCCAAAGTACTGTATCAGATACATGATTTACAACTATTTTCTTTTTTTTTTTTTTTTTAGAAGGAGGCCCGCTCGGTCGCCCAAGCTGGAGTGCACTGGCCAGATCTCAGCTCACTGCAAGCTCCGCCTCCCGGGTTTACGCCATTCTCCTGCCTCAGCCTCCCGAGTAGCTGGGACTACAGGCGCCGCCACCTCGCCCGGCTAGTTTTTGTATTTTTTAGTAGAGACGGGGTTTCACCGTATTAGCCAGGATGGTCTCGATCTCCTGACCTTGTGATCCGCCCGCCTTGGCCTCCCAAATTGCTGGGATTACAGGCTTGAGCCACCGCGCCCGGCCTATTTTCTTTCAGTCTGTCATCTGTATTTTCATATTTTCTTTCTTTATATTTTCATATTTCTTTATAATGAGTTTGAAGAGGAAATGTTTTTAATTTGTATCAAATCACATGTATCTTTTTTTTTCTCTTTCAAAGGCAGTAATTTTGGTAGGTTTCTGACGAATATTTACCTAACAAAGGTAAAAAGTTTTCCTCTTTGTTTTCTTCAAAAGGTTTTATAGCTTTAGGTTTCTCATGTAGGTCTATAGGTATTTTAAGTTAACTTCTATATATCATGTGAGATCTGAATCAAGGCTTACTTTCTTGTTGCATAAGAATACCCAATTTTTCCAGCATGTTTGCTGAAAAGACTATATTTTGTCCACTGAATTGCCTTTTTGCATCCTTGTCAAAATCAGTTGTTCATATAAATAATTTGTGGGTTGTTTGTAGGACTCTATATTCTGCCACATTAATCTATTTGCCTATCTTTATGCCAACACAGACTATCTGATTACTGTAATTTTAACATATCATGATATCAGAAAGTTTTAGACTTCCAACTTTGTTCTTTATGAGTTTGTTTTGTAAGTCCTTGGCACTTTCATATAAATTTCCTGATCAGCTTGTCAAATTCCACGAAAAAGGTTTGCTAATATTTTGATTGGGATTGCACTTTATCCATAGATAGAAATGGGAAGACTTGGCATCTTAACAATAGCGGCCCCTCTGATCTATGAATACAGTATATTCTTCCATTTATTAGGTTGTCTTTAATTTCTCTCAGAAATGCATTGCTGTTTTCAGTGTTCTTGTCTTTCACATCTTTTGTCAGATTTATCTGTATTTCATGATTTGCTGCTACTGTAAATGATATATTTATTTCATTTTCCAGTTGTTTATTGCTTGCATATAAAAATACAATTAATTTTTACAAGGTAATCTTATATCCTGCAACCTTGCCAAACTCACTGATTATGTAAAGTATTTTGACAGGGCCAAATCTAGGATAGGCAAGTTAGGTATTTATCTCAGGTGCAAAAATTAAGGGAATGGCAAACGTCTCAGTAATGATGGTGTTTTACCATAATAATAATAAAAATCTAGAAACAACAGCTTGTGGGCTATCTGTCTGTTCCTGTAAATTAAGTGATGTTTTTTAGTTGTTTGTTTCTTTGGTATATTCCATGGATTTTCTACAGTTTTACTTCTTCCTTTGCAGTCTTAATTTTTTCTTCTAATTGGACAGGGCAGAATCTCTAGCACAATGTGGAATAGAAGTTGGTGAAAGCAGATATCCTTATTTCACTTAGGAGCAAAGCATACAGTCTTTCACTATTTAGTATGATATTAGTTATAGGCTTTGTTGTACATGCCCTTCATCAAGTTAAGGAATTTTCCTACTATTAGTTTGCTGAGATGTTTTCCATTTTAACTAAAATAGATTTTAATTTCTTCAAAATTGTTTTCTATTGGGCTTATTGAGATAATATATTTTCTGATGATTATCACTATTTAGTTTATAACATATGAACTATGTTACTTTAAAATACTAACCCTACCTGGAGTTCCTAGGATATGCCTCATTTGGTGATGATGCATTTTTAATATATATTGTTGACTTTGATTTGTTAACATTTGTTTAGAATTCTTGCATCTGTGTTCATGAGGTCCTCAGTTTTCTTTTCTTGTACTGTCTTTCTCCAGTTGTGGTATCAGGGTGTTGCCCCATAGAATGTGTTGAGAAGTATTCCATCTATTTTACATTTCTGAAAGGTATGTATAGAACTGGCACTATTCTTTTCTAAATAGTTTAGCAAATCTACTTGTGAAGCAATCAGGGCCTGAAGTTTTATTTTCTCCAATGTTATCTATTGTCTCTTGAATAAGCTTTTATAGTTCGTGTCCTTCAAGGAAACTGTCCAGTTCACTTAATTTGATTAATTCATTGACATAATGTTGCTCATAATATGATGTTATTTTCCTTTTAGAATCTATAGAATCTGCAGTGATGTTAGATCTCTCATTTTCTATATTGTTAATCTGTGTTTCTTCTTTTTGTTTCCTGATCAGTCTGGCTAAAGTTTGGTCAATTTTTTGGGTCTTCTGAAGGAACCAGCTTTACCTTCATAGATTTTCTCTATTATTTTTCTTTTTCCAATTTCACTGCTTTCCCACTCTGATATTTACTATATCATTTATTTTATTTACTTTGGGTTTAAACTGCTCTTTTTCTAGTTTTAAAGTAAAAATGTAGGTCGTTAACTTGAGACTTTTTTCATTTTGATATATGCATTTGGTACTATAAACTTCCCGATGAATAATGCTTTTATAGCACACAAATTTTGACATGGTGTATTTTAATTTCCATTTAGTTCAAGGTAATTTCTAATTTCTTTATGATTTTTTCTTTGATCCAAGGGTTATTTAGAAGTCTGTTTTCTAAGTATTTGAGACTTTTCCAAATAAGTTCCTGTCATTGATTACTAATCTAATTCTCCTGTGGTAAGAGTATATACTTTGTATGATTTGAAATGATTTAAAATTATTGAGACTTATTTTAGGGCCAATAATATGGTCTATCTATCTTACTAAATATTGTCTATGTATTTGAAAAGACTGTATTCTATTGCCATTCAACAGCATGTTCTATCCATGCCAATGAGATAAGTTGGTTGATAGCATTTTTCGAATATTGATAGCCTGACTATTGTCTTATTATTTCCTTTTTTTTTTGTTTTGTTTTGTTTTGTTTTGTTTAAATAGAGAAGGAATCTCACTACATTGCCCAGGTTGGTCTCAAAGTCCTAGGCTCAGCAATCCTCCTATCTTGGCCTCCTAAAGTGTTGGGATTACAGATGTGAGACACTGTGCCTGGGAGTTTTATTGCTTATTGACAGGAAGGTATGGAAATCCCCAACTATAATTGTGGGTTTTTCCATTTTTCCTTACAGTTCTATCAGTTTTGCTTCATGTATTTTGATGTTCTGTTATTAAATGCATAAATACCTAGGACTGTTATCAGAAGAAATGACTCTTTCGTCATCATAAAATAATCTTTTTTTTTTTGCCCCTGGAAGTATTCCTTGCTTTTGTATCTACTTTGTCTGCTTAATAGCAGACAAATATCAATACAAATATTGCATGTTTTATTGGAAGACAGTTAGCAGGGAATATATATTTTTTGATTGCTTCAATTTTCTTCTATTTATGTTTTTATGCTTAAACTCATTTATTATAAGCAGCATACAATTGACCTTACCTTTTAAAGATCCAATCTGAAGGCCAGGAGCAGTGGCTCACGCCTGTAATCGCAGCACTTTGGGAGGCCGAGGCAGGGGGATCACTTGAGGTCAGGAGTTCAAGACCAGCCTGACCAACATGGAGAAACTCTGACTCTACTAAAAATACAAAATTAGCCATGTGTGGAGACGCATGCCTGTAATCCTAGCTACTCGGGAGGGTGAGACCTTGAATCTGGGAGGCGAAGGTTGTGGTGAGCTGATATCACACTACTGCACTCCAACCTGGGCAACAAAAGTGAAACTCCCTCTTAAACAAACAAACAAAAAAAATCCAGGCTGGGAGCGGTGGCTCAAGCCTGTAATCCCAGCACTTTGGGAGGCCGAGACGGGCGGATCACGAGGTCAGGAGATTGAGACCATCCTGGCTAACACGGTGAAACCCCGTCTCTACTAAAAAATGCAAAAAATCTAGCCGGGCGAGGTGGCGGGCGCCTGTAGTCCCAGCTACTCGGGAGGCTGAGGCAGGAGAATGGCGTGAACCCGGGAGGCGGAGCTTGCAGTGAGCTGAGATCCGGCCACTGCACTCCAGCTTGGGCGACAAAGTGAGACTCCATCTCAAAAAAAATAAATAAATAAAAAATAAAAAATAAATGAAATCCAATCTGAAAATCTCTGCCCTTTAATAGGGGTGCTTAGATCATTTACATTTTTCATGAGATTATTGAATGGTTAGGTTTAACTCTCTCATCTATATACTATATGGTTTCTATTCGTCTCGTCTCTTTTTTATTCATCTTTCCTCTTCTTCTGCTTGCTTTTGGATTAAGTACTTTTTATTATTCCATTATATATTTATTGCTGGTTTTTTGGCTATAACTCTTTGCAGCATTATTTTAGTGACTGTTTTAGAGTATCCTTAAGATACTCTTAGAGCATCTTTGAATTATCACAGCCTACGTCCAAGTAATAGAAAACTTTATAAAAGCTGTTAGAACCATAAAGTAGTATACTTCCATCTCTTCCCTCACAACTTTTCTACTATACTCATACATTTAGCTTTATATATGCTATAACCCCCACATTATCTTATTTTTTTGTTTAAACAACCTATTTTCTTCTAAACTGAGTTAGTTAATGGGAAAACATCATATATTTACTCATGTAGTTACGAATTCTGGTGGTCTTTATTCCTTTGTATAGAACCACAGTTTGACATGGCATCATATTCCATCTGCCTAAAATAGTTTAGCATGATGTAGTGTAGACCTCCTTTTATTGTGCTTGAAAAATTATTTATTTCACTTATATTTTTAAAAGGTATGTGGCTGGATTTTGAAATCTAGGTTGATATTCGTCCTTTTCTTCTTTCTTTTTTTTTTTTTTTGAGACGGAGTCTCGCTCTGTCGCCCAGGCTGGAGTGCAGTGGCCGGATCTCAGCTCACTGCAAGCTCCGCCTCCCAGGTTCACGCCATTCTCCTGCCTCAGCCTCCCGAGCAGCTGGGACTACAGGCGCCCGCCACCTCGCCCGGCTAGTTATTTGTATTTTTTAGTAGAGACGGGGTTTCACCGTGTTAGCCAAGATGGTCTCGATCTCCTGACCTCATGATCCGCCCGTCTCAGCCTCCCAAAGTGCTGGGATTACAGGCTTGAGCCACCGCGCCCGGCCTTCTTCTTTCAATACTTCAAAGATGTTGCCCCTCTGTCTTGTAGCTTAGATTGTTTCTGACAATTAATCACATTAGTAACTGTTATATGTGTTTCTCCGTACAGAGCACGTCTTTATTCTCTGGCTGCTTTTATGATTTTCTCTTTATCACTGGTTTAATTAATATGATTACATTATACTTCCTGGTATGGTTTTCTTAATGTTTCTTATGCTTGGAGTTGATGAAGTTTCTTGTGTTTTTTTTTTTTTTTTTTTTTTTTTTT
>NW_016803685.1:1113501-1155579 GCF_001698545.2 Rhinopithecus bieti | reverse complement strand
TTTTTTTTTTTTTTTTTTTTTTTTTTTTTTTTTTTTTTTTTTTTGTTGAGGGGTGTTTTGGAGGGTTTGTAGTTTTAGGCAAAAGTGGAAGCTTTGCACTATTATTTCTTGAAATTGTTTTCTGTATTTCCACAACTTCCTTTGGGAACTCTAATTACACATATATTAGGCCACTTATTGGCACCAGCTCCCTGATGGTATGTTTATTTCTCTCTCTGTCTGTGTGTATGTGTGTGTGTCTGTGTGTGTGTGTGTGTGTGTGATTTTGGATAGCTTTTATTGTTATATTTTTAAGGTTACTAATCATTTCTTACACAATGTTTAATGTGCTGTTCATAGCTTCCAGTGTACCTTTCATCTTATTCATTGTAGTTTTCATTTCTGGAAGTTTTATTTAGATCTTTTATCTATCTTCCATGTCTTAGCTTTTTGAACATAAGGAATATAATTAAAATAACAGCTTTATTGTACTTGTCTGCTAATTCTAACATCTTGTCAGTTCTAGGATGGTTTTAATCTATTAATTTTCCTCCTATAATGGCTTATGTTTTTCTACTTATTTACATAACAGGTAATTTTTTTTATTGAATGCTGGATATTGTGAATCCTACCTTGTTTGGTACTAGGTATTTTTGTATTCCTATAAATATTCTTCAGTTTTGTTTTGAGTTGCAGTTAAATTATATGGAAACACGTTGATCCTTTCAGATCTCACCTTTAACATTTGCTGGCCATGACCAAAGCAGTGCTCAGCATAGGGCTAATTATTTCCCAATACTTAATTAAGAGTCTTATTTATATTCTATTCAATGCTTGTGGTCATAGGGTTTTCCAGTCTGGCTGGCAAGAACAGTCACTATTCCCAGATATATGTAAGAACCAAGGAGTAGTCCATGTCATTCATCCTTTTTCCCAGTCTCTTTACTCACATGCATGAGCTGATCTGTACTCTGCTGCATACTCAAGAGAAAACCTGCAGATCTCTGGAATTCTCTCCATGCAGCTCTCTGCTTTCTGGTACTTTATCTTGTGAATTCTAGCCACTTGCTCCATCTCCTCAACTCAGGGTCTGGGGCAAGTCCTTTGTTTTCTGTCTATCAGTGACCACTCTCCTTTATTGCCTGATGTTCCAGGTCTTAAAAGCTGTTGTTTCATGTATTTTCTAAGATTTTTGTTGTGGTTGTTTCCATTGGGAGGGTAAATTCAGTCTCCATTTCCATCTAGGATGCACTAACATTTTATTTTAAAGAACTACAAATGTCCTATGTCAAGAAAATACTTGGCTACGTGGAGTCGTAAACTAATCACAGAACTGTGAGCCATATTACATATTCTGATTCATTTTTTGCTACCTTTGTTTTGTGAAATTACATATATTTTATTTTTTTTCTCTGCTTCTATGCTGATATCAAGAAAATAGCTGTCACTATTTAAGTGTTTTAATGAGAAGCTGTTAAGTGAAATGAATGAATGATATTAAAGCATGAGAGTATAGTAAATAAAACATTAGACAAATAGTCCAAAAACTTACATAATACCAGGACATATAATGAACTCAAATTGAAGGAATCACTGAAAAACATATTTAGCCAGTTAGTGTTTAATTTTAAATTGGTAACTATTTCTGAAATGAAGGTTTTTGTATAAAACCACCAGTTCACCAAGTTTTTGAAAATCAGTTGGGCAATACACTTTAAAAGCTATACACATGCTGTCACCTTTGACTTGACAAATCTCCCTTTCATAACATATAAAAAAAAAATTAAAAGTAGGGATAAAAACCAAATGCATAAATATTCTATGCAATCTAATTTATGGTAGTGAATAATTACCATGTATTGAAATGCTATACACAATCTTTCACAATGTTTACAACAACCTCTGAGGGTCACACAGATGAGGAACTGAGGCTGAGAGTGTCATAAAAAGCAACTCAGAGGAGATGTTGAGATTCAAATCTGTTCTGACTCTAAGCCCTCTGCCTTTAGTTCCTAGACTACAACAACTCTAGGAAAACAGAGTTTTGTTAGGATAAGTGGTCATGGATGTTTTCACTCCTAACCACTCATATTTTAAATTTCCACTACTATTATGATATATTCTTATTTTTTTGTAAATTAGAAGAATATTTTTAAAGGTCCACAAAATAATGTCACTAGATAATCTGAGTTAAAATTTGCCCCAAAGTTTGGCAATTTCTTTCTGGAGGATGGGATGCAAGTATATATTGACTCTAGAATTCATGAATATCAGAAAATCACTACGTAAGCTCTAGTACAAAAAAGTGAACTGTTTCCTGGGGGTTTACTAGTCTTCCCTTCAATAGCTGCTTCAGCAGTTTCCTAATTTATTTAAAATAAATCAGCATGGGACTGTGTAGAAATCAACAGAAACAAGGACTTGACATGCTCAAAAAATTCCAGAGGGAGAAAAGGAGGAGTCCCTTCAGTACAGAGACTCTTAAATTTCTCTTTGTGACTATTCTCTTCGGGGTACAAGGCAAAAGAACTAAGGTGATGTTCATGCTCTCTAAGTTCTTTGATAAGAAACAAAAGTAATTATCTTGTACTGGCCATTGCTGGCCTGACAACAGATATAGTTTCACCTGTTATTAAATTTTGTTTTTTTAAATAAGTTGTGTGAGTAACAAAATCCCCTATTTCTAATAAGTGAAACTTTAAAACTTCAAAGAAATGGAAGTCTACTTTTGCTGAGGTAGTCTTCATGGAGATGGCAAGAAGACTGTACAGGGACTGTGGGCTAATGTACACCCATCAAATAAGCAATAAGCATCCTCCTCGCTTGCAGGACACCTAAATTTGACTCAGTTCCCTGACTTCCCCTATTTTGGAATATAGAATTTCAGATGAGGCCAGGTAACAGCTCAAATCCAAGTCCAAACTGAGTCCCACTGACCCTATTTTCTATAGACAGCTACATCCTAGAAAGCAGTAAGAGCTGGGCATAGAATGTCTTTAGTTGGGAGTAAGAGCAAGACAATGCTTGGCTGATAACATAACTTCTTTCTTTGTCAAATCATTTGCTTTCTTTTGTGAAAGTTTATATTTAAGAATGCCCATTTAAGAGGGTGGGAAAGGAAGGATTGGAATAACATATATTCTTAATTTCTCAGGCTACTTAGGGCCAAATGAAATATTTCTTCAAGGTGTAATGGAAAGCCTTCCCGGTCTAGTGCTTTCACTCACTAGCTGTATGACCCAAGATAGTCAATGCAATATCTCTAAATGTCAGTTTCATCATGTGTTAAAATGGGGAAAAAAAATCTCTGCTTCACAGATACATAAAGCCCTTAGCACAGTGCCTGAAACATATAAAATGCTCTTAATAAACTGTTCTGATATAGGAATTTTAAGAATGTTTAATAACATAGGGCAAGAGCCATAAATAATGCTGCGTACGCAGTAGAATCAATTGACGAACTTTATAAAAAATACACACACGTATATACAGACACATATACACACGCATATACATATGTGTATATAGATACACATACATACATATATATTCATTGTATCCATGGAGATTTCTGAAATGATTGAACAGAATAGGGCCTAATCATAAATACCTTTTTTAAAGCTTCTCAGGAGATTCCAATATCCAAACAGAATAGAGAGCTACTGGACACAGGTTCTTAATCTGCAGTCCAGAGACTATAGAATACAGAAATCCATAAACTTGGGTGAGAAAACATGTAGACCTTTATTTTTACCAATCTTCTAAACTTTGGCATTTTTCAATCATGAATGTATAAATTAAAAATAAAGCCTCTCAGGCCCCAGGTGAGACAGCATGGACTCTTTGTGTCAATAAGATACCAAATTATAAAGGAGACCTGAGGACATGCCAGGCAAAGGTAAAGTCAAGCACCTTTGCACTTAAAGAATAAACTATTCTCAGTGCCACAAGGATTTTTTTTTTTCCTTTTCTCTGGCAGTTAAACAAGTGCTGGCCTCAAGATAAGCAATATAAAAACAATTACAGCTCACTGATCAGCAGACGCCAACTGACTTCCCCTGTTCCACAAGTCATAACTACAGGTTTGATTGGACAAGAGATGGATTTTAGCAACTTTCTCCTGATAAGGGACTACCAACCATGGATTGGTTCTGGCCAGTTTACAGAGGCTGTGCACTGAGTGCCTTCATGTCTCTGCTTCACCTTTTGATGAATAGAGACCAACTGTAATACATTCAAATGTTAAGTCTCCACTACAAAGTGAACATTACATGTATATAACACGGATGTTTGTTCAGTACACATGCATTAAGACCCCTTCATGAATATTCATAGCTTCTCCTATAACCTAATATGTAACTTAGATTTAAGGGCCTCCTTCATGAATTATTCATAGTTTTTTCCTATAACCTAATATGTAACTTAGATGTTAAGGCCCCTTCATGAATATTCATAGCTTCTCTTATAACCTAGTATGTATACTTAGCCAACCCCTTCACCATAAATTCCTGTCTTACCTTTCTTCTCTTGAAGTTTCTGTCTCTGGCTTTGACCAGCAGCCTGCTTCCTAGCCGATAGGTAGTAATACTTTCTAAGACATAAAGCTCTCCTTTATAAATGTATAAATTGCCTGTTTTTGTTTTTTTTTTTTCTTTTGGAGATCGAATTTCACTCCTGTCGCCCAGGCTGGAGTGCAGTGGTGTAATCTTGGCTCACTGCAACCTCCGCCTCCTGGGTTCAAGCAATTCTCCTGCCTCAGCCTCCTGAGTAGCTGGGATTACAGGCACCTGCCACCACGCCCGACTAATTTTTTGTATTTTTAGTAGAGATGGGGTTTCACCATGTTGGTCAGGCTGGTCACAAACTCCTGACCTCAAGTGATCTACCTGCCTTGGCCTCTCAAAGTGCTGGGATTACAGGCGTGAGCCACCACACCCAGCCAATTGTCTGATGTTTTTAAGATAACAAATGCAATAAACCATAGTGGCACTATTGATATCTGTCACTTTGCACCAAAAGAAGTCACAGAAAATCACAGTAGAGTTGCTGCAGAAATCTCAAGTACTTATACTCACCACGACATCAAAATTTTAGTATTTATTAGACCCACCACTAGATTGTTACTTAGTGCCTTAAAATATATATATATATTGCTATATTGTATATTTTAAGGGAGATAGTGAGAATCCTTTGTAAGCCTATGAATTTTGTTTTATGCCTTCAAAAATATTCTGGAAAGAGGCTCCTAAGCTTCACCAGAGTGCCTAAGGAGTCCATGGTACACATAAAATGTTAAGTACTGAATATTTAGAGGCTATTTGTCAGTAAAGCACCTTCAGGAGTGCTGATGTAGATCAACTTCTTTGGAGTCACTTTGAACCTAATATGTACAATGCTGATCTCTCAGTAATTAACTGAGAAAGTGTTTTTTACAGAAATGCGGTGTATTGTAATAGATGTATATTTACATATCAATTGTTCTTCCTTATTAATTTCTCTAACAAAGCCCTCATTTCCTTTTCTATCTTCACTAGCTGATTCACTGCTGAAGCCCTACCTTTTGCTTCCTACTTTAGCTGCCACAAATGATAAAAAAAATTCAGTCTTTGCTTCCTAATTCGGTGCATTCAAAGTGTAGCATGTATTTTTTGTTAAAAAAATTTTTTCCTCAGCCTGAAATATATGATTCATAAGGATTTTGCATTGAGAATAAAAGGATTCACTTAAAATTGACTTCTGCAAGTCCTAGTTATTCTGTATATTTAATAACAAGCATTACAGAATCTCAACTTAGGAACAAAAAGCTCTTAGTCGGTAATAAATTGTCACTACAATGATCAATGTGCCAAATTTAATTCACAGATAAATAAAAGGAAACCTTGAAAGCCAAGCAGAAGTCTAGTGTGAATGTAGGCTTTGGTATAACTCTGACAATTCAGAGATGAGCCCTCACAATATATTTCAGAGGTCTCCCTGCCTTTACATTCAAGAAGTTCATCAGCTGTCTCCTCTGGTTTATGGTCAACTGGTGCTCACCCTCTCTGGAAACAGAGACATTAGCTAGTGATATTAGCTGACCTATATCCACACCCAGCACAATTCTTTTTATCAGAAAAGTTAGCTTTTGCTTAGAAGCTGCCACAGTGGGTTGAATTGTCCAGTCCCGGTCATTAAAGGTGGCAGCCATGCAGTCGAGAATGATGTGAAAAAACTCCAGCAAGAGTGATAATTAAACTTGGAAAATGAAGGGTCACCTTCTTTCATTCAGCTCATTGGGCAAACGCATCAGAATAATTCCAAAACAGCAGGGGACTGTCTACTCTCAGCATGACAATATCTAGGTACACACACATATTTCTATGGGTTCAAACGGGAATGCCATTTTAATTGTATTTAAAATGTTATCTTCAATATGAGGAGTAAAAATGCTAGAAATTAGTTCTAGGAATACAGAAAAGAAAATGTGTATAATCTAAATAGGGAAAGAATCAGAAACAAGAAAAGTATGCATTGTTTTCTCAAGAAAAAGCATTATAAGAGAAGAAAATTATCACCAGGGAAATTGAAAAGAATATTAACTACATCTCTTCTTTCTACTTGACTGTAGAATCACAAAACAAGGGTTTCATCTCAGCTTTCTTGTTCACTTACTGTCATTTCTTGGTGGTCATTACTACAACTTACTCCTACCCCAAAAAGAGAAAAAGTATCACATGAAGTTAAGGCAATCCATCGGTAGGAGTTATTTTCCAGGAAAGTATTTTTTTTTCAGACACATTAGCTTATCTAGATACTATTGAATCAGTATTTGGGAAATTATATTTCATACCATTCTCATGAGGCATTAAAATGTAATACCAGGCCAGGCGCGGTGGCTCACGCCTGTAATCCCAGCCCTTTGGGAGGCCGAGACGGGCGGATAACGAGGTCAGGAGATTGAGACCATCCTGGCTAACGCTGTGAAACCCCGTCTCTACTAAAATACAAAAAAAAAAACTAGCCGGGCGCGGTGGCGGGAGCCTGTAGTCCCAGCTACCCGGGAGGCTGAGGCAGGAGAATGGCGTGAACCCGGGGGGCGGAGCTTGCAGTGAGCGGAGATCCGGCCACTGCACTCCAGCCTGGGGACAGAGCGAGACTCCGTCTCAAAAAAAAAAAAAAAAAAAAAAGTAATACTAGACTGGGAACAGTGGCCTACACCTGTAATTCCAGTACTTTGGGAGGTTGAGGTAGGAGGACTGCTTGAGTTCAGGAGTTCAAGACCAGCCTGGGCAACATAGCAAGACTTCATCTCTACAAAAAATTAAACAATTAGCCGGGCATGGTGGCAGGCACCTGTAGGCCCTGGGAGGCTGAGGCGGGAGGATCACTTGAACCTAGGAGCTGGAGGCTGCAGCGAGCCATGATGGCGCCAATGTACTCTGGCCTCGACTACAGAGTTGGGGGTGTACCCAATCTCTAGTTAAAAAAACAAGTAATACTCAATATTTAAGGACAACATAGGCAAATACACTGGACCAGAGAACACTGTTATCAGACAGGAGCATGGATGGTAAAAACAAATTTCAAGTTCAAATTCTAGCTTCATCATATATTAGGTGTGTAATGATTGACATGGTACTTAATCTCTGTGTGCCTCAGTTTCCTCATCAGTGAAATAGAGACAATAATACTACCTATCTCATAAGGTTGTTCAAAAAAATCAAATGAGTTTAAAATAAATAAAACTGTTATAACAGTGCCTAGCACAGAGTGAGTGCTATATGAGTGCTCATAATATATTATTACCATTACTATTATGTTGCATGTTCAGTACCTGGCAGAGAATTTAATACTGTACATCAGGTTTACAAACATATTATTTCTTTTTATAGTTGACCTTTTTTGTTGTCCTTATCATTCTGAGAAACGCTTCCCAAAAGATGTAGGTCCTTTAACAAACAAATAGCTCAGCATACCTCTTATATAGAGTGTTATACAATGCGAAAACAGGGATAATTTTCACAACAAGCTCAGGAAGGGAAAGATTCCTAATAAGCAGAAACTAGAGATTTTAGATGGGTCCTGATAGTTCCCTTCACATCTAAACGACTGTCTTGAGGAAGATAAATTATATTTGTTCTGTGTGCATGTATTTTATTTCAAGTTAAGAGATAATTTTGAAATAATTAGAGCTGCGTAAAACAGAAAAAAAACTTGACGGGCAAGGCAATCGTGTGATTTCTATATTCCTTTGTAAGAATTTGCAATTTATCAGTTTGTAGACAACCATTCACCAGTTTCAATAGATTTTAAAATATATCATTAGTATACTTGAGTGTTGTTTTTGCCTCTGAAAGACATATGTAGGTAGAAAAATATTTTCGATGACATAAACACACGCATTGCCTCAAATCTCAACCTCCATTCACTACCAGTTCATTGAAAGAAAGAATGAAAGAAAGAGATATAAGTTGTGTGTATTTGAAAGAGACAGAGAATTGAGGAAGAGGGAGGGGAAAAGGGAGGAAGGAAGAGAGAGAAGGGAGGGAGAGGGAGTAGGAAAAAAATAGGAAGTGGGAGAGGCAGGTGGGAGGGAGAGGGACTATAAATGAATGACATTAAGGATAACCCTAACCAGACTATTGAAGAGAAAATATTATCTATTATATTTAAGCCTGATTTTACTGCAATATTTATGCATGGTTCTTTAAAAGAAAAAAAAGATTTTATAAAAGATAGTTGACTCATTTAGTATAGGAGTGTTAAAATTATTTGGCGAATTATTTCCCACTGAAAAAATATAAATTTCATAGGAAGATATGCTGCTTCTGCCTCAGGTTCATATTTAAAATGATTTATAGTCTGCAATTTCTTCCTAAGGTCATCACCTTCATAAATACCAGCCACATACAGTGAAAACCAACTCAATAAAATGAGTATTTCATTTCTCTTCCTTCTGCTTATGTAGATACTTCTTCCATCTTACATGGCACCCATTTATAACAAAGCTTCACATTGTGTGGATTTTTATGAGTTCTTGAGCTTTTCTTTCTTTTTTATCTTTCTATGCATCAGCAAAGCAACTGGCAGATTCTTTAATAAAATATACACATTAATATTTATAAGCCTATGAATTGGATGTTTAAATAAACATTCACCAACTTATGCCAATTCTCTTGTTTTAGATGTTAAATCACACTTACATTGTCTGGAAAGTCAGCCTTTAGTTCAGTGACACTTTGACACCAATATGCAGCCGTTTTCTCACTGATGAGCTCAATATTCAGAAAGGAGCTTTGTCCAGGGCCATACATGGGGCCAGAGGTGGTTCCCCGGATGATTCTGGGGGAAACATTTGTCACAATGTCCTGATGAAAGAGCAAAGATATTGAGTCTCCTTTTGACAAAGAAAAGCTATAATCTTTATTATCTGCTCATTTCCATATGACAATATTTTATGAAGTCCCTTCTCACATTTTGCAGAGGCATTTTAATATACATTAAATTAGAATTGCACATAAACTACTTGTAAATAAAAAAGGTAAAATAAAGTATTTGTTAGCTTTAGCTAAATTACTTCTTGTAATTCTAGGTTTAGAATAGTGCAAAAATAAAAATATTTATATTCATTAACACTGATTTAGGGCATACACATGTTAACTTGTTTGTGATTAAATAATAAAAACATGATAGGTAAAATGCAAAAGTTTATCATTTCTGTCCATTTAATCTAGGTATCTCCAATCACAGTTTAACTCCAATAAGAATTAATGTTAGTAAAAACTTTATTTTTTTCCTAAAAAAAGTAATTCCAATGTAAATAAGTGAAGGAATACATATTAGTATTACTGGCTCATCAACCATTAACACATATTTTAACAAACTGGCTAGGTCAAATTACTTATAGGATTATAACTATATATTCACATTCAATGAGAAGAAAGTCACTTTCTCCAAGACTGAAATGGGTATATCAATAACTTCCTGATACCTATAAACAGTAAACAGTAAAATTAACTTGCTTGTTAAGTGTAATTAACAATCCACAACTGCTTCTAAAGCTGTATTAACGAAGAAGAATAACATTCTTCCATTACTTAAAACTAAAAAGAAACAAAGAAGGAAAATGTTTCTTTTGCCAACTTCCAATTAAAATTAATTTTGAGTAAAGGTCATTTAGTTAAGGATTTATCAGAATTAGTCATTTAAGTACCCCTCCTCACCATCTTGTCACTTTTAGTAAGATAACATGAACCCCCATTAGTATATAGCAATTAAGGTCAATTTACATATTTTAATTAAGAACCACCCCATATAAAACAATTAGCGTAATAGGCATACTAACTGGATTTCATAACATTTGGACGTTTTTCCAACTAGATAGACAGGAAACCTTAATTAGCATTAATTAGTGCTGATCTGCATATGTTTGATAAGGCATACCCTTGCCACAAAAGATTATTTATTCCTGAATCTGCCAAATGCCACAGTTGCAGAGGATAAAAGGACTTTTCTTCACATTGCATGTTAATTTCTGATAATTTACATTCACTTTTACCTTCGAATTAGTATATTATAAAATAAATGGTATAAATGTTACAATAAGCCTCCTTAAATATGTACATTTTAACTTATAGGAATCATGCCAGTTAATTTTTTACTAATTAAGTCATTCCATTTCTATTGTAATTGTGTGCAACATCTCCAGTTTGCTTTGATTTGCTATTGTGAAACCATGTTTCACAATCTTAATGGGTAAAATGACAAATAGAGTTACTTCAGGAAGCTCAAGCCTAGTGCATCAATTTCCATCTTGGCAAATGCTTAACGTTCTGCCTCCTTACAGGTGGCTCTGTGAAGCTCATCCAGCGGGTACTCCGGTGTTTTCATGGTCTGAGAAGACAATTCTTGAAATGTTTCACTCAGATGAGGCTAGTTTTCTTCTATGTTCCAATTTTCAAGAGCCATACCCTTTAAGCCTTGAGATCGTCCTTTCCTCTGCTTTACTCTCTACTCTAAATGCTCTTCACCTAAGTAAGTCCAACCTAGGCCACAAATTGTTCTCTACACAGGATTTCTTAGCCAAGGAGGAGTGAAATCCGTATTTAGTTCACCAAGTCAAGCGCCCTGGTACTGTGCTGGTGGGCAAATAATGGGGCATCTGGTTTTGATGACCATTTTTTAATTTATTCGTCTGGAAGCAGGTGCTTCCTGCTTATTCAACAAAACTGACTCATGTTAGCAGTATCCCTACTCCTGCCCATTCTCCATGTCTTCATTTAGACTTCAGTTCCTTTGAGAAGTTTTTCTTTTCTGTCCAACTCCATTGAGTTTTAGTAACACGCGCTGACTCATGCCACCATAACAATATATACCTTCCCCAATTGGCACTCTTACTACCATTTATTGCGATTGTCTATATTCCTGACTGTACCTTCCACTACAGCATAAGACTTGTAAAGAAAGAAACTATATTTTGTTTACTATTATATGCCCAGCTTCCAGGCTGGCCTTTAGTGGTGCTAAAGTATTGTATCTTGAATGAGTCTAGACTAAAACCATAAGCACTAGAATCAGTCTTGTCCTGAGGTATGAGAACCAAAGATATTTATTGCTGGCTGCATTCTGCTGCTGAACAGACCGGGGTTTGGGCTTTGATACGGTTTGGATGTGTACCCCACCCAAATCTCATGTTGAAATGTAATCCTCAGTGTTGGAGGAGGGGCTTGGTGGAGGTGATTGATTGTATCATGGGGGAGAATTTCTCATAAATAGTTTAGAGTCATCCTCTTGGTACTGTCCTCATGATAATGAGTGAGTTCTTGTAAGACCTGGCCCTTTAAAAGTGTGTAGCACCTCTCCCCTCTTTCTCTTGCTACTGATTTATCATATGATCTGACTGCTCCCCCTTCACCTTCACCTTCTGCCTTGATTGGAAGCTTCCTGAGGCCTCCACATTAGCAGACGCTGCTGTGCTTCCTTTAGAGCCTGCAGAACCATATGCCAATTAAACTTATTTTTCTTCATGAAATTTCCCAGGCTCAGGTATGTCTTTATAGCAAAAACAGGCTTTTATTCAAAGTTCAGGATTTATTACTACGCTTAGATCTTTTCCTGCTAGTCCATTTCTCTAGAATTGGGGTTCTTGCTTGCTTCTTCTGATCCTTCAGGGACCCCTTTTTCTACAACTCAGAACATCCCCTCCCACGGTTAGATCCCTGAACCGAGTGCTGTGATACAAACCACCCACTGCTATAGGCCTTCTCACACAGCCCACTGTGACGACTGGCTGACAGAAAGCATGCTTGAACTTCACCCCACTGCAGCTTCTAAGACCTTCCTGATTGCTAGTCCTTAACTGCTGGGTAACGCTGATCTCTAGGATTTAAATAGAATGCCCCCATTCAGATACAATCCAACTCCCAGGCTTTTTTGGTTCATGTGGATGTGAATTCTTAACCTGATCCATGACCACCTAGGGTATTTCCTAGCTAATGAGCCTGTCCAACTACAGTTGTCTTTTATGTTTGTCCTGTATGCTAAGAACACATCTTAACAGTATACGTAGGAATTTTTAAAATATCATAGAATATAAAAGACACAGAATGGAAATTTCACCTATAACTAATAAGGAAAAAAATCTTATGGTTCAGGAATTCTAAGATATATGCTATATGCTATTTACAGTAACCCTACTAATAACCACAAGGCCAACATCTCACGTTAGCCAAAAGGATCTATAAGCTGACAATATTTAATTGGAGGACTGTCAAGAAAATGCTTCTTTCTTAAGCATTTCCCCCCTCAGTAATAACTCAAAACCTACAATTCTACCTTTAAGAATTTTTTCTTTGTGTATTATGAGCAAGTTTCTTATCAGTGTTAGAGCTGGTTTATTTTTCTCTTCTATGATGTGGTGTTAAACTGTAAATATAGCATAGGAGAGTTACCAATGATCTCCTTAATCAAGATAATGAATAGGAAGTACAAACCAAATCAAAGGAAAATTTATCTACTTTATGATAGAGAACGATTAATCATTTGTGTTGATTTATAATAGAGAATGTTTATTTAAACAGGTCAATTTTCTCATTCCTTAATTCAACCAAACGTAAAAGGCCCTTTATAACTTCTCAAATTACAGATGCCTACTGTTGTAGAATGGGTTAACTATCTGTAAGGCATTTGTTAACATGATAGAAATTCGACATTTTCCAAATTCAACTAAAGTGGCAAAATTCCAATGTATTCATCCAGTAATAAATGGGTAATATAAATTTTATTCTACGTTTTCTTTCCCAAATTCAGTCATGTTTGTCATTGTTTTGCCAAAAACATTCTCCACTGACTTGAGACTTTTAGAATTTTAAATTAAGTGAAAGATGAATGAAAACACAGATATAACCAATTATCTTTGGTTATATAACTAGAGTTAGAGTTTCAATAATTGGACAATAACTTACTAAAGCTTTTGACCTGGGAAGACTAGAATTTGAGCATGATTTCATAAGAGAATATTTTGCTTTAATATTTAATGGCTAAGTCTTATTAGCATTGCTTAAGGGAGTTAATACAACAACATAAACATATTCAAGAATAGTTAGAGTAGATAAGAGTTCATTCTCTATAATAAAAAAGACAAACTGCTATAGCTCTGAGCTTCAGTGCATTAACAATATTCAGATATTTTAAAAACAGATGTTTATAGAAAAGGAAGTGTTAGGTAATATCTTAGCTTTATGTAATATTATAACTACCATTATAACATCAAGTATTAGTGACCTTTTAACATTTGAAGTGCTGATAGTGATTTTTTCTCTATCAGAAAAGAGATTTAAATGGTAAACTGACTAATCATATTTGTTTAGGTTCATTTACTTGACCTCTCTTATTGTAAAAACTTACAATGTTTCCATGGTTACTACTGAATTAAAACAGTCACAATTGCCACAACTAACAGAAAAAGAAAACTTTGTAGAAATGTCTGAATAAGAGGCTAGAAAAAGAATGGGGTCAAGCAAAGTTGGATGAAAACAGGAAATAAAATTTGCAAAGTGAATCATAGCTACATATACCACAGTGGATTAATTTTATAAACATCTTGTTGAATGAAAAGGGCACGTTCTAGAAAAATATATAGAATATGACACACAACACAAAGCAATATATTGTTTAGTGAAACATACTGATAGGATAAAACTATAAATATAAGTAAGGTAACAACTAAAAATAATTCATGATAGAAGTTACTTCTTGGAGTAGGTAGATGGTGGAGGAGAAATAGGAAATGGTAGAGCAAGAAGGCCTTTCTGAAAGTACTAGTGATATATAATTATAAAGAAACTTTACTCTTGAACTGCAGAAGTGTGGTAGAATGAGAAATCTGTTCAATGAGTTATGTGGCAGTATAGTGTATACTGCTATGAGTTGTTGATAAAGTTTTATCAGTTTACCTGAAAAACTGTAACTGAAATCGAAGAAACATTTGTTTTGTTTCCTTAACTTCCAAGATTCTGCTGTAAATATTTTGTCAAAAACATTTTAGTAATTTGGTTTTATAAATTAGGAGTTCAAAAATTAAATGTACTTCCTGACAAACTGTTTTCTAAAATATATCACTTTCCTCATAAAATCCTACTAAGTACAACATAACCATACACTATTCCACAAAAGAGGAAAACCACTCTGCAAACAAGTCTAACAACAAATATCTTGTTACAGAGTCAGATTCCATCATTATAAATCTAACATACTGCTACCCTGGGAATAGCAAAAAGTGAAATAAAATTCAAGAGTGGCCCAGTTTCTAGAACAATTGCGCTACTATGAAAGAACTCGCTAACATTTTATTTTCTTCATGAACTACGTATATTAATATTTGATTCCTCCCCAAAATAAACTTTATAATGGTCAGAATAATCTCTACTTGGTTTTCTCGGGGGGACAAAGTAGGCAAGATGAGTATTTGTTCTCAATAAATCATTTTTTTCTCTTGTAATAGCTTATATAAAGATAGTACTCAATATCTGAATTAGTGACAGAATTTGCCCTTTTGTCATCAGCAACTTCAGACCTATCTACACGGAAAACACAATAAACAAAAATAGCACTATGATCCTAGAAATAAAAGATAAATTATCAGAGAAGTTGTAGCACTGACATTGTAGAAATAACAGTATTTTAGACATGTATAGCACAAATCTTTCACATATATCACTCTTTTGAAATTATCACGACCTATCCATGGTTGCATATCTAGTAAGCATTAGAGATGAGACTAGAACTCAGGTGTGCTTATGTGATGTGGATAATAATAATGTTGTTAGTGACCTCTTAACATTTAATATACATAATAATAATTAGAACTTATTTCAGTTGCAAGAAAACAAATCAATTTGAATAAGTTAAATTTTAAAAGTGGGGTGTGGTCTATTTATTTTAAGGAAAAGGAGAATTTCACATAACACACACAAATATGCAACTATACCTCAGCTAGGAATGATTCTTTGTCTCCTCTCTGCTTCTATTGGCTTATTTCTTCATTTTTCTTTCTGTCTCTCTACAGAGAGCTTCCTCTGTCTCAGTTCATATGATAGAATATAACTCTCTGACAAGTCCCAAGTTCACAAGCTGTAGGGAAAGTCACTCCTCCAAACTTGTAATCTCTTAGGCCAGATTTTAACCCCTGGTGACAGAGGCCCTAACGGGCTTAAGCTGCATTAGTTAGTCATCCCTTGTTTAATGAACTATGTCTGGCAGGATAAATTTAATTAGGATTCACACAGATGCTCAGGTAAACAATGATGGGGTAACTGAGAGCTGGGTAACTAGTATTATCTGTGACACCAGGACCAGTAGATTTAAATTCACCTTAGAAACTTCAGAAGAAAATATACAGACACTGACAAAGGATAATTATCTAGGAAAATGGTGGTCAGACAGGCAAAATAATTATCACTTAGTGAAATAAAAACTCTCTACAGTCTTGATTCAAACATGATGATCCATTTCCTATTCCTGTGGCCCAAAACCTTGCAAGATCAAAATTCTAAGAATGCTTTGACATTCTCCAATGTTTTAGACTACACTGGGAATCTCTCATTATCATGTGTTAGTGTGTTGAAGATGTCAACACAAAATAGCATGGTGTGGTGTACTTAATCTCAGCCTTGGCCTAGGCTGAACTGATGGAATGAATAGATATTCTATCTAAGAGGGGAGGACAGTGGAAGAAATAGGAAAGGAGGAACAAAGAAGAGCACATTGTTCTAAAATGAATAAGAAAACATGTATGACCTTATTAGGCTTAAAAGAGGGGACTAATAAATGAAAACTGACTAGACTGAATGTCTGCTATATGTCAAGGAAGGAGTTTTACTCACATTTTCTCCAGTGCTCACCCAACACCAAATGTTCCTCACTCTTGGATAGTGTGTCACATATATAAAGCATGTGGTGTCTTATACTGTAGAAATATGGAGATTAATTTTCTGAATTTTATTCATGTCTGATAAAAATACTGGCTCATATAATCATGTAGCCTTTTGTTTTTCCTCTTGCCCTTTTCAAAGAGCTTACGATTTTGTAAACTAGACACTAAAAGTGGTTTGTTTTGTTTTTTGACCTTCTCATCTGCCGATCCGGATAACCATCACTCTGTCACAGAGAAGATGTAGGATATTAAATGAAGCAATACAGCACATGACTGGCATGTGGTATTTGATAAATAAATGTTTATTCATTCACCAACTCACTAGCTTCAGAAACAGTCAAAACAAAAGTTGTGAGAGTTCAGGTGACTGATTTTAACTAGTTCACGGCTAAAACTGGGAAATAAACCGGAAATGAAGATGGGAGGATTAAATAGAGTTGGGTCAGATTGCAGAGTCTTGAATGACTGTTTTAAGGAGTTCAAACTTTTTCTGCAGGCTTTGAGAATCCATTGTGTTCTGTCTCCTATTCAAGTTATTAATACCAATAGCTCACAGCAGCTGTGCATTCACAGAGATAAGTTTTACAAGAAACAGATGAAGGGCTTTTTTAGTGCTGATATCAGATGGATTAGAACGTGATTAATCAACAGACAGACTGATTAAATTATTGGGTTCACTGTTCAGATAAGAGGTTTTGGATACACTCTGCCAAACTGTAATTAACTTAGAAATTTCTGCTGGCCTGCTTATAAGGTGATCATGTGATATGCTTTGAAGAAATCTTTTAAGGCCCAGAATAGCAGCTGTGAAGGTGTAAGCATGAGTCAGTTTTAACAATTATTAATTATCTTCAAGTATTAGAACAGAATTTTCACTGGAAGTGATAAATACTTTTTAAAATCTTTACTTTTAAAAAAACTTGTGTAAATCTCTGGCTCTACTCTACCACTGACTGCAAATGAAATGACTACTATTGAAAGCAGTATCTAAAAGAGTCGAGAGAGGAGTTTTCCATTTCTACAACATGGCTAACAAGATACTGAGAGAAATCCCTTGCAATATAACACATATAAACCTACTGGACAGGATTTTTTTTTCTAAAAGATGCATAGCTATACTGGTATCAAAATAAGGAAATTTCTGAGAGATCAGAAATGAGCACAAAGCAGAGATTCACAAGGGCAAACTAACTATCGGGTGGTGTTTACCCTCAAGGTTTTTGCCCATCCCTGGTGGCCTAGAAACTGAGTTACAAACACCTGAGATAGCAGACAAAGTCTGGGACTGAGCACGTTGTGGGGTAGAATAGAAATCTCCACATAAATACAGGACCAAGAAAGAATGATCCTCTCACTAGAAAATAACTAGAGAGCAATGGCGGGGCATGTGCCAGTTTCAGCTTTAGTAATCAAGGAGATAAATAAGTCTCTTCTAAGAATCTAAACCTGTGTGAGTGCCAAAATTTAAACTGCGAGGTTAAAAATTTGGTTTAAAAGTGGTTCCTAGTCATGGTGTCCTTAGATAACTAGTAAAAGCAATCTCAGACCCTCTCTGGAAGAATTTACTTTACCTCAAATATTTATAAATTCCCATAAATACATTTTCAAGGAATGTGAGCTCACAAGAGAAGGAAACCACTAATGACATGAGAAAAAAGATATCATAGATGGGAGCCAGTGCAAAGAGAACGCTACAAAATCAGATCTACCAAAAAATGTATATAATGGGATTATCAGATATAGAATATAAAAATTTTAATATGTTTAAAAATACAAGAGAGACTTGAATGTACAAATAATGAGAAACTCAAAGTTTATCATGCAGATGTAACATATGACCAAATAGAATTTCTAGAAATAAAAAAAAAAAAACAGGGAAAATTAAAACCTAATAGTTTGGGGATGATATGATGATATATCTGGGAATGTTTACCTGAAAGCACAAACAAATGTGATGTAAAACACGATCAAGAGATTAAGAGACATGGAGAATAGATTGACAAGGTAAAGGAAAAATCAAATTGCAGTTCACAAGAAGCAAATAGAGAGAACTGGGAGAGGCACTATTTCCAAAGATATTGTCAGAGGTTGAATAGAATTGATGAAGGCCACCAATTCTCAGATTCCAGACACCAACAAACTAAGGAAAGTAAGTTTTTAAAAGAATTGATATATAGATACTTTGTAGTATATAAAGCAACAATAAGAAAGGGAAGAATTAAAAAATAACCAGAGGTAAAAAAGACTACTCCAAAAATAAAAAGCAGATTGAGAGCTCACTTCTTGGCAGTACCAATGAAAGCCAGAAGAGAGTAGAATATTTCATATGAATAAGAAATGTTAACTGAGAATTGCATACCTAGTAGACTTATAACTCAAGGATAAAAATAAAATAAAGATACTTTCCACAAAAGGAATGGTGAGCAAATAGTATATGGTAGAGAAAATTAATGAACTGATGTTAACTCTGCAACTAGGATTGATATGAAGAAAAAAATAATGAATAATAACAAGAAAAAAGCAAGCTGTGTAAAAATATAAATGTGTGATTATGTTTATATGAAGCAAAAAATAAACAAAACAGTACACTGTTTAGAAATACATTATGTGTAAAACATATGCAAAAGCAAGATGATTATCATAAAATCTAAAATAGTCACCTTTCGAGGGAAGCAAAAGGAATATAATTGAGGAGGTACACATAGAATCAAAGGTACAGGAATATCTTATGTTCTCTTATTCTGTGAAATGAGAAAAAAGTATTCATTTTTATTATATTTTAAACTATACACTTTTGTAGGTATGCAATTTTATAGTAAAAAATGAAAACAAAGTTATTAGCAGAAAAAAAAAAAAACAGGTGTAAATCTGAAGCTAACATTATTTGATGACTCTAAGATTGTATGTTTTGCCTCAATATGACTGCCTCTGTTGACATATGGTTCTGAATGATATTTTAGAAAGAATATTGATTCCAGGCATTCCTCTAACAAAATGATGAGCTTGTATGACATGGTCCTTTGGGATTACAGATCCCTTGGTGGATTCCTAATCTACCACCGATGAGGATTTCAAAGTTGTTTATCTATACAAATACAAAACATACAACATGGAAACATCTCAGATTGGAGATACTGCTATCTGAAACCCTTGGCACAAGTTTATGATTTAGAGGCATTGGGGCTCAAAAACCATACCCCAAAGTATGGTGCATTGATAGGCTGAGTACTTTGAACTAAAGTAACAGCCTCAGAACCAAGGTCTACTCTGGCCTTCTCCCAGCCCCCATCTCTTGATCTGTTCTCTCCTGAAGTGCAAGGGGAGGCTTTCTCAGAAGTTTCTTTCATCTGACTAAAGGAAATCCCTCCTGAAGAAATGTCATTGTCATGAAGTCCTTGCCTGGAATCTACATAATCAGCGAAGATTAACTCCTTGCAAAAGAAGAGACACGGTGGCTCATGCCTGTAATCCCAGCACTTTGGGAGGCCAAGGCGAGCGGATCACCTGAGTTCGGGAGTTGGAGACCAGCCTGACCAACATGGAGAAACCTCGTCTCTACTAAAATACAAAATCAGCAGGGTAATCCTGGCTACACGGGAGGTTGAGGCAGGAGAATCACCTCTCCTGAACCCGGGAGGTGGAGTTTGCAGTGAGCTGAGATCACACCATTGCACTCCAGCCTAGGTAACAAAAATGAAACTCCATCTTAAAAAAAAAAAAAAAAAAAAGATCACACTTGGACTTTTCACCTATTCTTAAGGCTACTACCCAGGAGAATTTATCTGCATAGTAAGACAACCTTTGTTTGCAGTTCGTTTTCTCCTTTCACCCTTCTATTGCTTGTGCTGCCACCTCCCCCTCAGAAGCCCCAATCCCCTACTTCATTCTGTAGCTCAAAATGTTACTTAGGCTTCCACAATTTGGCCCTCCTTAGAGTCTCATATTTTGTGGGACTTCCGTGTATATGAGGTGATAAATTTGTATGCCCTTTCTCCTGTTAAATCTGTCTAGTTTCAACTTTATTCTAGAGATTCCAATCACAGAAATTTTGGAAAACAGGGAAAGCTTAAAACTTCCCTATAGAGGTAATTTCAAATTCATATTAAAGTCAATTCAGGCAACACACACCTCTGTTTTGGCTACCTTAGGGAACCTTCCTCACCAATATCCTACTGTCTAAAATGGAAAGAAAAAAATGAGGAGAATAAAAAGTTTGTTTCTGCCAAGAATCTATGAAACTATTCGGCTAATGAAAAATCATTCATTTGAGCACACATACAAAGTCAAACTACCCTAAATATAAGTTAAGCAGCTATGAGATATAATAATTAAAATAATAAAATTTGAAGTCTGTTTTCTCATCATTCTACTCAATAGCATTCTTTCATATATCAGGCCATAAAGATGCTTGTATTATAATTACAAAACACCATTAAAAAATGTATTATGTCCTACAGCACTTAGCCTTGACAAACAATTACTGGATCTCACATTCAACTGAATACAAAAAGCAATCTTTATCACAAGGTTAAAATTAGCCTTGGAACAATAAATGCTTTCAAAGCTATTCTAAACTCCAAACTGCTTTGCATCAGTCTCTTTTGAGGAACTGAAAACAAGTAAACTGAAGGACATTTGAAAACTTCCTGTGTCCTCTCAATTTTTTTTCAGTTTTTTTTTTTTTTTCTTTTAGTTTTATAGAAGACAATCATGTTATACCTGAAAGGTGATCCATATGGCTCTCACAGGGAAAGGTTTCATAAGTTAAAATCAAAACCAAACAAAATAATTAACCAAGCAAACAAAGAAATTCTGAGAATTCTGAATTTCACAATGTGTTATTCATAACAGTACTCTAATTATCAGCACTACTTTTCAGGCATTACTATAGAAAAAAAAAAAAAAACTAATAAATTTGATTCATGGAGGAGGGACC
Source organism: Rhinopithecus bieti (assembly GCF_001698545.2). Taxonomy (NCBI): domain Eukaryota; kingdom Metazoa; phylum Chordata; class Mammalia; order Primates; family Cercopithecidae; genus Rhinopithecus; species Rhinopithecus bieti. The sequence continues at coordinate 1,134,253 of NW_016803685.1, read as the reverse complement.
TGAGCAAATAGATTTGTTTTTTAGTTCAAACCCAGAATTCTAAGATAACACACTTCTCAGTTCATCCTTCAGAAGACAATATGATATGTAAAATTTCATCATTTAAATTACTTAGCAAATTACTTTAATCAGAGTAGCTTCTCTTTCTGTAAAAGGTGTTGTAAACTAAAAATAAAATTCTAAGCCTCCCAATCATATGAATAGATCCCCTTCTCTCAGTCAAGAGCATTACAAAGTTAACCTGAAAAACTAGTTCAGGCCATGATGGGAAGGTGGGGCTGGACATGCCTCATTCTACTGTCTTCCTTTTGAAATTCAGGTATAACTGTCCAGTATTAACATTAAAACAGAGATCTTAAGACTGATGAAACAAACTTTTTGTGCAATAAGACACCAAATTCCAGCCTCACTCTAGTATAACATCACATGACAGGCTCTGAAAGAAATTGAAGTATTTTACCCTAAACTATATTTCTTTAACATACTTTGAAAAGGTCCTGCAAAGCTGTCTCTTGTGGGGAAAATCTACTTTCTGTGGAGAATCCCCTTCCTTTTCCATGTTTTTTCCCTGGTCTAGGAGAGAATTAACTAAGAGTCTGGTACATTTTTAAGTCTGATAAGAAACATTTACAATCTATTCTCTCTGTAGCCTGCTATCTGGAGGCTTCATCTGCATAATGAGAATCTTGGTCTCCATAACCCCTTATCTTAGCCAAGAAACTCCCTTCTATTGATTCCAAGTCTTCAGCTAAACTCTTTCAACCAACTTCCAATTGGAAAATCTCTGAATCTATGACTTGGAACCCTCCCCCACTTCAAGTTGTCCTGCCTTTCTGAACCAAATCAATACACATCTTATGTGTATTGATTGATGTCTTATGTCTCCCTAAAATGTGTTGATGTAATTTGGCTGTGTCCCCACCCAAATCTCATCTTGAATTCTCACATGTTGTGGGAGGGACTTGGTGGGAGATAATTGAATCATAGAGCAAGCTTTCCTGTGATGCTCTCATGATACTGAATAAGTCTCAGGAGATCTGATGGTTTTATAAAGAGGAGTTCCCCTACACAAGCTCTCTCTCTTTGCCTACTGCCATCCATGTAAGATGTGACTTTGTCCTCCTTGCCTTCTCCCATTATTGTGAAGCCTCCCCAGCCATGTGTAACTTTAAAGTCCATTAAACCTCTTTATTTTGTAAATTGCCAAGTCATGGGTGTGTCTTTATTAGCAGCATGAAATGGACTAATACAGTAAATTGGTACCAGTAGAGTGGGGTGCAGCTGAAAAGACACCCAAAAATGTGGAAATGACTATGGAACTGGATAGTAGGCAGAGGCTGGAACAGTTTGGAGGGCTCAGAAAAAGAAACATATTGGAAAGTTTGGAACTCCCTAGTGACTTGTTGAATAGCTTTGACAAAAATGTTGATAATGATGTGGGCAATGAAATTCAGGCTGAGATGGTCTCAGATGGAGATGAGGAAGTTGTTGGGAACTAGAGGAAAGGTAACTTTTGTTGTTTTAGCAAAGAGACTGGCAGGATTTTGCCCCTACCTTAGAGATCTGTGGAACGATGAACTTGAGAGAGATGATTTAGGGTATCCGGCAGAAGAAATTTCTAAGCAGCAAAGCATTCAAGAGGTAACTTGGGAGTTGTTAAAGGCATTCAATTTTAAAAGAAAAACAGAGCTTAAAAGCTTAGAAAATTTGCAACCTATCTGAGCATGGTGGCTCATGCCTGTAACACCAGCACTTTGGGAGGCTGTGGTGAGCAGATCACTTGAGTTCAAGACCAGTCTGGCCAACGTGGTGACACCCTGTGTCTCCTAAAAATACAAAAATCAGCTGGGTGGGGTGACAGGCACCTGTAATATCAGCTACTCAGTAGGCTGAGGCAGGAGAATCACTTGAACTTGGGAGGCGGAGGTTGAAGTGAGCTAAGATTGTACCACTGCACTCCAGCCTGGGCACCAGAGCAAGACCTTGCCTCAAAAAAAAAAAAAAAAAGAAAAGAAAATTTTCAACCTGACAATGAGATAAAAAAGAAAATCCCATTTTCTGAGGAGAAATTCAAGCCGACTGCAGAAAGTTGCATAAGTAACGAGGAGTCAAAAGCTAATCCCCAAGACAATTGAAAAAATGTCTCCAGGGCATGTCAGCCAGCAACCTTTGTGGCAGCCTCTCCTATCACAGGCCCAGAGGTTTAGGAGGAAAAAATGGTTTCATGGGCCAGGTCCAGGGTCCCTCTGCTGTGTGCAGTCTAGGGACTTGGTGCCCTGTGTCCCAGCAACTCCAGCCATGACTAAAAGGGGCCAAGTACAGCTCAGGCTGTTGCTTCAGAGGATGGAAGCCTCAGGCCTTGGCAGCTTCCACATAATATTAAGCCTGCAGGTGCACAGAAATCACACATCGAGGTTTGGGAAACTTTACCTAGATTTCAGAGGATATACGGAAATGCTTCGATGCCCAGGGCAGCAAAAGTTTGCTGCAGGGGTGGGATCCTCATGGAAAACCTCTACCAGGGCAGTGCAGAAGGGAAATGTGGCATCAGAGCCCCAGCACAGAGTCCCTACTAGGGCACTGCCTAGTGGAGCTGTGAGAAGAGGGCCACCATCCTCCAGACCCCAGAATGGTAGATCCTCTGACAGCTTGCATCATGCACCTGGAAAAGCTGCAGACAGTCAACACCAGACCGTGAAAGCAGCCAGAAGGAGGGCTCTAACCCTGCAAAGCCACAGGGTGGAACTGGCAAAGGCCGTGAAAGCCCACCTCTTGCATCTGCATGACCTGGATGTGGGATGTGGAGTCAAAGGAGATCATTTTGGAACTTTTTAAGATTTGACTGCCTCGCTGGATTTCAGACTTGCTTGGGGTCTGTAGTTCCTTTGTTTTGGCCAATTTCTTCCGTTTTCAATGGCTGTATTTACCCAATGCCTCTACCCCCATTGTATCTAGGAAGTAACTAAGTTTCTTTTGATTTTACAGGCTCATAGGTGGAAGTGACTTGCCTTGTCTTGGATGAGACTTTGGACTTTTGAGTTAATGCTGAAATGAGTTAAGACTCTGGGGGACTGCTGGGAAGGTATGATTAGTTTTGCAATGTGAGGACATGAAATTTGGGAGGGGCCAGAGGTGGAATAATATGGTTTGGCTGTATCTCCACCCAAATCTCGTCTTGAATTCCCATGTGTTGTGGGAGGGACTCTGTGGGAGATAACTGAATCATGGGGGTAAGTCTTTCCTGTGGTGTTCTCATGACAGTGAATAAATTTCATGAGATCTGATGGTTTTATAAAAGGAGTTCTCCTGCACAAGCTCTCTCTTTCTTTGCCTGCTGTCATCCATGTAACTAAGACATGACTTGCTCCTCCTTGCCTTCTGCTATGATTGTGAGACCTCTCCAGATATGTGGAACTGTAAGTCCATTAAACTTCTTTCTTTTGTAAATTGCCTAGTCCCGGGTATGTCTTTATTAGCAGCATAAAAATGGACTAATAGATGTGTAAAACCAAGCTGTAGCTTGATTATCTTGGGCACAAGTTGTCAAGCGCTACTGAGGCTGTGTCATGGGCATGCTCTTAACCTCACCAAAATAAATTTCTAAATTTATTGAGCTCAGGAGTTCAAGACCAGCCTGGGCAACGTGGGGAAGCCATGTCTCTACAAAAATTAGCTGAGCGTGGTGATACACGCCTGCAGTCCCAGGTACTTGGGAGGCTGAGGTGGCAGGATGGCTTGAGCCTGGGAGGAAGAGGCTGCAGTAAGCTACGATGGCACCACTGCACGCCAGCCTGAGTGACACGGAGAGACTCTGTTTTTAAATAAATACATAAATTGATTGAGACATGCCTCACATACACTCTGGTTTACAGTGTAATCAAAATTATAACAACAAAAAACGTTGGCAAATAGAAAATCTGGACACATCTATAAAATATTCTTACTGGTTGACCTAAAAATAAATTGATTCCTGTGGAAGGTTCTACAGTCAAAATCTTCCTATCACTTTGGTTAAAATACTGATTGAGGCCCTATCACTAGCTTGCCGAAGTAGCTTTGCAAATCATTAGACGGTTATAAGGAACATCATCATGGTGGCAGTTTTCTTTTGGGCTGTAATCACAGTCTGAGTTCAAGAATATATTCAAATTTAATTAAGTAGCAACAGTAACAACGACAACAAATACATTTTAAGTAACAATGGAGTCGGTCACTTAGATGCCTGTCTGGGTGCCAAGGTTGATAAAAGCATCTCCAAATGATAACTGATAGTTTTATAGTGCTCTATAATTATCATTTATGCTTTTACACATGCAATACAATTTAACATTCTGAAACATCTTATGAAATGAGAGAACCTTTTCAAAATGTTCTTTGAGATATTGGGGCTAAATGGGAAGTTATGCGACCACGCTATTTTGGGGGAACACCAAAGAGACCTCCTTCTGGTGATTCACAAGATACCTAAGCATATTAAAGGCCTTCAGACATCTAGTACTAAACCTACCTGCATAATTTTCTATAATACATTATCCTTCAAACCTTTCGGATTCTAAAAGTTTTTTTTTTTTTTCATATATTACCCATAAATATCCCAAAGAACACTAACATTTTATAGAAAACAGGTTATTGAGATAGAGAAAGAACCCCCTTTAGGGGCTGGTGGTGGGGTGGAGGGTGGCAGCCCAAGCCTGGAAATAAAGGAAAAGCTTGAGATCCTTCAAGAAAAATTCCAGGTACTTAGCTAGCCTTGAGAAGTAAATAAGCAAACTGATAAGCAAGAAGGTAAAAGTAGCTTAAAACAATAGCCAAGGAAGCTATAATCACAGGATGTTTGGTTCTGCCATAGAAACCAAAGATAAAATACGTCTCTAAGTTGTTTTTCAGAAATCTGTACCTCCACCAAACGGATCTGCCTCAGATAAGGGAGAACTAAGGGCTGAACTTTGACCAAAGTTCTTTGTTCTACATTTCTTTCTGAGGTACCTAGAGAAAGTCAAACCCAAGAGCCAGAGCTAAAACTCTTTTTGCTGACCACAAATTTTAAAACAAAGTTTCTCTTCCTTAACTGATTGCAAACCAGAAAATATCTGAATCTACCTATGAACTGTAAGCCCCCTGCTTCATGATATCCTGCCCTTTTGGGCCAAAACCAATGTGAAACCTCCATGTATTGAATTATAATTTTGCCTGTAACTTCTGCTTTCCTGAAATTTACCCCTACTTTAAAAAATCCTCATCTGTAAGCCATCAGGGAGGTCAAGATTTAAGTGTGAGTTGCCTGATGTTCCTTGCTTGGTGCCCTGCAATAAATGCTTCACTTTCTCTGGCTGCTATCAGGTTGTCAGTGTTTGTCCTTGCTGAGCCAGGTAAGCAGGCCTCTGATGTATTTACGTAGGTCAATGGTCTCTAAAATTATTTGATCATGTACTCCATCAACAAAGCAAACTTTTGACCTGAATCTCCAATGGAACATTTACAAAATAGAAATCAGAACAAAAGAGAAAAATAATATAAAGACTTTCATACTTTCTTGCCATATCCCAATGCTTTAGGGATATCTGACCCACAATGGGCATTGAACAAGATTTTTCTGGAGTGCGAAAGAACAGAACAGATCTAGAAAAGAAGCTATTTAGTTTAGTGCAACCTCATAAAAATCTGCCCTGACAAGGGAAGACTGTCCAGAACAGCGATTGACAAACTCCTATGGTAAAGAGTCAGATAATAAATATTTTAGAGTTTACAGGCACTATAATCTCTGTCACAACTATTCAGCTCTGCTACTGTCACAGGAAGGTAGTCATAGACAAGATTAATGAGTGAGTGTGCCTGTGTTCCAATAAAAAATTATTTATGGACACTAAAATTTGACTTCCATATGTATGTATATATTAATCAGCTATTGTTTTCTTACTGCTACTTATATTAATTTCATATTATTTTCAAATGTAACAAATCTTCTAATTTATTTCCAGCTATTTATATTATGGTCTGAATGTTTTTGTCCCTTCAAAATTCGTATTTTAAAACTGAATTACCAATGTGATAGCTTTAGAAGGAGGGTATTTTAGAGGTAATTAGGTCATGAGGGTGGTGTCCTTATGGATGGAATTAGTGCCCTTATAGAAGAGACCCCCAGAGAGACCCGTTGTCCTTTCCATTATGTGACCACACAGGTAGAGGGCATCATCTATGAAACAAAAAGTGTGCTCTCACCAGAAACCAAATCTGCCAGTGCCTTGAACTTAGACTTTTCAACCTCCAGAACTGTGAGAAATAAATCTGTTGTTACCAGCTAACCCATCTACGACATTTTGTTATAGCAGCCCAAATGGACTAAGGCAATTTACAAATGTAAAAATCATTCTTAACTCATAGGCTGTACAGAAACAGGCAGGAGTCAGCCGGACGCGGTGGCTCAAGCCTGTAATCCCAGCACTTTAGGGGGCTGAGATGGGCGGATCACGAGGTCAGGAGATGGAGACCATCCTCGCTAACACAGTGAAACCCCGTCTCTACTAAAAATACAAAAAATTAGCTGGGTGTGGTGGCGGGCGCCTGTAGTCCCAGATACTTGGGAGGCTGAGGCAGGAGAATGGCATGAACCCGGGAGGAGGAGCTTGCAGTGAGCCTAGATTGCTAGATTGCGCCACTGCACTCCAGCCTGGGCAACGGAGAGAGACTCCATCTCAAAAAAAAAAAAAAAAAAAAAGAGAGAGAGAGAGAAAAAAAAGAAAGAAACAGGCAGGAGGCTGGATTTGACCCTTTGGGCTATCATTTGCGGACTCCTTGTCCTAAGAATGAAGGAGCAGATTAAGGGGAAGACCAAAGATGACTACAGAGGGTGAGCTGAAACCGTTTTGATTTTCCTGCTAAGTTTTAAGGATGAAGGATGAATGATTCAGTTTCTTAAGGTTAGGAGGGCATAAATCTTGAACTTATTTATAATAAGTAGCAGTAAGAAATTAGCAGCTAGCCAATGCATAACTGATTAACAAAATTAGTGTTTTGAAAGAGTTCAAAACATGATTTAAAACACGATTGCACTTTTGACAAGTTTTTAGGAAACTCCAAAATTATCAGACCTGGCTCTGTGATCCTAACGGCCCTCTGTAGATAGTCACCACTAATGTTTATCAGCAGGAATTATTTCTGCAAAAATGGTACAAAGGAACAGCCTTTTAATATATCAAGCTCATTAGTAACAAAACATAGTCCTAATAGCTGTAATGTTTGATAGCACTATATAAAATTATTTTCGAATTTAGGTGAGGGTTACACAAACATCATAGATCTCCAGAAGCCTTTTATCTGATAAATCTAAGTGTAATAAAACCTCATGGTTCTGATAACCAAAGGCTAGAGAATGAGTGATTTATATACACTGCAGCCTTCCAGAATTCCAACTTGTTAGCTAAAATAGCCCTAAGGGAAGCTAAAATTGCAAAAAAAAAAAAAAAAAAAGATAAATAAAATGCCAGTATTTCCTCAGAAACCTTTTGGTTGTAGTTGGTTTTTTAAAAAACAATTCTAATATTACCGATTTTCTGGTAGTGAAAATAAAACAATAGGTATAAGCATCATTGTTTCATATTAGCTATACAGAAGAGTATGTTGAAATTCATTTGTTAGCATATTGATAAGTTTCTGTTTCTCTGATAAAATTAAACTATACTAAAGGTTCCCAACTTAGAATGTAGATACTAACCATAACACCATATTATGATCTTATAATTGGGTTACGATGTCTTGGATCAATTTTGTAATGGAAGTAATTTCAAAGTAATCTTATTTTTTTTTTAATTGCTACAAATCTAATATACAGAGAAATGTGAAAGATTCCAGGTATCTGAACAATTGCAAGCAAGGTATCTGATTATTTACTTAGATAACATGGAGGATACGGGCTAGAGAAAAATACTTAAATGATTGTGTATTCACATGGAAAAGTGCTCCTACTATGTAAAAGCCCTCAGCCAGGTCATTTTCATCGTTCTTGCAAATAACAAACAGATAGCTAAATAGACTTGAATACAAACATAAGGAGATCATATTTTCTATATGTGTTGATGTTATTGAGAGGAATTAGGAGGTGCTCCAATGAACTGAGGGACCAGATTAAGAGATACAGGTAGATATTCATTCTCATAAACTTCATCCGTTCCCCTTGCATTTTGGAATCTTTTTTTTTTTTTTTTTTTATGATGGGGCAGTATGGTGTATTGTTTAAAAAAGAATGAAGTCAAATTAGCTGTTTCACATACTGGTTCTTTTATTTTACTATCTATCCCACCCAGACAAGTAAACAGCCTGTTTCTATTTCACTTGCCTCATTAGTAAAATGAAGATAGTCAGAGATAACATCTCAAAAATTAATTGACACAGCCATTAAATAAGGTAAAATAAACAACTGTATTTAGTTTGGATAAGGTAAAATAAGGGATATTTAAAGTGCTTAAAATAATGTGTGGCACAATACAAATGATTATTATGATTTCATGGTCTTCCATGCATTAACATTTTTACCCTCTCTATGGATGTAATATGTGCAATATAATACTGATGTGTACTTTATCTTTGGTGAAAGGATGTTGGGTGTTTCAGAGATTGTACATAGCTGTAAGCAGTATAACTGTATGAGGATACTGGGAGAACTTTGATCTTTAGGAGGGCTTCCAAATGCTAACTTGCTGAAGCTGCCCATGTTAGTGACACAGACCTACAAAAGATTGTAAGATTCCTAAATTAGGGTCAGGCGCAGTGGCTCACGCCTATAATCCCAACACTTTGGGAGGCCAAGGCAGTCAGATCACCTGAGGTCAGGAGTTTGAGACCAGCCTGGCCAACATGGAGAAACCCCATCAAGTGCCAAAATTAGCTGCGCGTGGTGGCGGGCACCTGTAATCTCAGCTACTCAGGGGGCTGAGGCAGGAGAATAGCTTGAACCTGGGAGGCAGAGATTGCAGTGAGCTGAGATCGCACCACTGCACTCCAGCCTGGGTGACAAGAGCGAGACTTCATCTCAAAAAAAACAAAAAAAAAGTTTCTGAATTAGTTCTCCACACTACTTGATCTGGTAAAGGGAAAGGATTTGAGCTGGAGATTGTGAGTGCAGAATGCAGAACAGCAATGCAGAATAGGTCTAGGCCATACATCTTTTCTGAAAACGTAATATAAGAACAGAGCCTTATATGCCTACTTCACTGATGTCAGTATGTATAATGAGATCAAAGAAGTTTCCTTCCAAGTTGCATATTGCATTGTCTGTATTTTCAATATGTTTTAAAGGGGTCAATAGGGAAATTATAAAAATAAAGATGGGAGTCCTAGGACAGGGAATAAAGAAAATCCTGAAAAACAAAAACAAAGAGGGAGGGAAACCAAATATCTTGGATAGAGAATTAAGATCCAAAGACATGCTGCGAGGGACCAGAGCAATGGACTTACTTTAACAAAGTAACATGTAACTTGGGGTCTAAAACTGCAACCACACAACTACAAGATAGAGACAGTACTATTTATCAGCTGAAAACATTAATAAAACACTATGGAGCTTATATTTCAATACAATCAAGAGAGAAATGAGTATTTTGGTAGCAAATTAGTATGGGATGTGATTGTCCCACTTTCTTTTTTTTTTTTCTTGAGACAGTTTTTCTCTGTCTCCCAGGCTGGAGTGCAGTGGCACAATCTTGGCTCACTGCAACTTCAGCGTGCCAGGTTCAAGAGATTCTCCTGCCACAGCCTCCCGAGTAGCTGGAATTACAGGTGCCCACCACCATGCCCAGCTAATTTTTGTATTTTTAATGGGGATGGGGTTTCACCATGTTGGCCACCCTGGTCTCAAACTCCTGGGCTCAGGTGATCTGCCCACCTCGGCCTCCCAAAGTGCTGGGATTATAGGCATGAGCCACCATACCCATCCCGTCCCACTCTTTTTCAGAGATGCTCAAAGTAGTGCCTCCAGTTTTTGGCAAACTAGAACACTTTAAATGGAAAATGTAAAAGAAGAGACAGGTTTAGAGACTTAAAGTCAGGTCATATGAGAAACAGTTAAAAGAAACAAGCATATTTAGCTTGGATAAGGAAAAGAAGAGACATACAAAAAACTATTATTACTTATCTGAAGAACAGTCATAGAGAGGGAGTTTAAATGTATCTGAATCACCTTAAGATGGGATAATGGGCACAATAATTAGAAACTACTCAAAAGCATTTCAATTGTACTTTCGAACATCCAAAGCTATTTAAAGAGGCAATTGCCAGTCTCTGAAGAGTTCCTCTTAACTAAAGTGTTTGAGGATAGTGTAGTAGACACCTACTAGATTAACTACCCAGCACTCCTTTTCTGAGAATTGCCATTTCTCTCCTTCATCCATCTGGTTGCAGCCTCTCCCACACCTTCATCTCCCTCAAATACATCACTTTTGATAGGTTCAGGGGCAACACCCTGAGAAAGAGTCCATATACAGTTCCAATTTTTAGTACACTTCCTTTCTTACGCAAGTTGCTTTACTGTCATTGGGATGTGAGGGACATCTCCTTATATTTTTTCAGTTGGATTTCCATTGTGCAACCAAAATAAAACTTACATGCATATTAACCAGGGCAATAATTGACAGCAAGATGGGGAATACAGTAAGCAGATGGTGGCCAGCAAGCGTGTAAGTTCACTTCCAACGGATACTTCGTATTTGTGTGACTACTCATTTTTAGTAAACATCTATCTTTAAGGGCAAGATTTGGGAATTTGATTATAAAATCATAAACTTTTCTCAAATTATATTAGCCTAAATAGCCATAATGAGAGAAAAACACAGGATCAAATGTTCCCCTAATTATTTACTGAATTTTTAAAATAGATTTTTTCAGCTTTATTGAGGAATAATTGGCAAAACTTGTATATATTTAAGATATGCAATGTGATGATTTCATATATCAAACATTGTGAAATGATTACTATAATCAACCTAATTGACACAGCCTTCACCTCACATAGTTGCCTTTGTTTTCTTGTAGTGAGAATGTTTATGACCTATTCCCTTAACAAATTTCAAAAATACAATATATGCCATTATTAAGTATTGTCACCATCCTGTATATTAGATCCCTGGAACATATTCATCTTAAAATTGTAAGTGTGTACCCTTTAATCAACATTTTCCAATTTCCAACCCACTTCCCCAATCTCCTGGCAACTACCATTTTACTCTCTGCTTCTACAAGTTCAACTCTTTTAAATTCCACAAGTAAGTCAGATCATACAATACAGTACTCGTCTTCCTATGTCTGGCTTATTTCACTTAGCATAATGTCTTCTAGGTTCATCCATGTTGCCCCAGATGTCACGATTTCCTTTTTTATGGCGGAATAATATTCCATGTGTATGTATATATATAACATATTTTCTTTTTTTATTCATTCATCAATGGACACTTAGGTTGTTTTCCTATCTTGGCTATTGTGAATAGTGCTGCAGTCAACATGGGACTGCAGGTATCTCTTTAAAAATGGTCAAATGACGTGAATAGAGATTCTTCTAAAGAAGATGCACCAAAAGCCAAAAAGTATGTGAAGAGGTGCTCAATAGTTCCAGTCACCAGGGGAATGCAATCAAAACCACAATGAGATATCACCCCACACCTATTTGGATGGCTAGTATCACAAAGGCAAGAGACAACAAGTATTGGTGAAGGTGTGGAGAAAAGGGAATCCTCATACACTATTGGCAGTAATATAAACTAGAATAGCTATTATTGAAAACAGTATGAGCCAGGCACAGTGACTCACACTTGTAATCCTAACACTTCGAGAGGCTGAGGTTGGCAGATTGCTTGAGCTCAATAGTTTGAGACCAGCCTGGGCAACATGGAAAAACCCCAGCTCTACAAAAAAAAAATATATATATAAAAACTTAGCTGGGCATGGTGGAACATGCCTGTAGTCCCAGCTACTCAGGAGGCTGAGGTGGGAGGATCGCTTGAGCCCAGGAAGTTGAGGCTGCAGTGAGCCATGATCATGCCACTGCACTCCTGTCTGGGCAACAGAATGAGAACCTATCTTAAAATAAAAAAAATAAATAAAAAATAAAAAATAAAAAAAAGGAAAGAAAAGAAAAGAAAAGAAAAAACACAGTATAAAAGTTTCTCAAAAAATTAAAAATAGGTTACCATATGATCCAGCAATTGTATTTCTGGGTATATATCAAAAGAGAATGAAACCATTTACTGAATTTAAAAAAAATGTGAAATACCTATGCAAGGTAATCAAAATGACACAAAGTCTACAATAAAATATTCTAATGATAAACAATGTTGTTTACCCAGAAATGCAACTAATTTGTATTCTAAATGTAAATATAAATATTAACACAATGAAACATAAATGCCAATATAGCCCATTATACATACTCTAACTAAACATATGAAAACATACCAAAGATATATTTATAATTAGATACAGATCAAGTGTTCTGTCAGACATATCTCACATTTAAAATTTCTGGGGACTGTCTCTAATAATGCTTAAATATTTAAAATCGTTTGAAAAGAGAGTTTAGGTATTAAATCAACTTAATACAGACTTGTAGATTAATATTACTCCTAGTAATTGTATATTTGATATTCTGAATATACTTATTAATTAATTCATTCATTTAATAACAACTTAAAGGTTAGTTTTTCTGTACCAGTTTAAGATTAATATAAAAACAAAAAATAAATGATAAACACAGGAGCTATGTGTTACTCCTATCTACGAACAAACTTGTGGTGGCACATAATGTAGAAAATGCATGTAGACATTTAATTTTGGCATATTGAATATTCTTCCTAATTTTATTTAATCTGAATGAGATATATGTTATAATTATAACAAATGTTTTCTCTAACTTTTATATAGAATTCTATAATTAATAAAATGCAATTCCAACATAAATTCCTATCATTGACTTTTGGAATTACAAAATATAATTCCAACTTTTATCTATAAAATTATATCATATCTATAAATTTGCTAAAAAAGTTAAGAAAATATAAAAAGAAGAATACACGTCAATAATATGTATGAAAATGTAATAAAGGTTAATAATATATATTAGCACATGTAATAAAAATCAGTAATTTAAACAGTATGGTTATGTTACAAGAAGAAACTGGAAGACCAATGGAGCAAAACAGCAGGACAATGATTGTGGGCATCATTTTGTGGACATTCATTCATGTTGAATCTGATATATAGTTAGGCTATAATAATTAATGGGGAAATATGAGTTTTTCATCTATTGACATAGGATAATTGATAAATAATTTAGTGAAAAACAAAGTTAAATCATGATGATTTGCTATATACCAAAATAAACTCTAGATACATTAAAAACATAAAGATAAAACAGAAGATGTAGAAGAAAACATATGTTAACACATGCCTCAACTTTAAATGTTGGAAAACTTTTAAATATAAAAACAGTAACAATAAATGAATAAATAAATGACTTAATACATAAGTAAAGGAACAAATTGATGAGTAAAAGACGAATAGACTAAATAAAAATTCAAAATAGAGCTAGCATGGATTAATATGATTGATATATTGGGAGAAAAGGATTAACAGCTGAGTTGTGGCCTTTCCTCAGCTCTGGGGTAGGCAAATTTTATTTGTAAAGAGCTATTTAGCAAATACTCTTTGTGGATCTGTCTGTCACATCTACTCTGCAATTGTAACATGAAATCCACCATAGACAATATAAACCAATGGGTATGGCTATGTTCCAGTAAGGCTTTATTTACAAAACTAGGCTGGAAGCCAAATTTGGCCTGTGCACCTTAGTTTGCTGACCCCTACTCTAGTCTCAGAGATGTGAAGAACTGGACTTTTGGCCTAATCCTCCTTGACCTAATCTTCTCTGAAACAATAACTCAAAAAGTGAATACCTGATCCAAGATAAATCAGAGTCCTGCTGAGGTTACACTCTAGTTGCTGGATACCTATACATTGTTGAGTTCGGTTATTAAGTAATCTACAACTAAGGAGATACAGTTACATCAGATAATTAACACTAGATTCCTACCCCTGAGCAGAGTCATGGTGACAAAGAGTAAATACATCCCAGAGCTGATGGTTTCCCTACACTGACAGACTACATCAATCAGTCCCTTTCCTAGTGACCATGGAAGTCTATGATGCAGAATCATTTGGGGACACTGAAAGCGGTGCCAGAGTCACATCACTTCCACTTTACTAATACTGCACATGCTGTAACAGACTCATCTCAGATCCTTTTTAAAGACAAATAAACTTGATGCTACATTTCTGGGTTTGACTATCAATCAAAATCTAAAAATAACTGCTGCTGGGAAGAGTAAAATATATGTGTGATTACAGAATGTGTTCAAAACCAATGAGAAAAAGATGACCCCTTTAGTAGAAAATGATAAAATATGAATAAACAGTTCACAAAATAGAAATTTATATGAAAAGAGCAATGAAAATGTTTTTACCGCATTAGTAATCAGAGATAAAATGATCCAATTTTATACTTATCAAGCCAAAATTTAATGATAAAACTATGCACTGGTAGTAGCATAAAGAAATAAGAATCTTTGTGAACTCTTAGTGGAGTTTACACTGGAAAACTTGAAAGTAATTAGGCAATAGGAAGTACGACAAAATGTACCTTTTGAACTACAATCCCAGTTCTAGGATTATTTCATAAATGAGTCATAGAACGTATAAATATATGTGCACATAGATACCATGTGCAGCATTATTGCAACAAAAATATTTTTTAAAAAACTGCTTAAATGTTGACTAAAGGCACACCTAGGAGATATTGCAAAAAAGTGAATCACACAATTATTTTTTGTTTCCCAGTGTATACAATATATACACTGTGCTGTAGTCTATTAAGTATTAATAGCATTAGGTCTAAAAAATGTACATTCCTTAATTTAAATATTCTTTATTGCTAAAAACTGCTAATGATCATCTGAGCCTTCTGAGAGCCAAAACCTTTCTGCTGGTGGAAGGTCTGGCCTTGATGTTGCTGGCTGCTTACTGATCAGGATGGTGGCTGCTGAAGGTTAGGGTGTCTGGCAATTTCTGAAAACAAGACGACAATGAAATTTGCTGTATCACTTGGCTCTTTATCTCACAAAAGATTTCTGTGTAGCATGCAATGCTATTTGGATAGCATTTTACCCACAGTAGAACTTCAGTCAATATTGGAGTCAACATTTCAACTATGTTCACAGTATCTTCACCAGGAATTGATTGTATCTCAATAAACCACTTTCTTTGCTCATCCATAAGAAGCGATTCCTCATCCACCCACGTTTTATCATGAGATTGCAGGAATTAAGTCACATCTTTAGGCTTTACTTCTAATTCTAGTTATCTTGCTATTTCTAAAATACCTGCAGTTACTCCCTCCACCAAAGTCTTGAACTTCACGTGAACTCAGTGAGAGATATGCAACTCTTCCTTTCACTTGAACACTTAGAGGCCACTGTTGGGTTATTATTTGGCCTAACTTCAAAGTCTTCAATGATTATTGGAATCAACTTCTTTGAAACTCCTCTTAATATGAAGATTCTGACCTCCTTCCATGAATGTTCTTAATGAAATCTAGAATGGTAAATACTTCCCATTCTCCACTAAACGTTTTCAATTGACTATGCTCAGATTCATTAGAGGTATCACTATGGCAGTTATAGCATTCATGCATTTCTTAAATAATAAGACTTGAAAGTCAAAATTACTCCATGATCCATTGGGTGCAGAATGGATATGTTAGAAGGCATCAACACATTAATCTCCTTGTACATCTCCTTCAGAGCTCTTGAATAACCAGGTTCATTGACAATAAGGAGCCAATAGGTCTCAACCTTGGGCTTAAAATATTCAGTAAACCATTGTTGTAAATAGATGTGCTGTCATCCAAAGATCACTGGTGTAACAGATGACCATAACAGACATATAATAATAAAAAAGTTTGAAACACTGCAAGAATTATCAAAATGTGGCAGGGATACAGAAAATGAGAACATGCTATTAAAAACAATGACATCAACAGACTTGATTGAAGCAAGGTTGCCACAAACCTTCAATTTGTAAAAGAAAATAAAAAACACATGTGAAGAGCAACAAAGCAAAGCACAATGAAACAATGCATGTTTGTGAGCTATGTTTGAAATAAGGTATTAGTCATATAAATTATGGTGAAACCAAAGTCAACAGTTATTTTTCATTGCCTGTCCAATATCCAGTCCTATATTTGTTCTTACTAATGGGATCCTGATATTATTTAGGGGGCAATGTGTCCAATTTGAAACTTGCCTTTCTAAATTCCCTTGCAGCTAGGAGAGACCGTTTGACTTACATCTGGCTAGTGAGAAATAATCTGATAATTTCTGGGAAACTTTTTTCCCTAATATAGAACTTGCACCTTCCTGCTTTTCTTCTATTTCTTTCTGCCTGAAAAATATATTTCTCAGTAGCAGCACTAAATGCTAGAAAGTAAGTTGTAATGTGTTCAAACTTTTAAGAAAATAATTTTTTTTTTTACTCTAGAAATTTTAAATCTGTAAGGATACTAAAAATATACCTACTATACACCCTTTCTGAACAACCTCTGGATGACTGGTTTTAGGAAAATAAAATATCAAACTGAGAAAAAAAGAAATATGCCACATGGAGAGTGACACAAAGTAATTTGAGTACTCAGAAATGGAGTACACTTCTAGAATATGAATGACTTGTCTCCAGATGACAGATGGAAACTGACAGAATCTTTGGAATTATGTGTAAAAAAACATATACACTTGTAACAAATCAGGTAAAATAAAGAAAAAACTAATGATAGTTATGTATAAGAGGAAGTCAATAGAAAATGTTTAAATTGGAAAAAAATGAAGTGTTGTTATATTCTTCAGAAGCATGAATTTACAAATCTAAACATAGTAAGAATTGCAAGTATAGTTTAACAAGATCAAGGAAGAAGAATGTGAAAAGATGAGGCAGGGAATTGCTGAATTTCATCAAAATATTTTGGTATTATTTAATGTTTAACCTTGTGTACCTTTTACTTTGCTGGAAGTGAACTTTTTAGTTTTAAAATATTATAAAAAGGCTGGGCACCATGGCTCACACCTGTAATCCTAGCACTTTGGGAGGCTGAGGCGGGCGAATCACCTGAGGTCAGGAGTTGGAGACCAGCCTGGCCAACATGGTGGAACCCTGTCTCTACTAATAATACAAAATTAGCTGAGCATGGTGGCATGAACCTGTAATTCCAGCTACTCGAGAGGCTGAGGTAGGAGAACTGCTTGAACCCGAGAGGCGGAGGTCGCAGTGAGTCGAGATCACACCCCTGCACTCCAGCCTGGGGCAACAAGAGTAAAACTCCGTCTCAAAAAAGAAAAAGAAAAAAAATTATAAAAAGCTGAAAGAGAATATAATATGAAAAACTGATTTGTTAAAGATTACTATCTTCTATGTATAAAAGTACTTCTTAAAATTATAGAGGCAAATAATTCGACAGAAATGTAGTCAAAGGATTTGCACAGTTTCATAGAAGAAAGAAATAAGTAATGATTTGAGAGGGTGCTCAACCTTACTAATAGAAAAATGCACATGTGAAACAACCATGAGATGCCATTTTTTGCACATGTTATTTGGCCAATATGGCAAAGATTTTTGAAAGGTTGATAACATCCAGTGCTAAAGGTTGGAGGTACAGGCAGGGAAGGATGCTATCTTATATTATTTAGTGTGTGAACTGTTGAGACACTATTGGAAATTTATCTTCAGTTTCTCTCAAAATTGAAAATATATATACTTTTAAATGAGTAATTCCACTTATAGGAGTCTATTCTAGAGTAATTACAGTATAGGAAATAAAATATGAACATTTCATAGTGACAAAAATTGTAAAACCCAAATGTTCACCAAGAAAGTAATGGTTAAGTAAATAATACTGTATCTAATCCATACTCTGAGAATTACACAGCTATTGAAAAAGTGAGTTAATAATACCAGAGGGCTTTCCTTTATCATTTTACATTCTATTATGAGAGAGAGAAAATAAACAGAAAAATAAAACCAAATATATTAATACAACTTTTAAATTGGAATATTAAAAATGACAAAATTCAAACTATTCCTTAAAAGTCATGATTCCTTTGGTTATAATGTTTCATAACTGATAGCTGCATTGGCATGGATTTTTATCTAACATAAATATTTTAAATTACCAGTTCTTCAGAAAATTATAATCTCTACTATCTCTCTCTGTATATGTGTGTTCATTCACACACACATATATTTGACACACATATACAAACATTTCTAGAGAAAAATATAATGCACTGATAGTAGATTATAAACCATCATTGCATTGAAAGTATCTTTTTTTTAGATTGCTTTTACTAAAGTACATGCATTATCTTCTCCTATGGGAGTGAAGAAGAAAGTTCTATCACATTAAAAGTTATAGAAAAGTATATTACATGTCAACTTGACAACAACTGAACAAGTGTAGTGCTGGTATTGAAAGAGGAGTCTAAGGGGTATATATAACAAATCCTAGATACAAAGACTTACTGTCAGTGAACTATACAGTTATTTAATATGTGGATGTATCCAGTTCTTCCCATTGCATTAAACTGTCTTATTCCTCCTTTAAAGTGGTGTTATCCATCTGAACACATATTCAATTACATTTTCCACTAAGGATGAACTACTAAAATCAATGTCACATCATAAACACCTGTATTTTTCTTTCTCCACTAGAGTTTAAGATTGCTACAATTCTATAAGTATTGACTGACATCATTATATTATTTAGGATGAAGAACTTGAAGGAAAGATACCGTTTCCGTATGAGTGCTAACGTAGAAAATGTATACTTAAATTCTACCTCTTTTCTTCAAGTAAGGGCTGAATCAGGTTCAGGTACACATGGCTAAAGAACTTGTTTGGATAAAATGATACATCCAGGCCAGTTTCATTAGTGATAATAAGGAAGCACTTTTATTATTATATTGGGAATCAAAGACAGCAAATTTAGTTTTTATAATATGAGTAGCCATTAAAGAGAACAGTCAGCATTTCTGTGTTGATTGTGGATACTGAGAATAGGCCAGTTACTTTTGTACAGAGAAAGCACTCCCACCCCACCTTACCCCACCTCTGCCTTTGCCCCTAACTTCCTATGACGGAAGCTAAGATTTCAGCTCTTTCATACAACCTCTCAAGCACATTTATTCTCCTCAAACTTCCTAAAATATTTAACACATTTTCAGTTAAATCTAAACTCATTATATTTTATGTTTGTAGCTATATAAATACTGGTCACAACAGAACCAAATAGCAGTCTGTAATCTCATTTCTTGTACTGCTCTCTCATTTCACTCTCACCCCAACTTAAATGTTCTTTCATTTACTTGGCTTTTCCCGAATCACAGGCTGTCTTCCCACAGATCATGGTAACTTCATAAAATGGCTCGTAATCTGACTTTCCACAAAGTCAAAGCTATCAGATAACTGAGCAGTTTCCTCTGTTTCCTGAGAAATTCCTTCTAGCTCTTGGTTACCTGATCCCAGACTGCTCTCAAGGTACACTGCATAATTCTTAGCCTCAAATTTCTTTTGCAATCCTATCAGAATTTCTTTTTGTTGCAGTCCAGTGTTGGCTTTCTTCATTTATTTGCTCGTTTCAGATGAGCATACTCTCCAGTTGCTTCCTGAGAAGGGGCTCATGGAAAGTAAATGTATTTATCTGCACTTGCTAAGGTTTGAATGGGTCCCTTCCAAAATTCAGGCGTTGCCAATGTCATAGTATTTCTTATAACTGGAAGTTGAACAATGAGAACACATGGACACAGGGAAGGGAAAGACACTGACTGGGTCCTGTCGGGGGAGGGTCAGGGTTGGTGGGGAGAACATTAGGGAAGATAGCTAAAGCATGCTGGGCTTAATACCTAAGTGATGGGTTGTTAGGTGCAACAAACCACCATAGCACAAGTTTACCTACATAACAAACCTGCACATATATTCTGGATCTAAAAAAAAAGAAAAAAAGAAAAAAGAAATGTGGCTTTTAAGAAGTGATTAGGCCAGCAGGTCTCCTTACCCGTGAATGGGATTAAGGCTCTTATAAAAGAGACTGAAAGAGGCTTCAAGCAGCATTGGGCTAGCTAGCTTGCCTGCCCTTCTCTCTTCTGCCATGTAAGGACACAACAAGGAGGCCCTCACCAGAGCAGATGGTGATTTCTTGATTTTGGAATTCCTAGCCACCAGAACTGTGGAAAAAAAAAAAATTCTCTTTATACATTACCAAGTCTCAGATACTCTGTTGTAGAAGCACAAAGTGAAGGAACTAAGACATGACATCTGACTGATATTTTGGTAGATATAGAATTTGATATTAAAAATAAATTCCAACCGAGCCCCGTGGCTCACGCCTGTAATCACAGCACTTTGGGAGGACGAGGCGGGCAGATCACCTAAGGTCAGGAGTTTGAGACCAGCCTGGCCGACATGGCAAAACCCCGTCTCTACTAAAAATACAAACAGTAGCTGGGTGTGGCGGCTTGCACAAGTAATCCTAGCTACTTAGGAGGCTGAGGTAGGAGAATCATTTGAACCTGGGGGAGGTGGAGGTTGCAGTGAGCTGAGATAGCGCCACTGCACTTCAGCCTCGGTGACAGAGTGAGACTGTCTCAAAAGGAAGAAAGCGGATAAGGAGGGA
>NW_016803685.1:1107669-1113193 GCF_001698545.2 Rhinopithecus bieti | reverse complement strand
AAAAAAAAAAAAAAAAAAAATTCCCTTAGATTTTCAGAGGTATTGTGTTCTAACTTCCAGTGTTACTTTTTTGGGTTTTTCCTTTCTTTATCGACGGCTTGCTTATTTTCACTCTAGAATTTTCTAGGATCTTCCGAAATCCATGTTTAGAAATCTGAAGACGATAAATATTGGTGTGGGTCTTTATTATATCATTGTGCTCTTGTGGCCACCGTGCTCTTCATTTCTAGGGACATCTTCTCATTTTATATTGTTGGAAATTCCCTCCTCTTTATTGGCTCTAACTTCTCCATGTAGCACAACTGTTTTAAAGATATGGAGCTATTACTGACAGTCTCTACTTTTCCTGTCTTTTCTTTCTTTCCTATTTTCAGTTCTGTCATTTTGTTCTTCTTTCTGAAAGATGTTCACAACTTTCCCTTTCAACTCTTAAAATACATATTTACTTTGTACTGTCACAGTTGTAATATTTCTTCTTTGATTTGTCAATTTTAATGGAATTATATTTTTGTATATTGTACTATTTCTCTGTATTGATTATTATTTTTTTGCTCACTGTATTCACTCAGGTAACTACGAATTCATTTCTTATGTCAGACTATTATGGTCTCTGTCTTTATGTCAAGGAATTTCCTTAAGCCATCTCTTTTCTCTCTGGCTACTGTTAAGGTCTTTTCTTTGTCTCTGATTTTCTGGTATTTCACTATGATGAGTATAATGAAGAGTTTCTGTTCATTTATTCTGTTTGAGATTCATTGAGCTTCCTCAATGTATACATTAGGTCTTTCAACATTTCTGGACAGTCTCAGCTAATTTCTTTGTATTGGATCTTCCCTATTTTGTTTATCTACTAGAACTCTGACATACTCTAGTTTATTTATTTATTTAGACAGAGTCTTGCTCTGTCGCTCAGGCTGGAGTGCAGTGGAGCAATCAATCTTGGCTCATCACAACCTCCACCTCCCGGGTTCAAGCAATTTTCATGCCTCAGCCTCCAGAGTAGCTGGGACCACAGGAGTGCACCATCATGCCTGGTTAATTTTTCTATTTTTAGTAGAAGCGAGGTTTTGCCATGTTGGCGAGACTGGTCTTGAACTCCTGAGCTCAGGTGATCCACTCACCTTAGCCTCCCAAAGTGCTGGGATTACAGGTGTGACCCACTGGGCCCAGTCTAACATACTCTTCTTTAGAACTTCTCATTGTATTTTCTACGTCATTTCATATTTTATTCATATTTTATGTCTCCTTTCTTCAGATCACTACTTTTCTCTTTAGCTATTTAATCAGTTCATTGTATTTTTAAATTAACTTTGATTTCTAGTTTTATTTTGTTCATTTGCAAATACATGTGGTCATTGTTCAGTTTCATTTTCAGGAACATAATTGCTGATCCTCTGCAAAATTCTTTAGCTAATATTGACTTGAAGCAACTACAAGGCTGCCCCCAGATAGTTTCAGATATCCTCAGTTGGCTATATAACTTATAATCAGTACATTCGTTTTCTGTCTTCTAATATTTTGTTGGCATCCTTTACTATGTTCAGTCTCCTGATATGTCTGCCATTGTGAGTTTGCATATATACTATAGTTTTTTTTTTTTTTGAGACGGAGTCTCGCTCTGCCGCCCAGGCTGGAGTGCAGTGGCGGGATCTCAGCTCACTGCAAGCTCCGCCTCCCGGGTTCACGCCATTCTCCGGCCTCAGCCTCCCGAGTAGCTGGGACTACAGGCGCCCGCCTCGTCGCCCGGCTGGTTTTTTGTATTTTTTAGTAGAGACGGGGTTTCACCGTATTAGCCAGGATGGTCTCGATCTCCTGACCTCATGATCCGCCCGTCTCGGCCTCCCAAAGTGCTGGGATTACAGGCTTGAGCCACTGCGCCCGGCCTATACTATAGTTTTAAAAAAATTTATTTAAATGAATGATATTGCAATATTGAAATGGAATAGAGATTAGGAGAGTAAATATGAAGTATGATAAAACTACTGTGTTTAACAGGAAGTTAATACAATGTATTCGTTAAAAGATATTACTAGTTATGTACAACCCCAAATATCCAGATTACGTGACAATTCATAATTTTAAAGAGGCACATCATAATGTTGTTATTGTCTCTTCAGTGACTAATTAATGTATAATTTTTTTAAATGCTTGTTTTTGAAATTAAGTTCATGGATAATATAACAGTGCAGTTGTGATTTACTTGTAAAATAGGTAAGGATAGAATCTATTTGAGTACATTAATAAATTACATTGGCTTCCCATTTTGCAGTTTTAAGGGCTGAAGAGAATACTCAATTTTTCATTTGTACTATACTCCATTATGTATAAAATAATAGACACACATTTTTGTTGTTGAAAATTGGGGCCTCCAGGCTGGGCGCGGTGGCTCACGCCTGTAATCCCAGCACTTTGGGAGACCGAGACGGGTGGATCACAAGGTCAGGAGATCCAGACCATCCTGGCTAACACAGTGAAACCCCGTCTCTACTAAAATACAAAAAAAAATTTAGCCGGGTGAGGTGGCGGGCGCCTGTAGTCCCAGCTACTCGGGAGGCTGAGGCAGGAGAATGGCGTAAACCCGGGAGACGGAGCTTGCAGTGAGCGGAGATCGCGCCATCGCACTCCAGCCTGGGCACAGTGTGAGACTCTGTCTCAAAAACAAACAAACAAACAAACAAACACAAGGAGATATCATAACATGCATATGAGAACAGCTAAAGTAATTTTTTAAAATACTGACAAGTGACAACATTAAGTACTGGCAAGAATGTGGAAAAACTAGATCACTTATACATTGCTTGTGGGAATATAAAATGTCACAGCCATTCTGAAAAACAGTTTGGCACTTTTTAATCAAACTAAACATATACTTACCATATGGCCTATTAATTGCACTCCCTTGTATTTATCATAGAGAAATGACAACTTATGTCCAAACAAAAGGAGTACACAAATTTTCATAGCAATTTGTTATCTGTAGTAACAAAAATCTGAAAATAACCCAGATATCCTTCAACAGGTGAATGAATGGCTAAGCAATCTGTGGTATATACATACTGTGGAATACAAATCAGCAAAAACAAAAGGAACTAGCTATTGACATATGCAAAAACTTGGATGCATCTCAAGGGTATGATGCTGATTTTTTTTTTAAAGCCAATTTCAAAAGTTTACACACATATAAATCCATTTATATAATATTTTTGACACTAGAAAATTTCAGAGATAGAGAACAGATTATGGTTTCCAGGCATTAGGAATGCAGAGAGTGAGGGGACAGAAGTGAGTGTGACTACCAAAGGTGATGTGAGGGTTGCTTGTGATGAGAGAACTGTTCTTTATCTTGGCTGTGTGGTAAATACATGAACCTACACGTGTGATAAAACTGCATATAATTACATATGCACACACACATACACAAAGCAATAAAAGTAAAACAAGGAAATCTTCATGAGATTGGCAAATCATATTAATCCAATATTTGTGCTCTGGTAAATTTAATCTGTACTTTATAAGCTAACCTCAAAGTACTGTGAACCTACAAGTGTAAAGTCAGAAGAATCATGGCTATAACTAGGTAACACCGAGGTAGGAGGCAGGACTCAACTCTGGAGGCAGGGTTCAGACACCAGACCAAATTGAGATCTAGCTAAAACAGGGCCAGGGCAGAAGCAGCTTTCCATAAGACAAGACATGTCCGCCAGTGTGCCATGTCATTTTACCATTGCCATAGTAACAGCCAAACGTTACCACCCCTTTCCATGGCAACAACCCGACAATCCAGGAGTTATCACCCTTTTCTTGGAAATTTCTGCATAATCTGCCATTTAATTTGCATGTAATCAAAAGTGGGTATAAACATGACTGCAGAACTGTCTCTCAGCTGCTGCTCTGGGCACTGCCTGTGGGGTAGCCCTGCTCCACAACGAGCTGTACCTCTGCTGCTGCTGTACACTGCTGCTTCATTAAAAGTAGCTTCAGTAAAAGTCACTAACACCTCTGGCTTGCTCTTGAAATCTTTCCTAGGCAAAGCCAAGAACCCTCCCGGGCTGAGCCCCAGTTTGGGGACTTGCCTGACCTGCATCATCTTCACTGTTTGAGTACAAAAAATGTAGCTGAAGAGACAACCCATAGCTTTGTTAAACTATTTACACTCACTGATATCAGGAATCCTGCTTTTAGGAGTAATCGTTGTGAGGAAAAATATTATTTTCAGGGAACCACAGAAGTTTTGGTATGTGCTACACTAAGCAAGCACACCAGGTTTAAAACCTGAGCTCATGTTCCTACCTTGAACTTAAGGCAAAAAGCTCAAATCTAAAGAATGATGAATATAGCACAGCAAAGGTAGGAAAATGTTGACCAGTCATGCTCATCTACACACAATACTCCTAGAGGGTTCCATCCTCAGTATCACTACATGTGATAAAACTGTCTAGACCTAAATATACACTGTCTAGATCTAAATACACAAAGGAATGAAAGTAATACTGGAAAATTTTCATAAGATTGGCAAATTTTACCAACATCAATATTTGTGGTAGACAATACACATGGTACACTTACACCAGGACACACCACAGCCTTGACCTGTGGTTATTGTCCTGGTTACTCCTGTCCTATTAAAATGAGAATGAAAAGCTACATTAACAATAATAGTCTTTGTTGAGTACTTGCTATGCCCTGACTACTTGCCAAAGTTTTACTTTTGTTACATGCTACAAGAGTACTTGAAACATGCATGAACTCAGTAAATTACAATGTTTCTATTTGATTATAATAATTTTACAAATAAGAAAACAAACTTAGCATTTTAAATAAAACTGGCACAAAATCCCATAGCTAGTAAATTGCAGAGGTGGGCTTTATTCATTAGTTATTCATTCAATGACTATTAATACTTGATTATTGCTCTTTAACATTAATACCTATAATATTTTTTGAGTACTCACTAGAGGTTAAGAAATGTATTTAGTATTTTCATCATTACACCAAATAAACAACTATGTGTTACTGGTTGCACAAGTCACTAACCCTTTTGTGACTCAGCTTCCTTCCTATAAAGTGTTAATAATTATACTACCTCTACTCCATAGTGCTACTGTGAAAACTTACATGAAATGGTATATGAAAGATGCTTAGAATACTGCCTGCCACATAATAAGTGGCCCATAAGCTGTCACTGTCATCATCAAATCACTGAATATTGACAATTCCTTATAGTAGAAATCTCATCTGCTATACCACTAACAGTTTTATCAAGAACAATCATTCTGTCTCATGCCTTCATCCTTTATTATA
Source organism: Rhinopithecus bieti (assembly GCF_001698545.2). Lineage (NCBI taxonomy): Eukaryota > Metazoa > Chordata > Mammalia > Primates > Cercopithecidae > Rhinopithecus > Rhinopithecus bieti. The sequence continues at coordinate 1,107,892 of NW_016803685.1, read as the reverse complement.
CTACTAATAATATTACATAGAATAAATATATTATACTATGTATATATTTATACTATATTATACTATGTATATATTTATACTATATAAATATATTAACACTAAATATATACTTAGTGTTATTCTATAACATAGAATAAATATATTCTATTTATCTATAGAATCGTACATATACTATATATAGTATATATAGTATATATACTATATTAATAAATGTATTCTGTTA
>NW_016803685.1:1079064-1107116 GCF_001698545.2 Rhinopithecus bieti | reverse complement strand
AAATGTATTCTGTTAAATTATTATATAATTATTATTGTATATGTATATTACACAGTATATTATATTATCATATATTATTAATATATATTATATATTACAATTATGTACATTAGTATAATGCACTAATAATTGTATAAGTATTATATAACATACCAATTTTATACTATAATAGTACATTGTATTAAGATATACTAATTAGTAATTATAATAATTAGCATATTAGTAGTATATTATAATGTACTATTAATAATATAGTACATATTATTTATATTTAGAGGCTGCAGAGAGAAGGCAAAACGAGGATGCATCTCAGGGAATGTTGGATGTTTAATCTCTGGAGTAAAAGAGAAAGAAAAGAAAAAAATAAAAAAGCAAATTGCTACATCGGGGTCCCCACCAGAAGGTGAACTTAGGTGTACAGTTTCAAGAAGCATGACATGAGTGGAAAAGTCTGCTGCCAACAACTGTTTAATATCTGCAATCAAGTGGAATTCCTCAATTTAATTTCTTCTCTGAATAAATTAAGATTTAGACTTTGTAATACTATTGCCTTGAAATGTAATGCTAAAAAATAAACTTGATTTGCAAGCATAGAAGATGGCTAGACCTTTCACTGAACACTTATTTTCCTATATTTGCTCTTCTTCAGTAAGCAGGTGATTTGCTATTTTTCTTAGTATTTAAAAGATGTAACTAAATAGTGAATATATACATTGCATATAAAATTCTGCATATACCTCTAAGATTAAAATTTGCAATTGTATTTCCATGTCTTATAAAATGATCTAATGACTTAAAAATATATATAATATATAAATATGTAAAAAGCTGTTAATACATAATATATTAACCTAATGATATATTATTTAATAATATAGATACTATATAATAAAATATATATTATTTGTAGTATATTATATATATTATATTATTACTATTAGTATACTTTATACCACTAATAATATAATAAGATATGATAATAATATGAATAGAATATATATTGCATGGATTTGTTGCAGAGGTTCAGTGAGTTAATTCCTGCATGGTGCCTGGGACATAAGTGCACAGGAATAGTTTTAAATAAGGGAAGCACCTGATGGATGGAGGAAGGGAGCAGATAGGAGTGGCTTCACCCTTGAAACTGAAAAATAACTAAAGTTTGTATACACTGTGTAACTGTGAGGGCTCACTGCTTTTCCATGTCTTCATTTTCTTTTATAAGCTGCTTTTGAGGCCAATTTTAAGTGACATCTTTAATGAATAAGAGGAGACAGAGTTGTGTAGTAGAAAAGCATTGGCTCTGGAATTACACAAACCAAGGAAGAATTATATTATTAATAGTACATCATAATATACTACTAGTATGCTAATTATTATTACTAATTATTGGTATATTTAATAGCTGAATGATGCTGAATAGTTTACTTAATTCTCTGGGCCTCAGTTATATTAACTATAATTTCAACAAATAACAATATAAACAATATGAAAATATTTAAAACTTCTATCTCTAAAGGCCGTTAAAACTATTTTAATCATATTGTCTATTAAAGGTTTTAGATGAAAAGGGGTTGCTTTACAAAAGATTTGATCTTACGGTTTTGCAAAATCATATTAAACATGTTTTTCCCCAATTGTAGCAAATTCAGTCAATTCTCCAACCAACTTTCATGGTAGCACTGCCATTGGAAAGGCATTTACAAGTTGGTTTAAATGTTACAGGGTTTATTATGGATACATCTCATGTATTCTGTGGCAGGTTTCCCTTTTATGTTTCAATGCCTCAAAAAGATCTCTTCTGATACTGTATTTTTAATTCATTTCCACTTGTTGAAGGGGGATATCAGGTTTTATTTCAAATTTGTGTCATCCCATCGCTATGTGATATTTGACATTACAAAATATAATGCAACTCTCCACATATTAAGCTCGAGACACTCATAAATTTGCACTCCAAGCCCTCATTGACTTCAGTAGGGCTTGGACTTGTGGAATGATTGCAGATCAAGGCATTTTGATATAATGTAATTTTTTTAAGTAGCTTTTTTCCATAAGGAGAAACATGCTGCGAATAGCAAACTACCTGCACAGCACACACACAGCAGTCAGTACTCCTGCTCCTTGTCAAAACATTTTCTGTTCATATGTAAGTATTGACTGTGGCGAGAGACTTAAAATGACTTCAAGGAAAATCTCTGTGGCCACACTCTACTCCCTATTAGCATAACACAATTTGAGGAGCTTCATTAAAATCCATTTTTATAGAACCACGCCTTGCATGCTTTATTACAGTAAACTAGCTATCAATTGGACTACTGACCTTCTATGTATGCAAATCATAGTATCTTTTCCATTATTTTAAAATGCTTTTGTTTCTAAATGAAGATTTATTTTGCCAGTTGATCACTGAATGAGCATGCCCAATAAATCATGAAGAGCACAGTCTACAAATATGTTTCAAGTTCAAGCAGCAATGATCTGCTACTTACAATCCTGAAGATAATAAACATTTTTATCCAATCATCCAGAGTCTAAAGAAATTCAAAAAAATGGAAACTCTTTGAAATATACAGGCTTTTGGGTATCAAATTACCTCTGAAACCCCCCACCCAGAAGTATCTCTAACAAAATCCATTTGAAATACTGCTTCAATATTCTAAAAAATCAATAATTTAAACCACAGGTTGAACATTTTTACTGCTTCCACTGCAGACTGTCATTTTTCGAAATGAAAATGCTAATGATACCGAAGGGGAAAGCACTAAGCCGAAGAGATGCATGAATGAAACGTTGGATTGGCTAGACTTGCTGGTTTGATCTCTTTCTCCCTCACTCATCTGTGACAAGATGTCTTTTAAAATCAACAACTTTCATTTCAGTGTTTCTAAAAAATGCACTTCTCTGTTGTACATTACATCCTTCTCTATAGGAAGTTAAGGAATACGCTGCAGCAAGACATTTTATAGTAAATATGAATACAGAATGTAATACCAAGTAGGCTGTATTATTTCAGTGCAATCTATAATGTTGGGACACCTTTAAAATATTGCAGAGAGCACTGGAGAGAGGATAATCCCCTAGTACTAACGGTTTTCATATTCATACCACTGTACTAAAACATAAGCCATGAAGGAAGCCATGGAAATCCAGAGCCCAGAGGAGTTCAACTCAAAAAAAAACTTTTTCATTGCCTTTGAAATTTATTTGTAGTCTTTAAAGATTTAAGAAGTAAAGGTCTGAGATCAGGGTCATTGTCTTCTCTGTAGGGTTCCTGGCTTTGAATTTGCTCTGCCTAATATAGGATCTTGCTAGTAAACTTGGTTAATGTCAGGTGGAGTAATTTTCATCCAAGAACTGGGAATTATGATTCATGAGATGTAAAACACCTTACTGGAGGGAAGACTAGGGAGGTGGAGAAAACAAAACAATGATTGCCAATAAATAGCCGAACATGGTCCCATGAGCTATGGGACTCCTAAGGGAGAAAGCTGGTCCCCTAAAATAATGTAATTAAAAAGAGGCCCATAGCAAACCTTTTACAAGTTTCTCATTTCTTTCCTAAAAACCTACAGAAAACTAAATTCTACCTGCAGCAAAATGACAGCAACAAAATATTATTGATCAATTTCTATTATGTGATAAATCACATCATGTTTCCCTCTGGAAGCAAAATACTCTAACAAGACAGAAGAGGGCAATTCAGTCTTTGTTGAGCATCTGCTGTGTTCAAGGAACTGAGATATGACTGTAGGGACAGATAGAACAGAGGAATTAGAAATTATTAAAGCTCAGTTTATCCATGCAGTGGAGATTATGACATCTACCACAATGAGTTGTTAATAGTAAAAGAGAAAATGTAAATTATATGGCTTTCAGAATGCTTGACATATAATATATACACAATAAATACCCAATGCTTTCACAGAGGAAAATTGACCTGGTATATAGATAACTCTAAAAAAATTAAAATGCTTTAAATTTTTTTGTTTTAAAGATAGGGTCTTGCTGTTGCCCAGGTTGGAGTGCAGTGGTGCGATCATAGCTCACTGCATCCTCGAACTCCTGGGCTCAAGTGATCTTTCTATCTTAGCCTCCCAATTAGCTGGGACTACAGGCATGTGCCACTATGCTCAGCTTAAAAACATGAATTAAAATTCAGCATGACAGAATTGAAAAGAGCTGACTGATAGCTGGTTCACCTATCTCATTTTAAAAGGCTTCACAGTGTGTTAGTGGCAGTTTTGGAATTTCATTGCAATTTCTGTCTTTTTCCTCTTAACACAGGTGGTTCTAGGACTCCAACAGTTTATAAGAACACAACTTTAAGCCTGGGCAACATGGCAAGACCCCAACTCTACGAAAATACAAAATTAGCCAGGCATAGTGTCACACTCCTGTAGTTTCAGCTACTCAGGAGGCTGAGGCGGGTGGATCTCTTGAGCCAAGGAGATAAGGCTGCAGTGACCTGTAGTCATGCAACTGCACTCCAGCCTGGACGACAGAGTGGAAGTTTGTCTCAAAAAAGAAAACACACACACATACGCACAATTTTAAGATAAAAGAAAGCTTCCAGGGTGGGTCACATCTAAGCTGGCTCCTGAGGATGAATTGTATTCTCAAAAGGCAAGATACTGGACAGAGCTCTTCAGATACGAGCACATTGCATGCACAAGTGGTGGGGCAGAAAAGCACAAGCCATCTTCAGAGACTGTGCATGGCACCCACAGGCAACTTTACCTTCAGTAGTGAGTGATCTGCACATCCATGTGCACAAGCATAATTTGTGGACTGAATAATAAAAACATCATGTGAAATCTGCGAAATTTTATCAGGTTCCAAAGGGACACATATTTTAAACATGTTAAGGCTTCTGTTATTATATCTCCTTTATGGGAAGAGGTTGGTGGGAGGAATTAAGACTAAGAGAAAGTTAAGATGGGAGAGGGCATTGTAGGCACGCTAAGATTTATGGCCTTTCTCCTACAGAGAGGCAGGAGAGAGACGTCAAAACATACTTTGGGGAGATAAAGTTGGATGAAAATAAGTACATTAAAGTCTGTAATGTCCAGAAAGACTACAGAAATCAGACTTTTAAGAGGTTCAGGCAGTGTCCTTTCTCTGTGCTCCCTCTTCCCTTCATTGAAAGTTAAAAGTCAAAATGTAAATACAGACCTAAAAGGGTAAATCATTGTTTTTCAACTTTATTCATGTGAACTCAATGTTTTAATAAATTTCTCTTTCCAAGCCACATCAAAATGATTTGTTACAGTGTTGATTTTATTGTTATTGATTATATTATTATTACATTAGCATTTGAATCTGTGAAGTGCTGTAAGACAGTTCATTAACAATTTGCCATGACACCTCTGCTGGGTAGGAGGATGACACACATCATTATCATTATGATTCAGATTTTCTTTTACAGCTGGTACCATGATAAATGATTTACAGATAAACATAGCAATACTCAAGTTATTTATATCAAGTTAATTAATCACATTGATTTAACATCCCATTCTGTTATTTAACTTTTCCCCTTTCTATGTTAGTTTTAGATCTAATTTTAGAATAATTAAATTGAATTTTAAATTTAGAACTCTGCATTAGTACCTATATCACATCTGAAAAATTATTAACATTTTCAGATCAATTTTAATAACTGGAGTTCCTTTATTAGGTTGACCTTTTCTTTCCAAATATTTGACATCATTATAGTCACAGAATAAAAGTACTTATTGACAGTTTTCTTTTGATATTGAAAAGTCCTGCTTCAGTGACTGCACAGAATATAGTAACCATGTTTTTCTCATCTTATGTTCACTTCCTTTGCAAAACAATAAACAGGTGGCAAGTCAGCGATACCAGAGTTTTTCCTAACTTCTCTCTTCTCATATCTAGCCTCACGCAGTCAGTCACCAGGACTGCTACTTTACTCTCTTTTACACATGTCAAATAGGTTCACTTTGCTCTAGATACAACTTTGAACCAATATGTTTTCTTCCCTATTGTATTTCACTGTAATCTCCATGAATATAGGGCCTTATATTCCTCTCCACTCTATCCTCCACACCCAAGCACATTGCCTAGAAATACAGTAGTTTGCTATCAGTTGCTTGTGCAATGAACACGTTCATCTGTTGTCACTCTTGTGACTATTTTCTACACTGTTATCAGATAATCCTCTCTAAAATGCACATCCAAACCTGTCTTATCCTTCTTTGCATGTAGTTCATTATCCTTTAAGATAAAGTTCAAACTCTCTTTGGTGAACAAACAAGAGTGTTTATTATGTGGTTCCATTCTAACTCTTATTTTCACTGCATCATCCTTCCAGTGAAAGTAAACACCCATTTTTACTGGGCTTTCTTTTTCTCCCTGATTTCCGTCATGTTATTGATCCATAATGTATTCTCTATTCCTTGGACAGTCACTATGCATGCAGGGCAGCCATTCGGTATTATCTTTTTTCTGATGGCATCGCTTGCTCTAGCTTGGTTTGGTGCTTCCTCTGTAATTTTATAGCTCTTCATTTCTAATTCTCTCATAACATGTTTTATCATGCATATCACATCTAGATTTTAGGTTCTCTGAGAACCAGGATTGTATCTTATCATTATACAATACACGATCCATAGAAACAAACAAACAAACCACACGAAGTATAAAATACTATAAAAAATACAATGCTAAGAGGGCCAAGTATGTTAAGAGTACCCTATTGCCATCCAAATGAATTTGAACAAATCTTTTAATTAAAGACTAGTTTTCATTATCTATAAATGAAAGCTCTTAGACTCAAGCTAGATCTGAGGCAAGTCTTTTTTTAACACTCACAGTCTGTGCTATTATATCTAGAATGATAAAATTACCAAGCAGGGCAGAAGTGAGCAGGGAATGACAATTGATTCGGACTCCTACAGTAATAATCTTTCTCCTTGCTAGCTACAGTATATTAAATGCTTTCCTTTTGGCTTCTAATTCCGTATGTTTTGCTCAAAATTTAGCTGGGAATATTTATTCATTCCTTTGAACCATATACAAACAGTAAGAGACTACTCATTGAATGTAGATGATCCTGTAACACTTTCTTCCAAAGGCAAAGAACCTATATAACTAGCTATTCTTCGGAAGTTGTCTGTACCTCCAAAACTCTATTTTTTAGATTTGCTATTACACCATGCTTCCAGTAGAACTGGGTCAAACTGCCCCTGATGACCACACTTTCTGAACAAGGGAAAAGAAGATGGAAAGTGGCAACTACTTTAACTGTCAATTACATTAACCAGTTGCCACAATGATTGCTAATAAGAATATTAAGGAAATTATTAGGACTTCATATTTTTACTTTTTCTAGTTATCAATAACACTAGGAGTCAATATCATAATGGGAAACAACTTCATACCCACGATGAAGGTTATGATAAAAAAGATGAACAACAATGCTGGCAAGTATGTGAAGAGACTGGAAATATCATACATTGCTGGTGAGAATGTAACTTGGGGCAGCTGCTTTAGAAAACAGTTTAGCAATTCCCAAAAAGTTAAAAATAGAGTTACCATATTACCCAGAAACTGCACTCCTAAGTATGTTCCAAAATAGATATATATAGAGAGATATACCTCCACTCAAAAACTTACATATGAAGAAATGTATATAATAGGTAAAAGTAGAAAAACACCCCACAAAGAGTTAGTAACTAATGAATGGATAAACAAAAGTGGTATATCCACAGAAAGAAATGAAGCATTACATTGATAAATGCTACAACACAGGTATACCCTGAAATATTATACTAAATACATAAAAGAAACCAGACACTAAAGTCATATATTATATGATTTTGTTTATATCAATTGTACACAATAAGTAAATCCATAGAGATAGAAAATATATTAGGCTGCGGGATGTGGGGAGTGGGGAGTAACTGCTAAAGGGTATGGAGTTGTTTTTTTTTTTTTTTTTTTTTTTGAGAGGCAGTCTCCCTCTGTCGCCCAGGCTGGAGTGCAGTGGCCATCTCGGCTCACTGCAAGCTCTGCCTCCCGGGTTCATGCCATTCTCCTGCCTTCCTGCCTCAGCCTCCCAAGGAGCAGCTGGGACTACAGGCATCCGCCACCACGACCTCCTAATAACCTTTTTTTTTTTTTTGTATTTTTAGTAGAGACGGAGTTTCACCATGTTAGCCAGGATGGTCTCAATTTCCTGACCTTGTGATCCACCCGTCTCGGCCTCCCAGAGTGCTGGGATTACAGGCGTGAGCCACTGTGTCCAGCCTGGAGTTTCTTTCTTAGGGTGATAGAAATGTTTTGAAGTTAGACAGTGTTGATGGTTACACATTTGTGAATATACTAAAAACCATGAAAGGGTACACTTTAAAGAATGGATTTTTTAAGTAAATTATAAAAACAAACAATTCTGGACTTTAAAGAGTGGCTTTTATACACAAACTATAAAAACAAATAATTCTGGAGATGAAGCTGATGGTTAAGAACACTAAATATTATATTTTCTTATTCTGAATTTTTTAAATTATAGGGATAAAGTTTTCCAAGGGATTAAAAGAGAAACTATCTTTACACTAAATATACACGCACAGTACTTTGCCTCTCTCTCCCTCTCTCTCTGTGTGTGTGTGTGTACTTATTTAAAAGACAAAGTAAAGTATTACATGAAGTTCTCAACAGATGATTGCATACAGTCATGATATACAGAATTCACTCTTGTGATGGCTACATATTAATGGAAGCCAGCTACACTTTAAAAATTATTTTACATTTTTTATATATTGACAAATTATAGTTGCATATATTTATGGTATACAAAGTGGTGTTATGACTTTTGAATACAATACACAGAAAGATTAAACTATGTAACATATCCATCACCTCAAACATATCCATCACCTCAAATATTTAACATTTTTTGTGATTAGAACATTAGAAGTTTATTCTTAGTGATATTGAATGTACAATGTATTGAAATAGATTAAAATTTAATAGAAAATAACACTGAAATTTATTTGTAAACATAAAGAAATAACTTTTCTTGCAAGTTATGATTTATAAAAGTTATTCTCTAAGACCTTAATTTCAGTGATAGATCTACTTGATATTTCTTTTATGTAGACCTTTATTACTTATAATAAATAACTTTAAAAATTATTTTCAAGAGGACTAAGATTAAAAGTTGAGTGGATCAAAACATAGATGGGCTGGAGTTACAGCACTGACCTCTATCTGATTTTTCTTCCTCAGGAGATATATCTTTAAATAAACAATTCCAGTGTTTAGCCTTGTATTCCTTTGGTAAATTGGGTAAATTCATTTTTCTGCTATCTTGAACACTTTGTTTATAAAGTCTTCCAAGACTTTGTTACCTACACATCAAATGGAATGAATATAATTTTCTACATTCTTGAAATAAATATTTTATTTTACATCCATTTTATGTCGGAGAACTAGTATTTTAAAACATTGAAAACACCTTTTGTGTTAAAACAGTAAATATTTTCATTTAATATGCATATATCTCCAAGATTAATGCTAAGGCAAAGACATTTTAGAGAATGCATAATGTGTATTTCTCTCTATCTAAAAACATATATAGTATATATACAACTTCAAATTCTCCTCGGAGAACAGGGGGAACAAAAAAAATCCATATCTATCTAATCACATACAGACATACATTTTATTTAATAAGAAAGTCACAACAATTTTTGATACCATAATTTAATTTAGGCCTTCTTATCTCATTACAAATACAATTTTTATTTAGTAATCTAGTTTGGAAATGCTGAAAAGTTTTTCATGTTTTATTTATACAAAAGTGTAAATCAATCCAAGGGTCATTGTGAACTTGTGGTCCTTTGTTACAACTGCAACCTAATGTTCTATTCAAAATCTTATTTCAAAACACTCAAAATATGATAGAATCTGGGTTGCAAATGGTAACAGGCAATCATTTACATTCAGGTCTCTTACATTCAGGTCTTTACATCATCTGTAAAGGACCTATATTCTCCAATGGATTTGTTTAATTTATTTGCAGGGTGAAGTTTTATGTTAGTATTTCAGCCATAGGTGACTTATTGAAATGAAAAGTTAAACTTCTTCAGCTACAAAGAACAACCAAAACAACAAAACAAACTTCCAGACTTCTTATTTTTAAAGGCACTCAAGTTTTACAGGTAATTCATCAAAAAAACACCACTCACATCCACAAAGATATCAAATACATTTAATTATGTATTGAAATATTTTGTTCTTACATCTTAAACTATAAGCAAAATCCACTTGCATGACAAAACTGCATAAACAGTAAAACTGAAATGCTCTCATTACAAATACAATTTTTATTTAGTCAAAATATCATCCAAACTTATATTTGTATCAGGTCTAATATTTTTATGTTTCACAGTGATACATAAATTAATAATTAAATAATGAACTCAAAGCTCTTATTGCAAATGTCTTCTCATCAGTCATGTTGTTATCTTATATTTTCATAAGAGAGGCATTGTTTTAGATGCATGGGATTATCCTTTTTAAATTTTTTGCCAAATATGTATGTTAAAAGGAGGAACTGTAGAATCACACAATGTGTAGATTAATGTAATGTGAGATAGTGTATCAGAGGTGATACATGCCATGCAAGCAGCACATTTTACATTCTGACGCACATTTGAAGCCTTCTTTTACTCACGTAATTCAGGCTTCAGATGTATTTCTCAATTGCTCACTGCAGAATAGCTGCAGAACTGAAACAAAACCTTCAGTACAAAAATGACAACCCTTTTGTTTCCACTAAATCCATATTCTGTCATCCACTGGCAGGGAGTTTTCCAGTCATGTTCTCTGCCAGTCCTTACCAGTTTGCCAATTATACAAGCTGCTTCCCAGACATCAGACACAAATTCCACAAGACTGCTGTGCAAGCGTACCCTAATTAACCATCAGCTTAATTAGACAATTTACTGTGTAATTAGCAGGCAATTAGTCAACACCTCTCAGATCTTATTGACTGCTGTGACAGCCTTTCAGTCTTTGCACATTCCAACATTCCAATACACAACAGCGACCATGTTTCTAGCACTCTCAAACCCTGTACGACATGGTTCTGGACGGAGAAGTGGGTAATATTATATAACAAAGGAAAAAAATCAATATGGACCCTGTCCAATTATTGAACTGTTTATAAACTTGCCTTTAATACCAGAAGTCCAACATTAAAAATACTTTAATATCTGCTCCAAAATGGTTATAGAGCCAACTTCTTAATATGTTCTATTTCATGTTTTAATGTAAAACACTTTCAATTTACTATGAATTATACCCCAAGATTGGCTATGCCTATAGTAACTTGAGTAAATTTTCAATCAGTGTGTCAGAGATCTACTCAATTAAACATCATTAATACAGCTTGGTGCAATGACTCACACTTATAATCCCAGAACTCTGGGAGGTCGACACAGGAGGATCACTTGAGCCCAGAAGTTTGAGACCAGCCTGGGCAACATAACAACACCCTGTCTTTAAAAACAAAACCAAACAAAAACACATTAGCCAGGTGTGGTAGTGCACGCCTACAGTCCTAGCTACTGAGGAGGCTGAGACAGGAGGACTGCTTGAGCTCAAGAGTTCAAGGACACAAGAGTTCAAGTGGAATCTACACTCCAGTCTAGATGACAGTGTGAGAACCTGTCTCAAAAAAAGAAATCTTACTCATGTTAATAGCAGTTGAGACACAAATCCTGCAAACACTGATAAAAAGTGCTCTGGGGTAGGGAAGCATTTTTTAGTTTTCTTTGACTCAGCTACGAAGAAATCACACCTCAGCATTTTAACGATTACGTTAACATTTTATGTGTGTTACATGATTTTAACATTTAAATTAACACATTAATTTTACATGGAAAAGCATGTTTACAAATGTATTCCTCTGAGGTTATGTATATGTCATATAATACCCACTGCTCTTTGTAATGCAATTTCTCACCCATATAAAATACTTTCCATTATCTCCAGATTTCATGACTTGTAACTAATGAGATCCCAGCAACTGTAACAAAGAATGATCTGGTATCACTTTTCTTTTCAGAAATATTACAGAAGAGGATAAATTTTATTGAATAATTTAAAAGTCATAAGATCTTCTGTTAACCAAAAAGAATAGGAAGGAAGAGTTTGTGACCACTCCTTCATAGTTTAATTGGTTAACTGCCATATACATTTTCTAACACCTGATAAACTTCCATAAGTATAAAACCACTATGACAACAGAATTATTTCTGCATTATCTAAACTTTGTCATTAGCAGCAATTGTCTTTTTCTTCTTTTTGAATGTAAGGGCCTGAATATTACCAGCAAGAACAGTTATCGAAAGGCCACAGGTTAGGGGAATCTAGAGAAGTCTACTGTGGCCTTATTGGTACAAGGTAAAGTAGAATGAGATGAGGACCGAGAGACAGGCAGGAGCTGCTTGATGACATGATTTGTACAAAGATTCTGGATTTTATTTCAAGGGCTAAGATAAGCCATTGAAATGTTTTAAGCAAAGAATCATGATCTAAGATGTCAAAGACCATTCCGGCTGTGGTGCAGAGGCTGGAATTTAGGATAAGAGTAGAAGCAGAAAGACTCTTTTAGGAAGCTGGTATAGTATTCTGTGAGAAATGATGGGTGCTGTGATGTGGGTGGTACCAGTGGAGATGGGAAGCGACTTTTTACCCTTTAATAACTGATCATATAACTATTAATGTTTTAGTCTAGCATACAGATTATGGTAGTAAGAATTGTAAGTTTTATTGACAGGGTGTTTTACATGTTATGAATCATTTTAATATCTTTATTTTTAAAAGAAAATTCAATGTAAGCCTCCCTAGAATATTGTAAAAAGGCAGAGCAGGTATTATGATCTATTTTGTAATTGAACATGTGGAAGTTTAGGTAAGTTTACTAATTTATTAACAGTCAAATTACTTACAAAAGAGGTGACCCTCAACACTTTTCTCAAAACAACGGGAGACAACTGTAACATTTCAATAATAACTAGTATGATTCACTATGAAAACCATAATTTAAAACTTAAGAGTGTATTGTGCCTCTCCAGCTTTCTGCATGCAAGCTTGTTTTTCTCTTTTCATATTATAATACTTAATAAGATAATATTTGTATACATTTTATTTACCTGTGGATCTCTGTTGTCTATACAATAATATTTCTCTTTATATTGATCAACAGGAGATGTTCAAAAATCACGCCAATGTTTGTTTATTCCCCCCATTTAAAAAACATATACTAAGTGGCTGCCTACCTTAGGCTGAGTATTGTAAAAGATCCAAATATCCTTGTGGCAATCTCACATAACTCCAACTACCAGGAGTATAACTGAGCAAGGACCCCAGCTGCTGTGCTGCGAATGAATCCACACCTGCATTTTTATTGCAGCCATGCTTCCTGTGGCTTAGCCAATGACTGAGCAGGGCAGAGATACTAAGCAGGCCCCTTCCTGAGAGACAGGAAGACTCCAGATGGCCTTGTCGAAGCTTTCTTAGTCTGCAAGGCACTCTATGATGCTCCTACTCAACCTTTCTTTCTTCTCTTCCCAATTTATGGCTTGATTTCTATTGCTGTCTTATGGCTCTCTCAGTCCTCTTCAACCCCCTCCATACTGTCTCCCACAATTATTTCACCTAATCAAATCCATGCACGTTTAATCACATCTTGGCAACTGTTTCTTGGAAGATCTGGACTAAAACCTGCTGCTATATTGAAAAATTACATGACAAAATCCAGAAAAAAAAATAGTTGTATGAAATTTAAGGGTTTTTAAATAATGCATTTTCATATACTAAATGTCCATATTTCAATATAGATATTATTAATGCAACAGAATATTAAAATATACATTTTGGGTGAGACCTTAAGGGGCATTGAGATAAATCACAAAAATAAATGTTCCCCTTACAGAAATGTTCAAATAGATGACAAAAATCTGCTTAGGGAACTCTTACACACTTCACTCCAATATGGAAACAAAATGTTAACAAAAAGTTAGGGGTGTTGGAGATTATGATGTGGTTTCTTTGGAGCATGCTTCTGGGATTATATGAGTCCCACTGTCATCCCAGATCCCGAGAGACAGCTTTTAAAAGGGACCCCTCAGAGCACTTTATATGTGTTCCCTGCAGTTTTATTTTCTCTTTTGGAGGTTGGTGCGCCATACACAGCGTCCCACTCTGCTTGATATATCGAAAAGGTCTCAGTTGTATCTTGCTAAAAGATGAGCTAAAAGAGATGCAACTGTACAACAACTAGCCTGTATTCCTAGAATTTGTCAGGGGAAAGGGAATGTAAGATTTTCCTGTGGACCAATTAAGGGACACATATTTAAATAGGGAATGTGAAGTCACCTTAAACTCTGTTCAATATGGTCCCTTAGAAAGGCAAAGGTGTTGCAGCAGAGAAAACCTAAGTAACTGAAGAGCTTCCTAGGAGTTTCCTAGAGAATAAGCTATGACCAAAGATTCAAAAGCACCATAGGGAAGAGTTCCCAAGTGATGGGAAGTATTTTTGAAGAATGATTGGAGGTATGGATGAGATAAAAGTTAGTCTAAACAAAAGTATGTCTCCTAAAGAGGAATATTATAGTTGTACAAAATTATATTTATCCATGGAAGTGAAAATACTCTTCAAGAGGTAATAATATTTATCAATTTAAAATTCATGATATTGCTGAACAATGTATTACATTCCAAAATAAAACTGTCTGGTTGATAAGAGGAGGGAGGCAGTCAGCAGGTTCCATTTGCAGGGCCTAGTGGTCACAAAATCTGATTTCCAAAGGCTTCCATTCAGGAAAGGGGCCAGGGGGTGGGGTGGAGTTTAAAAAGAATCCATTCCCTCTTGTGTCCGTTGAGTAAAATTCTGTAAGAGCTCAGATAATGGAGAGAAGATAACCATTGGTTAATGTAGCTCCAGGGGACTTGGGTGGTCACTGGCCTTTTAATATTTGAATAACAATAAATGTCTCTTATGGATAAAGAATGCTAAAATTAAGGTATATATGATGCAAACATAAACCTGGTGAGAAAACCAGTTTTGTCAGAAAAGAGAGTTTGTATGAGGAGAGAAGTGAAAGTTATTGTTGAAATGATGAACAGCAGTTGTATTATGATTCATAGTTTCTCCCAAATTGAATTATGTAATTTCTTTGCTTAAATCTTTTAACAACAGGTTCCCTGTTTATACAATAATATTTAAATTCCTAACCCCACAGGCCTTTCTCACTGTCTCTACAGCTACTTACACCATTTCATGAGACATTATGCTGCATCTTAAATATGCCTGTCTCTCTCATGACCACGAATATCCATGTGCTATCCCTTCTCCCTAGAATAAAGACAGTTCAAATGGGAAGAAAATAAAAAAATAAAATATTGAAAATAAAAAAATCGTAAAACAATTAAAATTATAAAGTAACTTAAAAAATAAAATATTGCATATTAAGTAACATTTTAGTATAAGTAACATTTTAGTCTAAGAATTCCTGTGGCCTTAAGTCATCTTATATCCTTTGGTATATATATTTTCTGAACTACCATTCAAGTTTTCTAAAGTAAATACCATACATACACATACACACACACACACACACACACACACACACACTCGAAAAATAATATATATATAAGGACATTAGTAAGAGTTCTCAAAATACATCAAGTCTTGCCCAGATACCTAAAAATGGTACTCTCTTTAATGACATTTTAAGCTAATTTTGCACAAAAATAGAGGGTACATTTGGCAGCATAAAAGTGAGAAACTGTTTCAGACACATGAGATATCATAGAAAAACATGCAAATGAAGAAAGCAGGGCAGGATGAAAAGGGCAATGGGCTTAGCTGAAGTGAAAGAAGCAGATGCGGCAGTGGGGTAAGAAAAGGTAATTGGTGTGTGATAGGGCAGTCTGAGTGAATATTTCCCTAACAGACCAGTAACTTCCTTGAGTTAATGACATTTTATTTCTTACGACACCTCATTTCAGAAATAGTGGTACTTGAACATTAAGCACATTGCTAGTCCTTTAAGAAAAAGCAGCATACAGAGAACTGTAATTTTACTAAAACAGAGTCAGTCTTGTAACAAAATGGCCAATGTATGTATGCCTTTAATAAAAATTTGACAGCAAGGTAATCATGGTATAAAGTATTTAAAATGAGTTTAAAGAATATCATTACATAGTAATGACTAGAATCTTTTTAAAAGCAATAAAGAAAATACAAAGGCAAGGAGAATATTACGGAATTCAATCCTACTAATTTCAATCAAAGATTGTATCATCTAAACATACCCAGAATATGGAGATTTTTAACAATTCACAAAAGAATTACGTGAGACAGAATAAGGGTAAAATCAGTTTCTCAAACAGCAGGACTGTACTTTAAGGAAATTTCCATGAGCCATAATTATAAGAATTTTCCATTAACCTTGACACCAGTTGCTTTTTTTAAAAAAGGAAACTGAATAAGAGGTACTTTCCATTACAAGTTAGATTCATCTACCAGCTAACCCAGATCAAAATTGTACACGTCAATTTATATTATTAAAAAGTCTATTTGAGTTTCACTTTGACCACTCTACCAAAATGATTAACTAATTAACAGGTGTGAAATCACAGCCTGAAATGGGAAAGTGGTGAAGATGTAATTATATTGGAAAATTGATTAGTCTGCTTCATGGTTAAAAATATTACTTTGGCTATAATTAAAAGATTTTTACTTAATATTAGAAATACATGCATTAAATTGTGTTTGAAAGCATCTTAATCTATATTTTCTACTTAACAGACTAAGCTGGCAAACATGGTATGATTGTGAACAGAGACTGATTTAGAACTTGAAGGAGAGACAGTGGTGTATTCATTAGATTCTAACTTGCAAGATTTTGCTTCAATACTGAATGTGTACACATGAGTGTGCAAGCATACATACACATTCTTTTGGTGATGAAGAAATGAAGTTTATGTCATAGAAGAGCTTGCTAAATAGTCTTGAAGTGAACACTTGGATGAAATCTCCCATAGGACTACTATATGTGAACTGTAGCCATTTAATAGACGAATTCTTTATAATTTGAGGATGAGTCGATTTTATGAATTTCAATAAAATAAATCTAAGTTATAAGAACCTACCCAAGTAACAATCAAACTATTAGTACACAGAAGTCATCTCAGTTTTTAGCATGTTAAAAGTCTCCCAGATAAAAAGCTTACATTGAATTTCTTTAAATAACAATAACTCCTACTTAATGTGTAAGTATATATCAGGAAAACAATATTATGCAATAATCATATAAAAAATGGGAAACTAGAACTATAGCAGCAAAAATAATGCACTGGGCTATTGTTAATTCATTGTTTCATAGACTTTCATGATGAGGTAATACAGAAACTATAATAATTAAGTAAATCAGTTTTAGTTAATCTTTTTAAAAAATCCAGATCTTTATTTCTAATAAGGCTTTCCAAAATGAGTTACAAAAATAAATTGTGATGTTCTGTATCGTAATCCATAGAGAATTACCCAGGCTCTAAAATATTATTACATGACATGTTTGTGAAATTTTCAACTTTAAATATTATCTTTAGCATTTATAGTCCTGACAATGTTATTCCTCAATTCTCATCTCGTTGATAGGTGCTAGCAATTTGTGCAATTTGTGCAATTTGTGCAAATGCAGGCGCAACTTCCTCTCAATTAAGATAATGTGGATTGAAACAAGTTTCTTGGAATCCACATGGGAGAACAGACAACCTATATGGTAAAAAGTCTGCAAACCTTATTATGAGAAGAAAAACAGAACTATTTAAAAGGAAAAGAAAAGGCTTATATGGATAGGACATGAGAGCTGTCTCCAAGTAACTGAAGAGCTGTCATGTGGAATTGTGGTTCAAATTAGAATACTATAATTATTCATTCATCTAACAAGTATGTATTGCATCCTTTCTATCTGCCAGACATTGTTCTTGGCACTGGGCATGCTGTGGTGAGCAAGAAAGACGGTATCTCTCTACTTACAGAGCTTACTTCGAGTGGCTAAAACAGAACATAAATAAGCAAACAAATAGATGACCAAGAGCATGGCAATTTCACATGGTGATAAGTGCAGTGAAGAAAAAAAACAACCAGGGTAATGTGGGATGGAAAGCCTGAGTTTTGAATGGTTAATAAGAACTTCTCTGAGGAGGTAACTCTTGATCTGTGAGCTGATTAAGAAGAAAGAGCCAGTCATATAAATATCTGAGAGAAGAGAATTCCAGGCAGATCAAACACCAAGCAAAATGGTCCCAAGACAGGGAGGAAGTTGCCATATTGGAGAATTAGAAAGGGGGCCAGTGTGGCTGGCAAAAAAATTGGCATCTGATGACAGCAGATTCACAGAAGCTTTTAAATCAAAATGCTCTCTTGTGTTCACTCTGAAATTGCACATAGAAATATAAAATTTCTGTGCAATTTATATTTCTCAATAGAAAGATAAGCATAGGTGCCACTCTATTTGAAGCACTAGGTAGAAAGTCTTCAGTGTAAATGCTCAGGCTGAACTGTAAGTCTCTGAAGAACATGAATGCAGTCAAAATTCCTTCATTTTAGACATAAAGTAATGTGGTCCAGAGAGGATAAATTATGTAAAAGCATGATATAGTGGAAATTGCAGGGATTTGTATCAAATAGGCCTTGGTTCAAATCCTGACATGGTGGATTTCAGTGTTTTGATGGCAGGGGCCATTTCCATGCTGCTACAACCTGATCTGGTCTTGTGATGTGCCCTAACAAAAGGAACACAATGATAATTATGTTGTGCGACTTCCAAGCCTTGGTGTCAAGAGGATTTGCAACTTCTCCTCCTGCCTTTTTTGTAGCACTGACAACCTGTGAACACGTCCAGTGTAGTCTTGAAGATGAGACCATATGGAGATACAGGCCTAGTCATGTCAGCTGAGGACCCAGGCATGTGAATGAAATCATCCAGGACCAGCCATCAGCCAGCCACCAAACAATCTGTCAACTGATTGCAAATCCATGAGTGAAAACAACTAATATCATGTAGAGCAAAGGCAAGTCAACCCAGCTAAGCCTTGGCCATATTGCCAAACTGTAGAAACAAGAGCAGAAAATGTGTTGCTGTTTTTGGTAAGGTGGTCTGATATGCAGCAATAGGTACATGATGCTGAAATATGTTACGTTTGCTAGTATAACAAAATATAAAACATGCGGCCCTGGCTTCAGCATTGTGAGGCAAGAAGAGCCTTGAAAAACCAAGAGTAAGTTCTTAATAAACACTGGAAGAATGGTGAACAAACTGTCAGCAGAGGCCTAAAATATGGTAAGAAAATTGCTACTGGAGGGTTGGAAAAGTGGCCTGTATTATATGGTGACAGAACAATTGGCAAGAATGTCAGCAGTGATAATTTGGAAAACAGAAAGTGAACATAATACGTCTCTAGAGAGAACACTGAATGTGTTCAGTTGAGTGGTTCTACCCAAGTATGATAAGGTACTATAAGAGAGAAAAGAGCTAAAGAAGGCTATATTTAAATTTGCAATACAAAACAGACGGAATCTAAAGGACCTACGACACCCTCGGTCAGAAAATAAACTATTCTTTATATTTGGTCTCTCCTAGATGGAAAAAAGCTTCTCAAAATAAAGTACCTTAAAGATCCCCTCAAGAGTGTTGCAGTAACAGAGTTTGTTAAGACTTTAGAAAGACCTAAGGCAGGTCCTAGTAGATTCTCTCAGGGCTTCTAATATTCCTAAAGACATTGTACCACAACAGCAAGGCATATCCAAAAATAAAAGAAATCTGTTTAAAAAGAATTATGGATGTGACTTTGGGCATCAGTTTAGTCCTAAATAGAGTTAAAATTATGTTAAGAGAGTTTTACGATGGTATCACTGTGAGTTAGGATTAAAAGAAACAATTCAAAGTAAAGAGAGGAATAGGGTGCTCTAACTTTATTTGGGCAGGACCAGGCTGAGAAAGCTAATCAGCTGTCATCAGGGAACATCAATAGCCACTTACAAAACAAACAAACAAAAAACAAAACAAAACAGAAAAACTCAGAGGAGAAAATCAGTAGCCCAGAGAAAATCAGTGGCTCAGAGGACAGAGCCAATAGTAGATAGGAACAATGGATTAGGGCATCCTTACCAAGGAGCATAAATGCACCCTGATTCTCCATCCCTGGAGCAAGAGGCCCTGAAAACATGTGCCAAACTGAATTCCAAAATTGCTATGGACAAGTGATTGCTATGTGCCTTCCATTTCTCCTGCTTCTAAAGGAGATTTTTATCTACTGTGGTTCTCTTGACCGTATCGTTTTGTGTTGGGTGTATGGAAGATAGAAAACATGTCTTTCTATATCACAGAATCCTCAATAAAAACAAGTTAAACCCAAATAATCTCATAGGCATTTGGACTTGATGTAGATCATAAGACAATGAACCTTGAGCCTAATGCCATGATTAGATGATATTTTCGGTGTCTTGGAAAGGAGTGGATGCAGTTTACATTTGGGAGGGATGTGAATTGCTCTAACCAGATGGCAAGTTAGGACTGTTTGCAAAGATGGCTGCAATAATCCTTCCCTAGTCGTATGCATGTCCCTTTGTGATGTGGTTTTGCAGTTCTTCTCATCAATAAGTGGATGGTATTTACCTACTTCATGAACATACGCTGACTTTGTAACATGCTTTGAAGAAAATATGGAAGTAACACTGTGTAGACTTTGGAGTCTTTGTATCAAGAGATCTTTCTGCTTCCACTCTTGTCCTCTTGGAACACTGCTAGCCTTATGAAGTAGCCTTAACAAACCTAAACCAGCCGCCTTGATAAGACATCGTGAGGCAAGAGAGATTATGAAGAGACAGAGAGAAGGGCTTGGCCATCTCTGCAATTATAGTAATCCCACGTGAGGCTCCAGACACATTAGTCAGAACATCTTGATCCCCAGGGATCCCAACAACCAACTGTAAATGCATGATTGAGGCCAGCAGACACCCTGTGAAGTAGAAGAACTGATCACATGTGCTGAACCCAAATTGCCAACCCACATGACTATAGTCAAATAGGTAATTGTTGTCTTAAGTCCTGGACAATTTATTTAACTTTCTCAGACTATTATTTCACCTGAAAAAATATTATCTATCTTACAAGCAGATTGTAAGGATTAAATGAAATAACGTATAAAAACATTTAGTCTATACATCCTAAGCACTGAATATAGGGTAGCTAATAATATGAATAATGATAACAACTATACCAATGACCTATAATAGTACACATGTCCAAGATTGTGATTTAGAAACAGCTTTGGATTAAGACCAGGGCCTCCCAGGCCAAAGCACTTTTCCCCACACTATACTGTTTCTCCATATTTGTTGGACTTTCTCTAAGGTATTTATTTACTTGTGGAAAACAACAACAACAATATTTTAAATAAACAATTCATTTATATTAATGTTACTCTTATTTATTCCATGATATATCAGAGGGCAGGACTATACATAAAACACGGATGAAACTTATGAAAAGGCTGATGTGGTGTCAATAAAAGGAACATATTTCTAAAACAGATCTTTCTACAGTCATACAGGTTGCATTGCCTTAAAGTTGTAGTATATTCCTTGTCACTAAAAGCATTCAAGAACAGGTTACATTTCTTTTCTCAGGACTACCAACACATGCAGTTAGAAAGTTAGGCCAGACGATTTTTATGTCTCTTCTTAATATTGTGGGATACTTGTCCTGTTTTCTCAAAAATCTTCTGCATTTAAAGGCTTATACAACAATCTAAGTCTTAAGCAACAATCTATACATTTAGAAATTTCATCGACATTTTCATTTTTAGACATGTATAGATGCACTATAGAAAGCAACATAGAATATGAAAATTTTTTAATTGGCCTTTTCTCCTTTGATTGAGATCAATACTCAAAACAGTCAATGGTTTTATGTGTTAACTGTCTGTTCATATACTGGGAAAAAATAAACTCAGTATGCTCTTGCCAAAAAATTCTATATATTCATTTATCCAGTGAATATTTATGAAACATTTATCAAATCTCTCCTATACATTAAGCTTTGTACTATGTGGTATAAGGCTATATTTTACAGAAAGAGCTACAAGAAATACTTTGATGCCAAAAAAAGAGCCTTAAATATTTTCAGTTTTTACTTCTCATCATTTTATAAGAGAGACCTATTATATGGATACTTATTTACCTAATTTGATACTTATTAAAACAAAATCTATTCATTTGAGATATTTTCATATTAAAAGATAATCACAAGTTAATCTATGTGTAGAGAGGGCTTACAAGTGAAGTGAACTGTTGCTTGGGTTTAGATTTGATTTAGGATAGAAATAAATACTTCTTAGTTTATTTATCTGTGTAGTAATAAAGCTATGCAACTTGCAGTTTCATGTTATAGATTTGCAGTATATAATATGTAGCTCTCCAAGAGAACAAAATTTATGGACAAGATTAATGAAAACAAAATGTTTTTATCTACTTCCTATCAATATAATGTGAACACAGGTCAAAGGGTTATTTTATGTGAAGTCCAAACCATTTCTAATATTCTCTCTTAAACAGATCACTTCTCTGTTTTGTCATGATAATTTAGTTTTAATCAAGCTTGACAGATCGATTTCTCTCTCACCTTTCAAAATTTAAACTTGGAGCCAATACACATTTATACAGAAAAATGATTTCATAACTATATTTTAAATATGACTTTACTATCTTTATAAAACATAAATAGAATCTCAAGAAAAGCAATCTTGTTATTTTGAAAGATTCTTGAAAAGACTGATTTGAGGAGGAAGAATATAGTTAATAAAAGCCATTTTGATGTCATTTAACACAAAAGCAAACAGATTTTTTTATATTTGACATTAAAAATCTGATCATTTGCCTTTTTGAAGAAAGCACATACAGCTTTTATATAGACTGCACAGTAAAGAATAATAATATTTCTGTTTACGGAGATATCAACTGGCATTTCATTGTAAGTCAATGGTCTATCGGTGCTGCAGTGTATTAGACCTCAATCTGGCATCTACAAATGTCAAGAGTATAAAAAATATATATGTAGGATGAAAATCAAAAGCATGTTCTGAACTCCCAAAAAAATAAAAATAGGGAAACAAAGTTCACGTAAACATATTTGCTGCAGAAATCAGTGCAATATTCAGCTGTCAATCCAGAAAAACAACGAGGGAGCCACACTGTCAGTAGGACAGGATAATAAAATTTCTAGCAGATGTTCAGTCAGGGCTCTAATTTTTATTGAACTCCCTTGGTAAGCATTTAATTTCTTTATCATATGCAAGCTTGGCAAATTGTACTTCATCAAAACTGTATTGTGAAATATTAATATTTCATATGATAACAAAACCCCATAGAATAACCTTTGTCATATTAAGAGCATCCAAATTTCAAATGTCAAGATTCTGAATTTTAATACATTTTAAACAGATTCTTCAATTGCCATAATAAATTATAATATGGCTAATCTAAATTGGTATACTGTAATGTCACAGAAATGTATAGTACACGTAACACTTTAATACATCTTTAGTAAAAGGCTATGGGGAAAAAAGTTATGTTCATACTACTGAGTTGTATATTACCAACATTTCATCAATAGGAAAGCATAGAAATAAGCACATAAGATGTAATTATAAATTCACTAATTTAATCACTAATTAGGAACCAGATAAGGAAACAAAAAAAGTAGACCTCTATGAGGCAAACGGACTACTCGGCAAAATCACATATGGAAAATAATCTTTTTGGAAAATGGCATTACATAAGCCCAAGGTGGCTTCATTATTTTTGTCATTGCAATTTGCACAAATATGTTTAAAACAGTCTGCACAATATTTGGTTGTACCCACCATCAAAGTAAGTGAAATAGGATTTCCCAAAAGCCCCGCATGGTTACATTTCATGTGCCAAATTTAATTTCCATTTGTTCATAACTCCCCTTTTGAACCAGCATCACAGACTTCTAAATTGATAGATTAAATTCAAATTGGAGGTTTAGAAGGAAGTTAGCATCCACATTTATTTCTGCTGGTGATCCTAATAAAGGCAAGTGCTACTACGTTACTGAAAGACACAGCATCACAAATCAATGCATGTCACCAACAGCGTAAAGACTGATGTCTCTGATTAATCAGAAATCAATTATTGCAAGCTAAGAAAACATCAAATTCAAAGCAACAAACACCTTTTTTTCAGCTATAATTCTTTACTTGTGCCCAATTAGCCACCTATTTCGGTTTACATATATATATTTTCTAACAGCATAACTAATATAGTCAGTAAATGGTATCTGAGACTCAGTTTTCTCCAACAGATTAAACATTTAACTATAGCTTCTCAGTAATTTTTAAAGAATCAATTGAAACAAAGACAAATATACTATCAATATTCTACAAGGTTATAAACAATTGATTCATGATATTCTAAAGCTGAATCTAGTATATTCTGTTAATTTTTGCACTTTGTTTAATAAAATATTCAGTTGATTTATTTGAAGAAATAACTTCTCTTTAGATATCTAAACATAAAAAATCTTTATGAAGCATTTTTTTCCTGCACTGTTTTTTTCCTAACTTTTGAGAATTCTCTAGATTTTCCTGACCACACTTACACATTGCATCTTGTAAAGCTGTCAGAATAAGACAGCCTTAATGTTTTAGCCATAATAATGCCAGCTATTGATCCTAGTAAGAGGAAAAAGAAAGAGAGAATGTGCTTAATGGGGCATGTTTTTTCTCTATTATTTTCTTTGCCTAAGGATAAAGCTGATTCAAATAATGATACTCTTTTCTTAGTCACTAAATTCACACATTCATATACATTAATTATTACTAACTACCAGTTAGTATTAAATACATTGAGAGGTTTAATATTTGCAATTTATCAATAAACAGTCTAAAATGTTAAAGTGTGTTGCTGCTCTTTTCAAATTCAAAACCATATAAGGATGCAACCCTTTTGTTGTATAAAGCATCCTACTTTAAAAACATGCATTTATATATTTTGTGTTCTTTAAAGACTCAATCTCAATTTTAATACATAGTTCATTTCCTACTAAGTATAAGATGTCCACTTCTGGGTAAGTAGAAAGCCATACTGTTAAATGAAACTCAGGTTATTTGTTTTTGAGAAAGGTTTCTGTATTCCAAATTTGTGAAGAATCTATCTTATTACCAGTACCAATAAATTACACCGGGATTCTTTTTGACATAAATTGAATCCCAGAATTTTGTGCAAACCAAATCAATTGTGTCCCTATCTTTGAGCTGAGGCATCCAAAATAATGAAACAATTAATAATACAAAAATAAGAGTTTGTGATTATTAAATGAAAAACTCGCTTTTGTAATATTTATATCTTTGTTGCTTCCTAGACAATACAAATAAGAAATGTATGCCTCCCCGTCCTTCCATGGGACAGAAAGGAAGGAAAGAAGCTAAAGACTAATGTGTAATGATAGGTCTTGTCAAATAGTTTAGTAAGTTTCTTAGTAAAAAAAAAAAAAAAAAATCCATTATAATATTTATACCTTAATTAAAATATATGATAGACATGTCTATATGACTTCAATAACATTTCTTACCTTATCAAGAGAGAAAGTTTTGGTCAGGGCAAAACCCCATCCAGCTTCAAAAGCTCTTCGAATCATTGATGTGCTGGTTGCTGGAGTTGCACTAGCAAGACCAAAAGGATTTATAAACTTCAATCCGGCCATTTCTACACTAATGTCCACCAGATCAATAGGAGTGTAAAAGAGGGGTAGTTCAGGCTTGGCAGAAATGGAAGCTCCATATTGTGACTGCAAAATACAAACCAATAATTGGTTTCATATTACATCTAAATTGTCCATAATAATATTTTACAAAAATCACTTCAACACAGCATCCGAATTCACATAGATTACAACAGTCTGTTTACAATGAAAAAAAACTGGCAAAAAGTCAGTTAGCAGTGAACTGAATTCATACAATATCCTATTTTAATTTCAAAGGCAGTATGAAGAGTATTAGCAGAAATAAAATCAATTAAATAAACAAACAACTGTATTTAAAACATACTGGGATTCAAATACAAAAGGGAATAATTTTAGAATTTTTCTCCCTGGTCTAACCCAGTCTATTTGTACTTAATTTATGAAAATACCCTTAGTGCTCAGAGATATGGGCAACGGTAAGTCAGGGGGCCTAAATTCAATTTCCAGTAATCTCACTACTGTTTAGGTGATTTTAGGAAAGCCAACTAATACGTCCCTGTCTTTTCTTCTCTATAGTTTTCAGTACAGCAGCAGGAATGCTCCTTGCCTAATTTCTACCTCACAGGAAGACTGGAAAATTCAGAAAATCAGAAGATGCAGGGAGATATTTAATTTGGAAAGTGGGTAGTGTACTCATGTGCATTATGGGGGTTTGTTCTTTTTCCTGAAACCAAATAGGTCCCAGTTTATGTCAAAATCTTTCACTGGCACTCAAAACTGTAAATTGATGTTTGTTAAATGATCACTGTAATAATGCTTCTTTGCAGGATTATTGGAATGTTTTAATAAAAACACTTATTCTTAGCACATGGCACACTGAAACATCCTACATAGGTGCTTGCTAAATGTTGTCTCCTTTTCTGACTGGGGAGGTTATTAACGATTGCATCAGGCCTTTTGTTTGTAAAGTGTCTCTCTCTCTCTCCATTCCTCCCTCCCCTTCTCTCTCTCTGTTTATCTCCAAAAGACAAATAACACTGGAAAATATAAAAAGGATGAATTTTCTCAGACAAAGTGGTTACTGAATGGACAGGACTAGTTAATTCAAAAGTAGAAATCCTTTCTCTTGTGAATCATCACTCAAAAGAAAAGTTATGGCCGGGCGCGGTGGCTCAAGCCTGTAATCCCAGCACTTTGGGAGGCCGAGATGGGCGGATCACAAGGTCAGAAGATCAAGACCATCCTGGCTAACTCGGTGAAACCCCGTCACTACTAAAAAAAAAATACAAAACACTAGCCGGGCGAGGTGGCAGGCGCCTGTAGTCCCAGCTACTCAGGAAGCTGAGGCAGAAGAATGGCGTAAACCCGGGAGGCGGAGCTTGCAGTGAGCTGAGATCCGGCCACTGCACTCCAGCCTGGGCGACAGAGCGAGACTCCGTCTCAAAAAAAAAAAAAAAAAAAAAAAAAGGAAAGTTATTTGAGCAGAACTTTAATTTTATAGGAGTGTGTCTTGTGTAGATAAAGATTGCCATGACTTGCATAGAAATTATTTCTGGCCCTCCACCACTTCTAATGCAAAGCAAAGTTCACTTAATATGTAAAAAGGCATCAAACTTGTCAATTGAAACACTAATGTGTCTCTGGTACATGCAAAGAGATGCCAGATGGGATCCAGGCTTCAGCTATGGCAGGCGCCTTCTCCCAGGGATGTTCTGGGCTTCAAGGCATATTTCTGAATATTGGTTACTCTGGGTGTGAACATAATTTTTCTGTCCTCACATAGGATTGCTATACTATTAAAAGGATTATTAGCAAACACAAAAACTACAATGTAAAATATAGGAAACTGAGGGTTAATATGAGGTGTGTGTATGTACGTGTGTCCACACATGGATGTTTACAATGACAACAACCGGCAAAAAGTCAGTTAGCAGGAAACCGAATACATACAATATCATTCTTTTTAAATTTCAAAGGCAGTATGGAAAGTATTATCAATTAAATAAACAAACAATTTTATTTAAAAGATACTGAAATTCAAACACAAAAGGGAATAATTTTAGAATTTTTCTCCTGGTCCCATTAACCAGCCGCTTTGTGCTTAATTTATGAAACCTTGCCTCATAAAATGAGTTAGGGAGGATTCCCTCTTTTTCTATTGATTGGAATAGTTTCAGAAGGAATGGTACCAGCTCCTCCTTGTACCTCTGGTAGAATTCAGCTGTGAATCCATCTGGTCCC
>NW_016803685.1:1022407-1075296 GCF_001698545.2 Rhinopithecus bieti | reverse complement strand
AGGGAGGAGGGGGGAGGGGGGAGGGATTGCATTGAGAGTTATACAAGATATAAATGACGAATTGATGGGTGCTGATGAGTTGATGGGTGCAGCACACCAACATGGCACAGGTATACATATGTAACAAACTTGCACGTTATGCACATGTACCCTAGAACTTAAAGTATAATAATAATAATTAAAAAAAAAAAAAGAAAAAGAAACCTTGCTTGACGGTATTTTCTTAGCTTTGTGTAATCATAATATATATTGAATCAAGCAAGTTTTAGGGATAGACTAAGGCAGAATTTCCTTACATTACAGGTTGATTAATATCAGTAAAAGTATAGAAACACCTTCCCTGTTTTAGAAACAACGTTGAGCCAACTTGCCTTTGATTCCAATAGCAGAACTACACGTGGTCCTACATACCTGTACTTTACAAGGTGAAATAAATGACCTTACAAGTATTCTTCTCTTTTTATGGCTGTGTGTTGGAATATCTATTTTTCTCAATCTTACAGATGATTTTTGGTTTGTTCATAATTGTAGCTATATATGGCATTAGGCAACAGCCCAAGGAGGCAGATTTGTATGTATAGTTCAACTTGCATTGCTTAATTTATGTAGTTTTAAATAAATAAGTAATTGCTTTGAAATTCTTACAAAGGTTGCTGCCTTAATACTTAGAAAGAAAATGATTTAGACAAATTTTGCAAGATTTTCTTTAAGCTTCAAAACAAAACCAAACACATCAAAGCAAACAATACACACACACACACACACACACACACACACACACACAATGAGAAATACAGCTTCTTATATATTTTTTCTTTTATTCACAAAAGTGCTACTATATATATGTGTTTGTAATATAATCTAAAATCTTCACATGCCATAGGCAGTCTTTTTTCATACTGTGCAACACAGGGCTATTTTTAGCTTTGTCTTTGACATGCTATAACAACTCAGTCTGTTCAACTTCATCATACATCCATGCCCTAATGTACACCTCCTTTTCTGAATTTTAAAAGCCTGTTCCCCCTTTGTACCCTTGCTCAGCGAACTCAAGCATATCTACTTTCAGTTCTCATCACAAGGTTAATTCCTCCCAAATCCCAATTGCAATCTCCAAACTCAGATTTCCAAAAGACTTCAAGGTCTTTGGATGTAGATGCTTTGCTCTTACACTTTAATATCAATTCTTATATCTCAACATATTCCCTCCTAACGAATATGATCTAGATTTTTCAATTTTAGACAATACTATTTTCCCATTCATCCAGTAGTGTAGTAAATAACAGATATAAGGAAACCTGGTTCCATGATGGTTCTATTGTAAAAAGGAATGCTATGCTAGCATCAGAAATGATACAGAAGAAAATAATTTATTGACATGAAAGAGGGTTTATTATGTACAAAGTAAAACAAACAGTGAGTTAATATTATAATATTATATGTAACTTCCAAGTTTTGGTGGAAAACATGTATATCTATTTTGCTGTATGTTTCCGTTTATCCATCAATCACAAAAGATAAACATCAACATGCTAGGAGAATTATATCTCAGAATCAGGGTTTTAGATGACCTTTAATTTTAAATTTTGCTCACTGTAATTTTCATATTTTCAATAATAAATACAAGTTAATTGATGAAATAAATAGATTTGAAGGTATACTAAAACAATTTTTAAAAGAAGCCACATGTGTTAGTTCATTTTCACACTGCTGTTAAAGACATGCTTGAAACTGGGCAATTTACAAAGGAAAGAGGTTTAACTGAACTTAAAGTTCCATGTGGCTGGGGAAGCCTCATAATCATGGCGGAAGGCAAGGAGGAGTAAGTCACATCTCACATGGATGACATCAGGCAAAGAGGGAGAGTTTATGCAGGGGTATTCCTCTTTTTAAAACCATCAGATCTTGTGAGACTTATTCACTATCATGAGAACAGCATGGGAAAGACCTGCCCCCATGATTCAATTTCCTCCCAACGGGTTCCTCCCATAACACATGGGAATACAAGATGAGATTTGGGTGGGGACACAGCCAAACCATATCACCATGATACTCTAAAATCCGTTAAGTGAAGCTCAAAGTAAAGAGTCTGCCCTTTAGTTTCCTCCATAGACTGTCCTGAATCAACTTTTTCAGTTCTACTTATTACTATGTAGAGCTAGAACAATCGAAGAGACTATCTACTTTTAAAGCTTTATTTTACAAACAGAAAACTAAAGCCAAAAGAGGCTAAATGAATATCTATAAGTTGCTCAGTTACTGGTAAAGCCACAATAAAATATACAGTTTGCTGTCTTGTTGGCTTATGTTCTTAATCCACCCCTCAGAAATAAAATGTTTCAAACATTCCTTCTCAAAAATACTTTGTGCCTCCCTACCTCTGCACTTTTCACATTCCATCTTTCTTCTCCACATGCTGAAAATTACCCATTCTAAAGTCCTTCCCTTGTCATTATAGAGAAATTATTTTATCTGAGACACTTATAGGTCACAAAAAGTATAATAATTTTAATTTATTAATTACATTGAAAATATTTGGTTATACGTTTAAGTAGTAAAATGCATTAACTTCCCCGTATTTTTCAGGAAACCAACTTAACATTTCTTTGCATGGCATCGTCTGCTTTTTTTTTATAACGTAGTGCCAATATACCTGTTAGACTCAGTGACTAATGTTCACATAGAACTATTTTCGTTCATTTATTTATTCAGCAGGTATTTGTTAAGAACTTGGGGTTAAAAAGATGAACAAAACAGACAAGGTCCCTGACATTTATATGAAAACAATACAAATAAATTTACCACCTACCACCAAACAAACACAAAATTTACTACCGATAGTTCATCACACTGTTACATGTCTCCATACATTATTTTATGCATTTTTTTACCCACTTAAAATACAAATAAATCTAAGACTTTCCTCATGCATTAAACTCTTCATAATCCTTCCAAACTCAACTGATTCATTCAAGCATATACTTGTTAGGACATTTCCTTACTACCATCTACACACTTTTCTGAAGTAGCTACCTCTTTTTTATTTACTATTCCACAATTTTACTTTATTATTATTCTTTAAGTTCTGGGATACATGTGCAGAATGTGAAGGTTTGTTACATAGGTATACTGATGCTATGGTGGTTTGCTGCATGCATCAACCCATCATCTACATTAGGTATTTCTCCTAATGCTATCCATCCCCTAACCCCCCACTCCCCAACCGGCCCCAGTGTGTGATGTTCCCCTCTCTGAGTCCATGTGTTCTCATTGTTCAACTCCCATTTATAAGTGAGAACATGCAGTGTTTAGTTTTCTGTCCCTGTGTTAGTTTGCCGAGAATGATGGTTTCCAGCTTCATGCATGTCCCTACAAAGGATATAAACTCATCCTTTTTGGAGACTGCATAGTATTCCATGGTATATATGTACCACATTTTCTTAACCTAGCCTATCATTGATGGAAATTTGGGTTGGTTCCAAGTCTTTACAATTGTGAATAGTGCTACAGTAAACATGCATGTGCATGTGTCTTTATAGTAGAATTATTTATAATCCTTTGGGTAAATACCCAGTAATGGGATTGCTGGGTCAAATGGTATTTCTGGATCTAGATTCTTGAGGAATCACCACACTGTCTTTCGCAATGGTTGAACTAATTTACACTCCCACCAACAGTGTAAAAGTGTTCTTATTTCTCCACATCCTCTCTCGCATCTGTTGTTTCCTGACTTTTTAATGATCGCCATTCTAACTGGCATAAGATAGTATCTCATTGTGGTTTTGATTTGCATTTCTCTAATGACCTGTGATGATGACCTTTTTTACATATGTTTGTTGGCTGCACAAATGTCTTCAGACAAACAGAGAGCCAAATCATGAGTGAACTCCTATTCACAATTGCTACAAAGAGAATAAAATCCCTCCAAATACAACTTACAAGGAATGTGAAGGACCTTTTCAAGGAGAACTACAAACCACTGCTCAAGGAAATAAGAGAGGACACAAACAAATGGCAAAACATTTCCATGGACAGAAAGAATCAATATCATGAAAATGGCCACACTGCCCAAAGTAATTTACAGATTCAGTGCTATCCCCATCAAGCTACAATTGAATTTCTTCAGAGAATTAGAAAAAACTACTTACATTTCATATGGAACCAAAAAAGAGCCTGTACAGCCAACACAACCCTAAGCAAAAAGAACAAAGCTGGAGGCATCACGCTATCTGACTTCAAACTATACTACAAGGCTACAGTAACCAAAACAGCAAGGTGCTGGTACCAAAACAGATATATAGACCAATGAAACAGAATGGAGACCTCAGAAATAAAGCCACACATCTACAAACATCTGATCTCTTTGACAAACCTGACAAAAACAAGCAATGGGGAAATGAGTCCCTATTTAATAAACAGTGTTGGTAAAACTGGCTAGCCATATGCAGAAAACTGAAACTGGACCCCTTCCTTACACCTTACAAAAAAAATAACTCAAGATGGATTGAAGACTTAAATGTAAGACCGAAAACCATAAAAACCCTACAAGAAAACCTAGGCAAATACTATTCAGGATATAGGCATGGGCAAAGACTTCATGACTAAAACACCAAGAGCAATGGCAACAAAAGCCAAATGTGACAAATGGGATCTAATTAAACTAAAGAGCTTCTACACATCAAAAGAAAGTATCATCAGAGTGAACAGGCAACCTACAGAACAGGAGAAGATTTTTGTAATCTATCCATCTGACAAAGGGCTAATATCCAGAATCTACGAAGAACTTAAACAAACTTACAAGGAAAACAAAACAAAACAAAACAAAACAAAACAAAAAAAACAAGCAACCCTATCAAAAAGTGGGTGAAGGATATGAACAGACACTTCTCAAAAGAAGACAATTATGCGGCTATCCCACAGTTTAAGATATGCTGCTAGTCAGCTGTCATCACAGTCGGCCATACATGTTAATTTTCTCTTCAAATATAACATAAGCTCCTTGAGGACAGTGACCAAACATATCTTAACCAAATTATTATCTCCATTGCAATTAAAAATATGCACCTATGCCAGGCGTGGTGGCTCATGCCTGTAATCCCATCACTTTGGGNAAAAAAAAAAAAAAAAAAAAAAAAAAAAAAAAGCATCTGTATAAAATACTTACTCTTGAAGGCAATTCTTTCCTCTGTAGAGATACAGATAAATAAAAGCACCTTTTCACATGGCATTCCTCAAGTGTATTTTACAGAACTAATGTATACTTCCTACATCTCCATTTTTTCTCTGGGCTAAACATTTTTATCTTTAATAATTACTTTTAATACAAAATGCTCTTAGCATTCCAGTTATCCTTTGTTAGATATCTCATTTACCTATATGCTATGAAATTGAGGAACCTGCTAACATAGTTGAAAAGGTTAAAAATGAGAACTTGAATTTTTGTCATTTCCCTCCTTGCCTTCCCATTGTAAAGCAAGAATCATTTTATAACCTGGACATCACCATGACCTCTTTGATTGTTCAAAATACACTCAGTGAAAACTAAAGGAAACTACAAAAGCAAAAGAAGCTGAAGTCCTGAAGAACCGAGATGAGAATGGTAAAAATGGAGATTAAGGAAAAGCTAAATGTCTAAGTTTTAGAGTGTAAAGATAAAGAGTAACCTTTGCTTTTTAAAGTCCTTCCTAGACATAAGAGAAATTGAAAATAACAAGGATGTCTAAAGACTATTTTTTTAAAGTTTGCTTTTTTCACCCTTAGAATTTTTGGGAAGAGACTGAGTAAAGGTTTTATTCACTTACAATAAAATTTCTAAAAATTAACTCCATGACAAACATAGACCATGAGGAGTCCAAAATATACATGTGTTACACTTAATTTTTCTCATTTCAATGTCATCTGCAAATTCCTTCAAGGTTCTTTACTGCATACAGAACAAACCATAACCTCAGCATTATATAATCCCAACTGTGATCTGGGCCCTTGTCCCTCCCCAACCTTTCTAATCTCATCCCCTACCCCTCCTTCAAAATATTTTATGCTTCCACTTATTGAACTAGTTATAATTTCTCAAATAAAACAATATCATTAATGCATCTTTGCATTTTGCCTTTTGTTTTTGCTCAGAATGTTCTTTCCTGCTGGTGATAATGCTTTGAAAATTCCAACTAAGGCTTCAAAAGTCAGTCCTGTTGTCATCTCTACTAAAAAACCTCCTTATGTGTAAAAAAGGGAGACAGAAGGGGAAATGATAAACTACCATTTAATGAGCATAGTGTTTTAGTTTTGCAAGGCAAAAAAGTTCTGGAGAAACATGATACATGTGCTTAATGCCACTGGAACTGTATACTTAAAGATGTCTAAGATGGTAAATTTTATATTATGTATGTTTTATCACAATTTAATCATGAATAATTATTTTAAGCTAAAAAAAAAAAGTCTAGGAAGCCTCTTGACAGAAGATATTGCGAAGGTGTAGTGAAGGCCAAGGGTTTAACTTTTAAAACCTAAACCGTGTAAGAGGCCCTGTAAAGTGGATGAAAGCCAAGAAACTTATGGTCCAGTTGAAACTCTCAAACTGCAGGAGTATAGTCTGGGGTCCCTTAGATGCAGAAAAGAAAATTAATTACAGTGAAGTATGTTTGTGTTCCACATAAGAAATAATTTTGAAATAGAGTTGTCCATTAGGGGAAGGGTCTCTCCTGGGAGATGTGAGATCATTTCCATTGATATGACTCAAATTATCTATTAGCCAAGCCATGGGTGTGAAGTTGGAGCTAGATAACCTTTAAGATATTTTCCAAGCCCTAATTCCATGGCTTCGTGATCATTATCATCATAAACTCTGAAGTCTTGACTGGGCACATTTTCCACAAGGGGCTTGTGGTAAAGTGTAGAACAAGGAACTCAGAAAGGGCCTATTCAAAAATCAGAATTGATTGTGTTCTAAGATATAGTCCCACAAAGCTCTGAGGCCAAGATAACTTACCAATATATACCCTAGAAATACTTCTAGATGTTTCAGTTACTGAGCATCCAGGAAGCCTCACCTCTGGACATTGTGTGCTAATCAGCTCTTCTTTTTCCTTTTTTTTGAAAATAGTCTGTATCCATCATCAAACACCCCTAGGATGCTATCCCTTCTTGATGGACACATTACAGTTTATTCAGGATATAGTTTACACTCCCGAATTTCTATCTCTAACTCAGACCTCTCCTCTGATTAGATTGTTGCAATCTATTTCTGACGTGTATTTTAAACTCCTCACACTTGAGTATCTATTAGGCATTTTAAACTGAAAACCCCTGATGCGAATTTTCTGCCACCAAACCTGCTCCTTCTACAACCTTGCCCATTTTAAAGAATGGCAACTGTATCCTTCCGATACCTTTGGCCAAAAACCTTACAATCGTTTGTGCCTTTCCTTTTACACTTTATAGCCAGTCTGTCAGAAAAATCTATTGTCTTTTTTTTCAAAATATCTTCCATTTCTCACCTCCACTACTACCTCCTGGTCTAAGCATGGTTATCTCTCACTGAATTTACCACAGTAACCTTTTAACTTGTCCCACTGCTTCATGTCTCAGTCTTTTCCTGCAAAGGAACCACAGTAGGCTGATGGTTCCTACTCAACATTTATGGTGAGGGATTGTGGTGATGGTTACATGACTCCATACATCTGTCAAAACTCATCAAATGGTACAATGGAAATTGGCAAATTTTATTATATACAAATTATATTGCAGTAAAACTGATGAAAATGAAAAAACAAAACAAAACAAAACAAAACCACAACCTCCTCAAGTTCCCACAAGCAAAGCTGCTTCCTAATCATACTTCGTACTTATTTGCTTACATATATGCTATCTCTCGCTTGATTTAATTTCAGCACCTAGTAGAAGACTTGGCACAGAGATACTCAACATATTTACTGAATGTATTAGACTAGTGACCTTGGGTACTCAGTGTCTTTTTCAAATTAGTTCCCAGTAAAGTGATAATCAGTTTAGATGAAATAATCATTAACTTTATTCCAAATCTATAAAAATCCATTATTCTATGATGCTAATGTAGAGTGGCATTCAAGCTCTGGAAGATTGCTGATTTTAGGCCAATCTCTCCAAGAACCATCTAGTGGGAATAGTAAGTAATGCCCTGGGTAATTAAGTATCTTTGTGTGCATGTGTGTGTGTGTGTGTGTGTATATATATGTTCTATAATTCAGTCACATTAAATGACATTAAGATTCACCAACATCACACTTTTGCCAGGGTCTTGCCTAAAATAGAGCATTTTTCTTCCTACTGGAATTTTGACTTTCAGTTTAGAATGAACTTTGGTGGCAAGTAATAAACTGGCCTTACCATGAGGTACAGGAGGATCTCATGAAAATCATGCAGAAATGCAGCCAGGCCTCCAGGAAGAGCTGGGAATTCTCGAGGAAAGTAAGAAGATTCTTCATGCTTTGTCCTTTTTCTTTCTATGTACAGCCACTTTATTCTTCTCCCTCTTCCAATTGGCTTTCCCTACTTCTTTATCCAGAATGATTAATATTGTAGAGGTCTAGCCCAGTCATTTTTTTACTCTACTTATCAGAAACACGTAGAGAGTTTTAAAAACTATGATGTCCAGGCCAGGTATCTTCCTACTAATTTTATCAGAATCCCTTGGAAGAGGACTCATTAATAGTATTTTTAAAAATCCCTCCAAAAAATTACACAGAGCATTCAAGGATGAGACCACCTCTCCAGTAATACGAGTTCTCCTCCTAATTCCTAATTCTCAAGTAAGAGATTCAGGCTTGGCCAATATTGTGTTAGGTGTCTACTTTATTCAACTATGTGGCTACTGGGGGTCTGTTCAAGAGAACAAAGACTGTTTAAGTTCGGAAGATAGTCTCAAAGGTGCTCATGTGGGCCTCCTATCTGCTAATAAAGTGTCAGCTCTGACAAACATCAACACATTGTCCAAATGTTAAGGTCTACTGTAAAAACAGGACACTTTCAATTTTTTTTCTCTTTTATTCTTAAGATCAACAAGATAGTTGTTCATTTGCAAGTAATATTTATACCAGACCCAGTGATAGGTAATTTTAATCACAATTTTAAGGTATGCATTATTCTCCTATTGAAGATGAGGAAAATGAGGCTCAAAGAAACTGCTTGTGTAAAGATTAATAAGTGGTAGAGCAAGATTTCAATTGAAAGCTTACACTATCTACATTATATCAAGCTGCCCCCATCTTACATATATTTTCTAAATTATTAATGTCCTCAAAACAAGAAACTAACCTGAAACTTATTCATGATGGTTTGATTGATCACAGAGAGTACATATACACACACACTGAGACATTGTATCAAAAATAAAAACCATATACTGTTCAAATATCATTAAGACAATCAATCATAATGCCATTAATTCAAGAACAGAAATAAAAATACAGTCTTAAACTACAATAACCCATTATTTTATTATTAAATTATTACTCATTACCACTGGTTTCTTCTGTTATACCTTGTTGGATCATGGAATTACAGCAGAGACATTTGGATGTATAATGATCATGTTGTTGGGGAAAAGCAACTTACATGATAAGTATGTATCCCAGTTGTATTTTCTCCTAATTTGCTTTGCTAGAATGAAATTTGAAAAAAAAAAAAAAAAAAAAAAGGAAGAGAAAAGCACTACTAAAAGCAATACTAGTGGTAGTGTTTGTTATATTTGATTGAAGAAAAAATCACCATCACTATGTTCCACCCAATTCAAAATAATCCAACAGCTTTCACTTACTCATTTTGTTTATATTTCATTGTGATATGTTACAATGGATCCTATCTTGGACTACAGCTGCTATAGAAGCATCCATTCTGAAATTATTTTAAGGAAAAGAATAAATAACATTGCGTAGCTGCTTGTGGCTAGATTAATTCACAGAATGGATTAATGCATTAATTAACTCAAGCTCAGTTACTTTGCTCTTTGAAGAAATATCTATTGAGGGAAAAATCTTACAGAGTAGAAATTAATTTGGATTAGCTGTTTCCATGATGGAAAGGCCTAGCTCCAGTGATTACAATTATAACATAAAAACAGATTTCATTTCTCCATTTTGAGAAATTATTATTCATAATAAAATTTCTTTGATATAAAATCTTTTCTGATTTGAGGCTTCAGAAGTTTCTACATAATGATTCCATTTTACTCATTTCTTTAAAAGACTATATTCACATTCCTCTATACTTGTAAACTGAGCATAAAATAAGACTACAAAATTAAAAAACATTAATTGGATCCATGGCATAATGGTCAGCATATCTGGACTCCGAAAATTAAATGATATTAATTCAAATCCATGTGCCATCTTTCTCCATCTAAACTCTACCTCTACCCCAATTATCAGCTCTTTAACAACTTAAAACTTAATGTAGTATCATGCAAAACTGCTCCTCCTTCAACCAAAATAACTATTCCTCCCCGGTTTTCCCCCATTTACTTTATAACACTACCACCCATCAAGCTTAAGTTAAAACTTGTTAATTGTATTGTTTTTGATATTTCTTCTCTCTCAATTCCCATTTCTATTCTACAGCAAATCTAATTATTTTTCACTCTATTCTCTTTGCCACTATTATCTCTTACTGAGACTTTTTCTTACTGATTTCTGCATTCTCCTTACCTCCTACTCAAATCTGTTCTTTACTCTATACCAGAGTAGGGTTTTTAAAACAGAAATTTGATTGTGTTATGCACCTGCTTAAACTTTTCCTTAGTTTTCCATTGGATTTTGTTGATATTCAACTTTTCATGATAGCCTACAGCTCTTTCATGATATGGTCCTGTCTACCTATCCAAACTTACCTTATGCCAATCTCTGTAAATATACATATCATAGTCACATGTGCCTTCTACCAAACTCTGCCTTTAACTGGACATTTATACTTGCTATTTTCTCTTTCTGACATATTATTTTTCCATGCTTCTATTTCCATGTAAACTCTTCTCCCACTGCCATGTACCAGCTCTTTTAGCAACCTGAGGTTGTATCACCAATGAGCTAAGTGAACTTGTAAAATATGCTTCCTAAACTCCACTTGTCCCATGATCTAAAATATTTCCTTAGCATATAAAATGTATCTATAATATCTGTGTATTCTATATGGTAGGCATTCTGTCCAGGAGCTAGGAACACAACAGTTAACAGAGTACTTTGTCTTTCTTTTTTTAAAAAAAGTAGTCTATTTTACTTATTAATGGTTAAAAAACTGCTTCACTAAACATTGTTTTATTATTTATATATTAATATGCTGAGAGCAGTATTATTACACATCTTTTTTCTACAGCTTTATTGAGGTATAATCAGTCTACAATAAACATAATTAATATATAAAATTCATTGC
Organism: Rhinopithecus bieti; assembly: GCF_001698545.2. Classification (NCBI taxonomy): domain Eukaryota; kingdom Metazoa; phylum Chordata; class Mammalia; order Primates; family Cercopithecidae; genus Rhinopithecus; species Rhinopithecus bieti. Next base: position 1,063,896 of record NW_016803685.1, on the reverse strand, counting down.
TTTGGATATATGCATACACTCATGTTACTATCACTACAATCCATGTCATGAACATATCCATCACGTTCAAAAGTTTCCTTGTGTCGCTTTGTTATTGTTGCTTGCTTTATCTCTTTCATATTTCCTTCCTTCCTTCCTTTTTCTTTCTCTCTCTTTCTTTCTTTTCATTTTTCTTTCTTTCCCTCCCTCCCTTTTTTCTTTCTTTCTCTTTCTCTTTCTTTCTTTTCTTTCTCTCTTTTTCTTTCTCTTTTCTTTCTTTCTTTCCTTTTCTTTCTTTTTCTCTCTTTCCTTTTTATTTCTCTTTCTTCTCTGTCTGTCTTCCCTCCTGTCCTCCCTTTCTTTCTTTCCTCTTTCCTTCTCCTTCCTTCCTTCCTCTTTACTTTTTGTTTCCTTCCTTCTTTTCTTTTCTTTTTTCCGTTCTTTCTTTCCAATATACCCAACATCCCTCTCACCCATCTCCTGGAAACCATCATTCTATTGTCTACTTCTACACATTTGACTACTTTAGATGCCTCGTATAGAGGGAATCAGGCAATATGTGTCCTTCTGTGATGGCCATTTCATTTAGCAAAATGTCTTCCAGTTCTATCCATTCTTTCACAAACAATATAATTTCCTTCTTTTGTAAGTCTGACTAATATTCTCTTGGATGCATAAATCGGAATTGCCTTATCCATTCATCTATCAGTGGACATTTAGGTTATATCTTGGCTATTGTGAATAATGTTGCAGTGAACATGGGGATGCAGATGACCCTTTGAGATAGTGATTTCAGTTATTTTACATATATACCCAGAAGTGGGATTGTTGGATCATATGATAGTTCTATTTTAAATTTTTTGAGAAACATCTATGTTGTTTTCTACAGCAGTTCTACTATTTCACATTGCACCAACAGCTGTACAAGGGTTTCAACTTCTCCAAAAACTTGTCAAACTTTTGTTTTTCTGAAAATAGTCATTGTATCAAGTGTGAGATGATGTCTCAATGTGGTTTTGATTTTCATTTTCCTGATGATCTGTGATAAGAATTTTTTCATATACCTGTTGGCCATTTGTATGGCTTCTTTGAAAAAATATCCATTCAAGTACTTTGCTAATTTTTTAAATTGGACTATTTCAATATTTTGCTATTGAATTTTAAAAGTTTCTTATATTTTTTGGAAATTAACTGCTGGTTAATTAATGGTAAATATTTCTTCCCATTCTAAAGGCTGCTTTTTCACTCTGTTGTTTCCATTGCTATGCAGAAGCTCTTTCATTTCAGCTAATATAATAGTGTGTAATCCCGCTTATCTCGTTTTGCTTTTGTTGACCACACTTTTGGTGTCATATCCATGAAATTATTGTCAAAACCAATGTCATGAAGCTTTTCCCATATGCTTCCTTCTAAGGAGTTTTACAGTTGCAGGTCGTACGTTTTAGTCTTTAATTAATTTTGAGTTAATTTTTGTCTGTGGTGAAAGATAACGTTCCAATTTAATTATTCTGCATGTGGATAGCCACTTTTCCCAATGTAACATTTATTGAAGAGACAATCCTTTCCCCACTATGCATTCCTGACTTTTTATTGAAAGTCATTGTATATGTTGTATAGTTGACTGTACATGGCATAGCTGTAGCATATAAGTTCTCTATTGCTCCAATGTTCTACATGTTTGTTTTTATGCCAGTACCATACTGCTCTGATTATTATTGCTTTGTAATTGTTTTGAAATCAGGAAGTATAATGTTTCTAACTTTGTTCTTATCCAAAATTGTTTGTTATTTGGGTATTTTGTGGATTCATATATATTTTAGGATTATGTTTTCAATTTCTGTAAAAAATGTATTTGGAATTTTGATAAGGATTTCATAGAGTCTGTACATTGCTTTAGGTGAAATGTATACTTTAACATTAGTTTTTCCAATCTATATTCCAAGAATATAAGATGTCTTTCCATTTAGGTTTGTCTGCTTTACTTTCTTTCAGTATTTTAGAGTTTTTATTTTAAAAGTATTTCGTGTCCTTGATTCAGTGTATTCCTAAGTACTTTATTCATTCTAGTCTTATTGTAAATGGATTTTTTTTCTTAATTTTTTGGATAGTTTATTGCTGGCATACAGAAATACAACTGCTTTTTGTATGTGGATTTGAATCCTGCAACTTTACTGAATTTGTTTATTAGTTCTCCCATTTTGGGGGGCAGTCTTCAGGGTTTTGTATGTATGAGATCATGTCCTCTGCAAACAGTTAATTTTTCTTCTTGTTTTCTGATATGGATGCCTTTTATTTCTTTGGTTTGACATATGGTTTTTGCCCATCATTCTGTTAATGTGGTGTTATCACATTTATTGATTTGTGTATGTTGAACCATCTTTTCATCCTAGGAATAAGTCTTGCTTTATGGAGATTTATAGGTGATAGAATACAATCTTTTTAACGTGCTGTTGAATTTGGTTTGCTAATATTTCATTGAAAGTTTTTGCATCCATATTCATCAGGAATACTGGCCTGTAGTTTTCTTTGTTTGTGGTATCTTTGGATTTGGTAACAGTGTGATGCTGACCTCATAAAATGAGTATGGAAGTATTTAGTCTTCTATTTTTTTTACAAGAGTTTAGGAAGAAAGGATATGAATTCTTCTTTAAATGTATAGTAAAATTAACCAGTGAAGCCACCTGGTCCTAGGCTTTCCTGTTTGGATTGGTTTTCGATCACTGACTCAACCTCCTTATTTGTTATTGGTCTTTTCAGGTTTTCCATTTCTTCTTAATTCTGTCTTTATAGGTTGTATGTTTTTAGGAATTTATCCAGTTCATCTAGGTTGTCAAATTTGTTCACAACAGTCCCTTATGGTCTTCTTTTTTATTTCTCTGGCATTAGTTGTAATGCCTTCTGTTTCATTTCCGATTTTATGTTTGAATCCTCTCTTTTTTTTCTTGGTTCAGATAACAAATTGTCAATTTTATCTTTTGAAAAACAATTTTAATTTTATTGATTTTTTTCTATTGTATTTTTATTCTTTATTTCATTTGTTCCTGCTCTAATCTTTTATTACTTCCATCCTTCTGCTAACTTTGAGCTTAGTTGTTTTCTTGTTGTTGTTGTGTTGTTGTTGTTCATCGATGTTTAAAGTTACGATATTTATTTCAGATCTTCTTTCTTTTTTCATGTAGACATTTACTGCTATAAAACATCTCTTAGTACCGTTCTTGCATAAGTTTTTTTCTTTTTATTAGTCTTTTGGTATTTTGTGTTTTTGTTTTAGTTTGTCCTGAGAGATACTCTAATTGTGCCCCCATGATCCAATCACCACCCACCATGCACCACCTCCAACACTGAGGATTAGAATTCAACATAAGATTTGGTGGAGACACAGATCCAAACCATATCACTGAATTATAGTAATACATTGGTTTCTTTTACATTCTACTAGTTATAATATTTTCTGTTAATATAATAGCATGTAGACTATTATAGCCTCTACTGCATACAAACCAAAGAGTCTGTTCAAAGAATAAAACAGTAAATGAACTTAAAGAAATGATTTTAAGTTAGACAAAGATCCCCTAAAATAATAAATAACATGTTGACAAATTTTCAAAAGTGTCAATCAAAAGGGTAACAATTGCCATATTGACAGGCCCAGGGGCAAAGGTGGTGATACTGCTGACAAGATGTCAATGATTAAAGTAATAAAAGCATGGTGACCAGCTCAGGGTGGTGCCTGACAGCAAATCCATGTAACATAAAGGAGTCAGTATGATCAAGGTGAGAGTGACAAAGGTAAATAAAAGAAGCTGACATTTAAGAAAGGTGACAGCAGTAATGTTAAATATTAAGCTTTGGAATAAGAAGCTCAAAACTGTAAGTCAACAACATATCAGCCAATACTTGCTCTTGTGTTAACCTATTACCCCTCATATTTCTAGAAGGAGAATTCTCTGAAATAGACTAAGGTGAGGATAGAGTGTGAAGAGAAAACCAGTGTAGTGACCAGCCCAGAGGTCACTTCAAAATAGAAATAACAATGTCTATAGGGAAGGATGGTTGTGAAGATCAAATGAGAAAAACTACAAAGCCCAAGCATGCTCATTTGTATCCTTCTGTTTCCATGGTAACTCTACCCCACCATCAAGCACCAGATCTTTTAGTAATCTAAGGTAGTATTTATCACCAATGAGCCATGCGAACTTACGAAATCCATTTCCTAAACTCAGTGTCCTCATAATCTAAAACATTTCCAAAACCTACCCATTGTTTCAATTGTATTCATTAACTGCCTACACATGGCAGGCATTTCATTGGCCAACCACCAACGGTAAGGTAACCACTGTTCTAGGGATACAACAGAGAACAAAACTGACTAAAAATCTATTTGAAGGCTACATTCTCACAGGATGTTGTCTGCTATATAGTGACTGTTTAGTACATGGGAAGTGATCTAAAATGAAATAAGGTAAACTTTTGAGTATTGGTTCTAAGAATCACAAAAAGTCCAATACTTGTCCCCACTCTGGAGCAGAGTTCTCTGATAACTGCTAGGAACTCACTTATGTGTTCTGACTTCCACATGCTCAGCTGGAGCTCAGAAAAAGAGAAAAGAACATCATGAGGAAAAAGCAAGCTGGTTATTGAAAAGAACAGTAGAACTGAGAACAGAAAAACTTGGGTTCTAGCCCCAGCATTGCTATTAACTAGTTTTAACACCTTAAGAAAGGCATTACCAACAGACACATGAAAAAATGCTCATCATCACTCGCCATCAGAGGAAATGCAATCAAAACCACAATGAGAACCCTCACACCAGTGAACGGCATCATTAAAAAACAGGAAAACAGGTGTTGGAGAGGATGTGGGAGATAGGAACACTTTTTACACTGTTGGTGGGATTGTAAACTGAGCTTCAACCATATGGAAACAGTATGCAAGTTCCTCAAGGATCTAGAACTTGATGTTCATATGACCCAGGCCATCCAACCTACTGAGGGTAGATACCAAAGGTTTAAATTATTCCTACTACAAAGACCATGCACACGTATGTTTATTGCAGCACTATTCACAATAGCAAAGACTATGGAATCAACCAAATGTCCATCTGTGACAGAGTGGGCATTAGAAAAATGTGCGAACATAATAACACCATGGAATACTATCAGCCATAAAAAAGGTGAGTTTGGTCCTTTGTAGGGACGGATGGATGCAGCTGGAACATCCTTCTTAGCAAATATCACAAGAAGAGAAAACAACACCACATGTCTCACTCATTAGGTGGAACCTGAACAATGACATCATACTTGGACTTGGAGAGGGGAACGATCTACACTGGGGGGGCCTATTATATGGGGAGCGTGGGGGGGGGAGGCGATTGCATGGGGGGTTATTACATGATATAACTGGGATGAATGAGGGGTGCTGCACGACGTTGATGGGCTGCAGCCACTACATGGGCAACAAGTATGTAACAAATCTGCACGTTATGCACATGTACCCTGAAACATTGAAGTATAATAAAAATAACTAATATATAAATAATAATAAATAATATAAATAAAGGCATTGCATTTTTTTCTGTTATTTTTTATGGATGTTATTCTTGTCTTTATCTGTTTGAGGATATTTAACAATTTTTACAGCCTTTTCAGATAATTCTATTATTGTTGTATTCTTCTGAGTAAATTATCTTAATATGTGAATTTACTCTTTTAAATCCTGTTCCTCAGCTTCCTAACTCATGGCCAGCTACATCTCAACCAAATCCAGCACAGTTCTCCATTTTTTTAAATGGGGAAATGGTTAATCCAGAGGTAATTTTGAGTATAAAGTGAATGCTAAGCCTCTAAAAACAATCAACCATAATGGGTATTCAATAAACTAGATTTTTAAATTTTTATATATATTATTTGGGTTTTAGAACCATATAAAATTACAATTCTGCCCCTCCCATGAATGAGAATAATGAGGTTCAAGATAACGTATTGGAAATTTTAAAAGCTGTTAAGTCCTTGAGCTGGGAATTCCACCTCTATGATGACAATGTTCTGTCTCAGAGACATAAGTGAGAAAACCAAAAAGGCAACATGATATTCCCAAAAGTCTGAAGGCAGAATTAATGAGCAATTAGTTCAGGACTTGAACCCAGACTGCTTGACTTTGAGGTTGCCATTACACCATCCTGGATATTTTTTGAACTGATCCTTTACAACTTGTTTGAGATTCAGCTTTACTAAATCAATGAATTCAGAAGAACACAATTCTGGTCAAAATTTACAATGAGGTTAGTTTGTATTTAAATTTTCCACAGCAAACCAAAGGTTTTGGGTGTTTTGTTTTATTGTGCTACATTGTCATTAGACCCAGAGGGCCCTATGCATTAGAGCGCTGAATATTTGGCATGGGATGCATAACACTTCTAGTCCAACTGGACCAGTTGACACTGCAGTGGTTAATTTCTTTCATACTCCATCAACATGAACTAAGGTTAGATTCCCTATGTATTGGATCAGATTTTTCAGTTATTTTTTTTTTCTGCCCATTCTAATCTTTGGTTATCTCTGCCTGAAGTAGCAATCTACTGTATACTGGCAAGGAAATATTCTGTCTTTACAGAGACAATTTCATTTTAAATTACTTTTCAGGCCAAACATTGCCATTTAATAAAAGTTTGGAACCTATACAAAGTCAGTAAAAGGCATTAAAATTACTTATTAGTAATGGTATTTTCTTCCTCTATCACCAACTAGATAGTTTTGTTCTGATAGCTCCATTAGGTACAGCCTCATTGCTCATTTTTTCCTTGACTTCCTTTTAGAACATATGGACGTTACAAAAAATAAATTATCCTTTATACACAAAAGCTTCACATTACTAGGAATAGAAATTTTAATAGAAAAGTGTCAAGTCTCTGATGCATAATAATTATTTTTAAATATTAGCTAAAGAACACATCACAATTTAACCTGAATGTACTATCAAAGAGGAAAATTGTGTGGAGAGTACTACAGGGTTTAATGTATGTTTATTTATAAGCAACTGAAGACGACTTCATTGTTCAATAACTGTAAGCAAATTTGACTTTACTACTTGCCATTTCAAGAAATAAAGATGAGGTCACATACATTTCTGGTACTAGTTAAGTCTAAAGGCTCAGTTTCCCAATGAGACTGACCTGAAGTCATCTCAACACTATGATCCTGACCCAGTGGAAAAACTTAGCATGGAAACAGCATTTAGCCATGACATACTTCAATATTATTTTTTGGAGGCTATCGCTATCTCAAACTGAATCCATTATGATTTAAAACTGTCTTTTTATTGATATTCATTGTTTTTCAACCTGACAGTGGCCAATGATTTATATCAATCTTCTCTTAACACAGGAATTAAAGAGTCTGCAATATATCTTAAACTGAAGGACACTTTTTCAATAAGTCTCAAGATTTTAATACAGTTGTCATTTCAAAGGCCTACCTCTTCTCAGTTGGAAAGGGGTTTAGAGAAGAAGAAGGCAGTTCTGTTGATAAGATTGTTTTATCTGCAGCAGTAGAGGATTCAAAAATTAGTATGACATATCGATGATGCCATTTTTTCAGCCATTTTTATTCTTTAAGTGCAAGAACACTGCAGCTGGCTGTCAATCATTAAACCACAAAATGAAATCCTTTGCCTGGCTAGGAGATTTGCAACTATACTGATGCTGGTAAACTAAACACCAAATTATAGCCTTTTCTACCGCTTCACCCAGATTTCACAGGGGCTGCACACCCAAATAAATGCCTCTTGGCTACCCATTCATCTAACAGCTGGAAAGATGACACTTGACATTTGGAAACTTTCCTGTGAAGACTGCTGCAAGGCTTTCCCATTAGCTTCCTGGTGAGACTGTAAGGTCGAATAAGCTGCCTCAAAACCTGCAAAGGGTAACGGAAATACTCTAATATTAAGCCTGTGCAATTTAAATTTCTAATTCTCAAATCATAGTTCTTCAGATATTGTAGAAATCACTGGTATATTTCAGGGCAAAAAAATGCCTTTGAAGATGTGGAATTAAAGTGATATTTTAAGCAATGATAATGATAACAAGTGTCTTTTATTTAAAGTTGGGACTGAAGGTCTTCTAAGTAACAGGGACTTCAACACAGAGAAGTTCTTGTAAGTTTGTTTTCTAAAATCCCTGATTGTCATATTTTCAACAACTGTTCATCTTTGTCCAGAGCAGAAATCTTTAACATGAGGCAGAGTTATTATCATTCTTTACATTTTTTCCCATATCATAAGCATTATTCAAGGTAGCTTTAAAATTCTTACAATCCAGCATTGTGGATTCATTTTGAAAATCACTGACCTCAACATAAAATAAAATAGTTAATATGCCATTATTAAAATGCTGTCATCTTATAAATTTTCAGGTATAAAACATGTCTTTTTTCCTCTTCAGAAAGATAATTCCTTTCCAATGTCTCCAAATCAGAAATTGTTATAAATGACAGTTATTAAAGACCCAAGAAAGACAAATTTCCACTAAGCAACCAAAAATAAAGAAGGTAAAAAATTATCATTTACTTGATATGAATGGCACACAATTCAATTAGATTTTTATCACATGATCTTTTTGCATGGTACTCATTTGGAATTCCATATCTTTAATTGTCTTTATATTGGTCTGTTCTTGTTTGTTAACTAAGTTATTTTTCAGTGAAAGATTAAACAAGAATGAACAGGCTTCCCTAAATGTTCAGTCATATGTCCAAATTAGATGAAATTAATATTATGATTAAAAAGGAAAATGAAACCTTTAAAAAATATACATGGAGGGCATTGAAGAAATGGGAGACATGAATGATGTAACTTTCAATCTTGAATTCAATATCATCTGAGTCTAAAATCACTTTTTAAAAGTTCGAGACCAGCCTGATCAACAAAACTAGCTGGGCATGGTGGTGCACGCCTGTAATCCCAGCTACTGAAGAGGCTGAGGCAGGAGAATCACTTGAACCCGGGAGGCGGAGATTGCAGTGAGCCAAGATTGTGCCACTGCACTCCAGCCTGAGCAACAAGAGCGAAATTATGTCTCAAAAAAAAAAAAAAAAAAAAAAAGTCAATTTAGTGATGCTGAATTGTACCTCATTAGCAACAATGACAGACAAAGATTCCTATGGATGTGCACCTCTTGGCCCCAAATCACCGCATAAACCTAGTTTTCTCATGCCATTCCATTAACAAATCCACCAAAGGAAGCTCAGCTCACAGAAAGAAGATGGAATATCTAGCAATGACTGGACTTCTCATTTCTCTTCGAACTAAAATCACAGCTACCATTTGTACTCACTCTACTGCAGGTCTATGGCATGAATTTGTCTCCACTAGGTCTTGAAATCACAAATTCGTTTCACAGAGCCTATTGAACTGCCATCAGATGGTAATGACTTTCTGTCACTCTTGACCTGGGGCAGATTTGAACTAGTGACCAAGAGGTTAAAGGCTCTGTATCTCATTACCAATCCCCTGAGATACTTAGTTCCCTCAACCACTAGTGATTTTTTTTGTGCCTCAGTCGAGCCAGAAGAAAATACCCACAGAAAAAAATCGTAAGCAGTAGAAAAGTAGGTCACCAAGGCAAGACATCTATGATAGTTTTGATAAGCCTAATAAACACCTATTTCAAAATATACCCATATACTACATGCACCTGAGCGGAATCACAGTAACTGTTAAAGAACTTCAATATAACTTTCAATACGCTATCACACAAGCTACCATGAAGCTGAAAAAACCCTGCAGAGAAAGAAACTGAAGATGCTTGTGCTTCATGAGCTTCCAGGGTTAAGGAATGTATTTTAGATTCAGTATCGTTCCAGAATATTTGTGTGTATCTTGTGTATCTATTCTAAAATAATTCTGCCTCACAAGTTAGTTTCAGAAGGGGGCTGACAAATTGGAAGACATAATATAGATTCCTACATGAAACAGTCAAAACATTTTCAAACACCTTAACATGGATACTTACTACAGGAATACAGCATATTTTAATAAGGATAAAGTTTGCTGAAGAAAACAGAAGAATAATATTTAGGAACACGTATTTAGGCAAAATCATGTATATACAGTAGTAGAAATATTAAAGCTAAGCCAACCAATGAAAAAATTAACTTTTTGTTGTTTTTTTTTATTGTTGTTGAAAGTTGACTTCAAATGCTGGCTGCCAATAAACAATATTCTGTAACTATCCAACTGCAATTATTCTGTACGTAACTAAGTAGGCAGTGACTCCTGAAGGCACTTAGAAATGCGTACTCAAATTTTTAAAAAATTTAATGCCCCGATGCCTCCTTCCTTACACTTTGCATTTTTTCCCTTAAATTTTGATTTTCATGGAATGAATCCTACCTGGAAGAAAACAGACCTTTTCCTTTTCATTTCTTACCTATATTTAAAATGATGCTCTATACAAATTATTTTATTTGGATTTCTCCCTCTACCTGCTGATTCGTATTTATCTTTCTACTAATAACTCTTATTTTTTGTCTCTCAATATACGTATTTCTACTACAACTGCTTTTGAGGCAGCAACATGTAAATTTAGTTATTCCCTTCCACTACTGGTAATAAATACTGTGGTTTGCATCTAAAATATAGTGAATTGAAAACAATTCTTAACAAAAGAATAATGACATGGCAAAAATAACTCTAATGATATATCAAACCAGTGAGTTTTGTGATTATAATTTCTATATAGATCAACTTTATTTGACAAAATATTCCATGTTTATAAGAGCTCCTTCTCAGGAGTATCATGACTACTGCAGGGACAATGAGCTTCTGATCTGGGATTATAATTTAGAATAATTTAGTTTGTGTTCTATCTCTAAGTTTTCTCTCAGTGGCAGGACATAACATGATGAGATATCCATATAGTCTTTTCTCTCCACTTTTGCAACCAAATCTGTTTATATGCTAATACTAGAATAAAGTAAGTGCTCTGCCTTCTGAACGCTGTGTGAGTGGATAAAACAAACTCAGTTTCTCTACTAAACTCTCACAACACGCTTCTGACACCAGGTGTGTGGGAATTTCTCCCTACCGGCAAGCAAGCAATCAATTCTGTAGTGGACACAAGCTGAAAGTCTTCTAATTTGGCTCAATTCTGACACTATCTACCTGATGATAGCACCAGTTCCTATAGGTTGAGAGCTCAGTCCCCAAAACTACCCCTTACTACTTCAAATGCCAATCGCAAGCCCCAGGTTATTTCACCTGTGATGCTGACCAACCAGTTATAAACTGGGGTTCCCCAAACTCCCTCTTTGGGTTAGATTAACTGGTTAGAGCAGCTTACAGAACTCAGGGGAAAAAACAAAAACCAAACTTTCACTAGTTTATTACAAAGAGTATTTTAAAGGATACAAACACAACAGTCAGATGAAGAGACACATAGGACAAGGTCTGAAAGTGCCCCCAGTGCAGACTCTTCTGTACCTGTGGAGCTGGGTTGTGCCACCTTCTTGGCACATGGAAGCGTTCTAGTTAACTTTCCTGGAAGTACCCCCGTCACCCATATTTGGCTATTGGCAAGTTCTCAGAACCTAGTCCTTTTGGGTTTTTATGGAAAGTTCATTACATAGGCATGATTGATTAGATCATTGGCCACTGCCAATTAACTTAACCTTCAGTCTCTCTCCTCTCCCTGGTGGTTGGGGAGCTCGGCTGAAAGTTCCAATCCTAATCCTGCCTCAGTCCTTCTGGTTACCAGCCCCTATCCTGTAGCTACCTATGGGCTGTCAGCCATCAGTCAACTCATTAGCATACACACACACACACACACACACACACACACACTCACTCATCACTTTGGAGATTCCAAAGATTTTAGGAGTTGTATGCCAGGGAACAGGGTAAAGACCAAAATTTCACAATATCACCATGTGTTTTTATAAATTAATAACATTGGATATTAAGTCAGCCTTCTATTTGGTGCTTTTGTAATGAAGAAACTGAGGTCCCCTACGTGCTCTCTTAACCAAGCTGGTTGCATCTGACAGATTTACTGGACTATTCCTTTCCCTTGTTTTCCTCCCTATGAGACACAAAAGATGTAAAGATGATTCTTTACAACCAGTAGGACACCCCTGTACACTACGAACGTGCTGCTTTTACTAGTTGAGTTGTCTACATATCAAGAGTCAGTTGTATGTTTCTCGCCCTGTTTCTGTTGGTTATAAATGTAAATAAACAACCATTAATTAGTTATATGGCTGCAAAAAGAAAGAAGGTTGATTCTACGAAAACTAAGTTGAAAGTTCTTAAAGAATATGATAAAAATGAGTTACTTAAAAGTACTGCTGTCAAATTAGGTGTTGGTCAAATAATTGAAATGACTGCAGGACAAACATAAAAATCTGGAAAACTGCATTGTATGATTCTTGAAGGTCTTGTACAACTTTTAAAAATGAAAATGGTAGACAATATGTTATAGATAGATTTAGGCAAGATGCATAATAAACCTCTGGTTATTTTATTTAAAAATATCTTGGCCCTGGATTTTGTTAAAAGAAAAAGGAAAATGAGAAAATATCTATATGCTTTAATTAAAATTATAAGCTTTGGTCATGTGCTTCTCATGTAATAAAAAATAAAATAAAATGATGAGGTTAATGTATGCATAGACCCTTTTACAATTTCCCATTTTAACTTTTTCTAATTAACCAACAAATTATTAATTTTGGTTTCACAGGAAAAGAGAAATTAAGGAATTAAACTAATTAAGGAATTCATTTCGCTATAGTCATTCTTTCGGTTATAAATTCTTTCTTTAGGTACACTGTCAAAATTACCCTTCATATTCAGTAATTCTATTCATTTGGTAGAAGAAAATAAATATGTCTGGACTCCACTAATATCACATTATAAACAATTAAGGTGAAGTCATATTGAATTATTTATTAGTACAAGTAATTTAAAAAGAGTAAATTTAATATTATAACATAATGACACTTAAAAAGGGAAATTCTGACAAACTGGAAAATACTTTTCTTCACATTAATACCAGATCTGACACTATCACTTCTATAGGTAAACAATTCCTACCACACTCTACCTACTCCAAATTAAAATCCTGGCTAGGCAGTCTAGCCCTTGTATAATTACTGACCTTTAGCTCATTTTTCCTATATAATCTCTATATTCAGAGCTTCCATTAGTCCCCCCTGTGCTTTTTGATGAAATAAAAGGAGCGCCTGCACAGTGCAGAACTTACGGAGCAAGCAAAGAACATCTTTGTGAAAAATCGAGGAAGGAACTCCTTCCTGGGTATAGAAGCAGCACAACAAAAGGTTTTATTGTTTAGTTAGTGGAGCTTGGTCTGAATTTCAGCCAGCTTGTACCCTGGTCTGGGTACCCCTTGTGGAGTGGGCAACACATAAAAACTTATCCAGCAGCCTTCTTTAAACCTCAGCAAGTCTAATTACTCAGAATTATTCTACTTTTTCTTATTCTTTTAAAATTTGTACCTTGTTGTTTGTGATGCCCTTGCTGATTCCACATCCTAATATCCACATTCAGATGGATTCAGTCATTGTCTCTTCCAGGTTACCTCTGTAACTTTATGTTTTTTATTATTGTGTTAAATATGCTGTATTAGGCTTGCATTACACAACTCACTTCTTTACTAGACAATAGGATTCTTAATTGCAAATTTAAATCTAATATTTGGGGCTATCTTTTATATCCACTACTTTTTAAAATATATTTTTTGAATGAATGAATGAATGAATGAATTCATGCATGGATGACTGGGATTGACGGGTGTATGTGGATGAATAAATTAATGGCTAAATAAAATGCTTTTGTAATTATCTAAAGTATCCTAGTTCAATACTCATCTGTTAAGACTCTATGCATCAGATTTCTATTCAAATTTCCTATTTGTCATTTTTTTTCTGATCTCATTTTAACAATCCAAGGTGAATGATTTCTAATAACCCACAACAATGGTATACACAGCAAATAGTCACAAAGTTTGGTCTATACCAAGAGCTTTCCATACTTTCTCTCATAATCTTCTCTAAGAACCAAGAGGACAGCAGCTATAATTATTATTATAAGTAATAATAATAATTTATAATTGCTTATTCACCCCATACCCTGGAGTGCTGAAGTAACCTGTCCAAGACAACATGATTTGAAAGTGTTGGAACTGCATCTGATGTCTTCTCTGTAGTTCAGAGCCCAAATTTATAACCACTATATTATACTGCTCTTTTTTATGCATTTTGGTACTCTACCAAAGTCAAGTATTGGGCCCAACAGCTATTACTTAATAAGTGGTAATTGAGCAAATTAACTAATGAAATTTAAGTGAAGCTCTCCTCAAGAGAAATTACCTTCGCTTTCTCCCAACATGGATGCCTTCAAATAATCACATTTATCTGAAAAAGCATATTACAAAGAATTTCTAAACACCCAATTGCAAGGATTAATACTATAATCTGTTTATAAAAATTATATTTTAAAATAAGCTATCTAGTGTTACATTTTTCCCCAAATAAACTAATGTAAAATATAAGACAAAATGTCATAAGCCTGAGCTGTGAAACATACTGCAAACATTACAGACATTTTTCTTAACAAATGCTACATTTGTGAGAAAACAATATTATAGTGCTAATGAACTTATCGTATAACAAACTCATTAGTTTTCTTGACTCCTCCTTAAGTGTATTGAAGATAAATGATTTCTGCATATTTTTTCTATTTAATAGATAAATATTTTGAGAATACAGCAATACATAAACATGGTTCCTGGCTTGCAAAGAGACAGACCAGTAAGTAGGTTTCAAACAAGCAGCACACAGGAAGTTCATGTCACAAACTCTCTGGACGAGGAGGAGGAAGCCAACCCTGAAGGACAAGTAGGACTCAACCAGAGGGAAATGGGTGGAATTGGGGAAAGGCCCGGATTCAGGAGAAATCTCCGGTATACCTGGGGACATTCAAATCAGCATCTCAAAGCTAAGAAGTTTGGCCTTTACCTTGAGTGTGAGGAAAAGTCATTGCCATTTTTTTTTCTGATCTCATTTAAAGGGTTTATAACCCCCATGATCATGCCACTTAGGATTAAATTAGGATTCAACTGATACTCGAGAAAGATGACTCTGGCTGCAGTGTAGGGGTATTGGATTTGACAGGAGAGAAAGTGGAGGCAATTTCAAGAGAGGTGATAGAGACCAGAACTAAGTTAATGACAATGTGGAGAGAGAAAAATCCCACTTTGTCTATATGTACCTTGTTAGCCTTATCGCTGCTTAGCACTTTGCATCCAACACCCTGGCAGGAAGGTGGAAATGCTGATTTTACTTGACAGAGATTTTTACCTACCTTCCGTCTCTACTCCATTTTAAAATGTAATTCAACACTTAGTTTGACAAGTCTGAATCCTTCAACCAAATCCAAAACTCTTACATGGCACAACTTTTATTTTATATTTCAAACACTATCATTCCTAGCAATATGTGTTTTTAAAGCACATGCATATTTTCTTCATTATACCTAAAGTTCTGTTTCTCTCCTTTCTCTATACATCAGATTTCCATTCAAATTTCCTATTTGCCATTACATGGAGGTAAAATAATTGTTTTTTTTTATTATTATTTTTTCTCCATCCAAGCCCCACACTACTCAAAGATTCCAAGGAGGAGGTGGAAGTAGGCAGGTGAATCAAACTTTTAAAAGATGATATAATCAGTGTCAAGTCCAGGCCCTACCTAGCAAATAAGTACGTCCTGCATTAGTTACACAAACATGAGAAGGACAACTAGAATAGACAAAATGGTCATAGAAAAGAGGAATAAATTAAAGAAAGCATTAAAGATAAAGTGAATTTTGTTAGCATGTGGGAAACAAACAAGAGAACCAAAACAAGAGTGGTAAAAAGGCATCGTGTGAGCAGTCTTCCCTGAATAGGAAAGAAAGAATAAAAATTTTATTAACAAGAGCAAAATTTCCAGGAACATTTTACATAAATGAGGTAACTGTATCTACATTTAATGAAATCATAGAACAAAAAGAACACAAAGCATTTAGTCAGAAAGTAAGCTACTGAAGCTACTGAGATCTGACAGTTACACCTTTCTTCCTCAAGACCACAGTCACTGTGGCAAAGTATGCTCAACTTCACATCTCATCATTTCACATTCTGTATTTCATCACAAAACTAAATTGTTTTTAAAAATTACAACTGAAGGGTGGGCATGGTGGCTCATGTCTATAATCCCAGCACTTTGGGAGGCTGAGGTGGGCGGATCACCTGAGGTCAGGAGTTTGAGACCAGCTTGGCCAACGTAGTGAAACCCCATCTCTACTAAAAATACAAAAACTAGCCGGGTGTGGTGGCATGCACGTTTGGTCCCAGCTACTTGGGGGCTGAGGCACAAGAATTGCTTGAACCCAGGAGGCAGAGGCTGCAGTGAGCCAAGATCATGCCACTGCACTCCAGCCTGGGCATTAGAGCGAGACTCTGTCTCAAAAAATAAAAATAAAAAAAATAAGTAAATAATTAAATAAAATTAAAAAAATAAGAATTGCAACTGAAATTCATCAAATGTTTGTCTTCTTTCCATTTAGGTGCATAGAGTTTGAAAAACAGATAGGACCTTATCGGGTCCAAATGAACAGATCAAACTATTTTTGGACTATGTAAGATTATAATTAATGTAGATTCTAGTGTATGTCCTATAATATTGTATACCATCAGATTTGATAAGTGTATGATCTATGTATTTAAGGCAATAATAAATATTTTGAACACAACAGGACTAATAACTTCACAGTACTCAAATGGTAGGAATGCATAACAAATTTTTTCTATTTTTTTTTGAGACAAGGTCTATCTCTGTTGTTGTTGAAGTGCAAGTGGCACGATCATGGCTTACTGCAACTTTGACCTCCTGGGCTCAAGTGATCCTCCCACCTCAGCTTCCCAAGAAGCTGGGACCACAGGCATATGCCACCATGCCCATCTAACTTTTTTATTTTTTGTAGAGATGGGATCTTACTATGTTACCCAGGCTGATCTTGAACTCCTGGGTTCAAGCATCCTCCCGCCTCAGCCTCCTAAATTGTTAGGATTATAGGCGTTAGGTGGCACACCTGGCCTGATTTTCAACTAAACAGTTCTACTACCTAGTCTACATTTTAAAATTTTTATCCAAGTACGTACGTATGTGACATATTTTATATGCCATACAGAAATGCTCTTATAGATAAGTATCAAAAATAAATGAAGTATTTATCCATTGGAAAAGAATTAAGTGGAAATGATGAAAAATGCCTACCTGTATATATTTGTGAATGTACCAAGAAGCTTGTTTTCCATCATTCACTGATTCCACTGTAGTGTTAGCCAAACCGACGACATCGCCACCTGCAAATACCCATGGTTCACTAGTTTGCATAGTTTCTGGATCTACTTCTGGGAGACCCCATCTGTTAAATTTTATAGGGCTCAAGGCTTCTTTTACTGGAAAAAAAAAGTGAAAAACAATAGACAATGACTAATCAACAGACAATTCCAAAACAATAATTTTAAAATTAAGAAAAATTATGGTTTAATTATTATTCCAGGGATTCAAACAACAGTTTTTAGTAAACTGTAAAACTGAAAAGCTAACCAAACATTGGCATTAACGACACATTTGAAGTGCGCTGACTTAACTTTACACCTCACATGCAGGAATTCAAGACTACAGATTTGGTCAATGTTTCAGAGCAGACATTTAGGTCTACGAAGTATGGATCTATAAAGAAGGAAAGTACAACCTTTTAAATACATACAAAATACATTTTCTAAAACTTTATTCATAGCCATCATTTTTACAGATCTGTTACTACTCATATCATCCCAAACTTGTTCATGTGTGTCACTTTTGAAAGTTACATCATGAATTCGGGTCAATAGCTAATCTCCCTTTTACAACAAAACATTTTATAAAGCAAAATGAGACAAAATATTTAACATTTTCATTATATTATTTGCACGTATGATTAAGCAATTTAATAGATCTAGTATATAGTTACATTTAGCCAGCAATTTCTGCTTTGTTTTGTTGAAAGCAACAAATGCAAACATTAACATTAATTCCTTGTGGAAGTTGCTCTGTAAAGTAGTTTCGCAATTATTTGCTAAATATGCTGCATTCCATTGAATTTAAAAGAGTCATGGAAGAGGAATGAGGTTGTGCTTCTTTAAGAAAAATATCTAATGAATATTTTGAAAGCATAATCCTGGCATTTGGAAGAGATCAATGGATGCAATTTAGAGAAAGGATTGAACAAGAGTTAAGCCAGTGTTTAGGATAAAATGTTCTCTCCAGGTAATGATGTCATAATTTTTAAGCAAAGCATCTCAGACTAAGGGCCTTATTCTTTACTCCAACTCAAAAGAGAAAATTTAATCACAACTTAAAGTAAACGAGGAGAGCTTGGTAGATTTTGGAAGAGAAAAGTTAGTTGTTGAAATGATTTATGAATCAAGTATAAGGCAAAATAGCCAAATATAAAAAATGTTATTTTGACACCTAAAACCAGTTTCTTCTGAGTAAAATAGAGAAAAAAAAAAAAAGAAATAAACATTGGTATATATTTGTAGCTTTCTATTTAAAGAATGTTAGAGTTGTAGAAAATTATTGAGGGATTACTGTTGATTGTGTTTTTCTCACAAGACCACAGGTTCCCTGAGAACAGAAATGTGTCCACACTGCTTGCCTCTGTTTCACAGAGCACACTACAGTTCTTGGAGCAGAGGACACTCAATTGGATTGATGGATGAATGAATGAATGAGTAGATGGGTCAATGATATCATACTCAGGTTTTCATTTTAAAATCTTCTACTGTTTCTATTTGTTTTTTCATCTTTCATTGAGAGGAAAATTAAATATTCATGCAATTACTTTCAAAGCAGAATGGCATTTTGAGGAAATTTTTCTAATGTTTTTAAAGGTCACACGAAAAGAGACCTTTATCATTTGTTCCCCATTGCATAACAGATCATCACTATCATCTGTTGACAGTTACTTGAGTTGCAAGAAAGTCAATAGTGAGTCTGACTCATCAATTCAACCTATTTTAATAATGGCAACTGTAACACACCATCATTGAATGATGTATGTAATGAGCTTTATAAATAGCAGCAAGGGGTAAAAATGAATTCTGTTCTATCAGAAATGACCTTATGTTTCCAAAACTTTGGCCTACAAGAGATATGAAATAAAGATAATTATTAAAAAGATTAGAAATTCAAAATTTTATCACTAGGAGATCAAAGTTTTTTTTTTTTTTTATTTAAAGTACAGATTTCACTCTAAGCTTGAGCAGGATAGGAATAATTCCTTAGTTATCTCTGAGTCCCACAACATCAATTAGAGTCAAAGATATGTTTACAGTCGGCCCTCTGTATCTATGGGTTCACATCTGTGGATTCAATCCACTGTGCATTGAAAATATTTGGGAAAAAAATAGAATGTTTATGTCTGTACTGAACATGTACATACTTTTTTCTTTCCATTATTCCCTAAACAATATAGTATATCAACTATATATACAGCATTTACATTGTATTAAATATACCATAAGTAATCCAAAGATGATTTAAAGTATATGGGAGGATATATGTAGATTATATGCAAATAATACACCATTTTCTGTAACAGACTTGAGAGCATAGATGGATTTTGGTATCCATGGGGGATCCTGGAACCAAGCCCCCATAGATGTGAAGGGATAACTTTATCGTGAAGTTACTGAAGCTTAAGTAGGGTCCCTCACTTGCATGGGACTCTTTCAAAGCCCTGTGCCTAATTTCAAATCTCTAAATTTTCCTTTTCTTAAAGAAGAGCTCTCAAATTGTATAAGCTTCACGCCTCATAACATTTGAATCTTCACTTGAGCACAGTGAATTGTACACAGGAGGTGCTGAATAAATGCTTCACAAATTGAAGTTCTTGAAGAATGTGCTTTACCATATTTTAGGATGCAAAAAATGTACATAGAACAATTCACTTTAACAATCCACCTGTCACAAACTCGGTTAATAAGTAGTCAGGAAATGTTACTCTGAGTTTAATAAGTAATTTTGCATTTCTTAAAATATTTAGCACCAACATCATAAGCCACCCTAGGGGCATTTATTTGTGAATTTAAAAGCATTCTTCTGTTCACGGGCATTTCTATTGTATATGCATTGTGTTATTATGTGTCCCTAAACATTCATAATACTCATGGATACTTCTAAAATTAAGCTTTCTTTCCTCAATATATATTTATCCTTTGAAGTCTTAAACCTGAATATCAACTGTTTTATTTTATCATTTGTAATATCCAGCTAATCTCATTAAAAATCAAACAATTCTTTGATATTCTATTCTAAAATCGAGAAAGGATCTTCTTTCTTATTAAAATCATCTCGGCCTCCTTTTGAAAATTAACTACCAAATTTCCTCCTGCTTATTTTGGAGACCTTCAAGTTTAACATGTTCCTAATTTCATTCAAGAAATAAAAAGAAAATCCAAGAGATCACACAGCTGGTAATGAGGTTACTAACATCAATCAAAATAGAGATCATCTGTATATATTTTAATGCCCAATATTTGGCTCATCAAATATCTACAAAAAGATCACTAAGAAAGTAGAACATGGACAACTTTTATAAATATAAGCAATGCTACAGCAGGTCAGAAATGTTTTCTTTAAGTAGCACTAAGCACCAAGAATGACTGTATCACAAGCACCAAGAATGACTGTATGACCAAGAATGACTGAACATCAAATGGTTAGGATCATTTCCTTGTACATAGAGTAGACTCTATTTAAGCAAACTTAATATTCATATATGATTCGTACTATATATGAATTTACTGAAACTTTGTTAAATCTGATTATGGAACTAAATACTTTTCCTAATTTCAACAATTCTTTTAAAATATAGCGATTATTTTAATTATTTAATCATTTTTTAAGCTTAGAACTAAAATCAAGGATTCAGTGAAAAAATCCACATGCATGTTATTCATAATTTCCCAGAAAGGAATTCATTTATTTAGTTGCTCCTTATGAAGAAGACTATCATCCTCATCGTAACTGTTCTTCTATGAACTCCCCACAGCTCTTTTACATCTCTGCTGATACATTTAACTTGGAATACAATAAAAATAAATCTCAGAAGCAAATCTTCTGTTCTGTCTTTACCCAGCTTGGAAGGAGTGAAAGCATAAGTGGATGAAAAATGTATATTTACATTTGCAAACCAAATAACTGCTTGCCATTTCCTCTGAAGTGTTAAATGAATATTAATAGAAGGATTGTATTATTCCTTTTTTGTTTATAAAATGGGGAGGGGGATTTTCTGTTATGTTCATGCACAGTTTTCTCACAGATTTCCATGAGATTGCTTCTTGATGGATACTGTGGCATATGTCCCAGGAGCTCCATAGTTGAACAGAAAAGAACTTGAAAAGAATCCCAAAACATGCTTATTCACAGTCTATATTATTCTTCAATTGGGAGAGAAATTTGTTAAATGATATGGTGCCTGGAATTTTATGCAGTCTTTATAAAGAATGAAAACGTCCTTAATTCATACCAAACATTCAAGATTTATGTTAATTTCTACTTTAATTACTACTATGTTCAAATGAGCTTATTTAAAAAACAAAGACACTCTGAGGTAGCTTTATAACAAGAAATGGTTTTGAAATTGGAACTTTTAGTCAATTTAATGTTATGCATGAAATGATTTTTTATACAGACTTAATGGTATTGTGACACACAAGTTCTTCAATAAGCCACAGCTTAAAATTGCAGAAACCGTCCCTCAGGGACACGTCACTGGCAGATGCAGATTGCCAAGGTCAATTAAACTGATGTAGCTGTGCTGTCATATATGTAAAAGAGAAACCCACAAGCATATGACAAGTATATTTCTCAGTGTTTATAAAAAGATGTCAAGAATGTTATATTTTAGTACACAAATATAAATTAATTCTCCATACACAATAAAACAATACAACAGATATCGTAATGAAAAAGGATTATTAGTATTCTTTGGAGAGTTTGGTGTGCTATAAAACAATGGGGAGAATAAAAACTTTCAACACTTACAATAAAATGATACCTTGAAAACATAGATGAATTCACCTATGTCCTTGTTGTTTAATTTTTACATAACCTATTACTGAGTAGGACCAAAGCACAATGAAACTAAAAGACGAGCTGAGGCAGTAATCTCAGTAATTCAGTGCTGAAAGCAAAATCTCAGCAAGATCAAATAAATTCTAATTACAAGGCCAGGATATCAGAGTTCTGTTTAAATAGAATAACCTGGGGTAAGGAAGGGCCAGAACCAGAGAATGCCTCCAACTAAGAATATCAAGTCTGGATGGCTTGAGCTCTGTCTTCACATCTCCCTTCCACCTCTCAGTACTTTAATCAGTATGCTCTCCACAATGAAGATTCATCGTTTTCCTTCTGCCAGTCTCTCAAAAGGTAACCTTGATTCTGCACCTTCCTGCTCCTCCAGGTCCTCAAATACTGTCTCTTACTCTTTTTAGTAGATTGTATTTGTCATTTTCTCCTCTCCTCTCCTATTTAAAAAAAACTTTGTTTTTGACATGGTTATCTTTTTTCACTGACATCCTTATATCTTCCTTTACCCAATTTCTCAGTCATATACTTGGACTGCTTACTTGTCTAACCACCAAATTATTCCTCAAATGAAAGTATGGTCTCCACGGTCACCAAATTCTGTGACCTTAGTCTTCAGCCCTTTTGCCTTTCTGTAGCATCTAACAGTTGAATGACATTAATTTGATCTCCTTCTCTGATTTGCAGAATGCTCTTCTACCCTGGCTCTGCTTACCTTTAAACGGTTCTTCTTGGGCTCTAGCCCTTCCTCACCTCTTCATTTTCCTCTTCTCAGCTCTCAAATATTCAGTCCACTGCACTTTCTCTGTCAGAAATCATAGTCATTTAGGGCCTTCAATTTCATCTCTATAAAGATGGCCTCAAACTCTCCCTTGAGCTCTTCCTTTTTTTCTGGAACTTCTGGATGCCTGTTTAAGATTATAACTTAATGCTCTAATGTCCCTTCCAAATCATTGCATCCAAAACTCAGTTCACATGATTTATTATTGGTGACCTTACTTTTTCACCTGCTCTACTCATTGTGAGCACCAGTCTTACCTCTGCTTCACTCCTCAAACCTTCTACAGACCTGACTCCTTTCTCTTGCCCCAATGTCAGGAGAAGACCTTGTCCCACATTTCACAGAGAATATAAAAGCTATCACATGGGAATTCTCTTGTCTTCCCATCAGCAAAACTACAAACCTACTGGATCTATACATTTACTCTCTCTCTTCCTTTTTAATACCACCAAGGAATTCTCCCTCCTATCAGAAACCAGTCTCTCCACATGGGCCTAAGAATCCTCTCCTCTTACCGGGTAGGAATTTTGCCCCCATATGCTATATCCACTCTCTTCTCCATTAGCAGCCACTCTCTGCAAATTAGAGGTTTCCCATATGTAGGTACATACATGTACAGTAGTACCTCCCAATTTAAAACCATTCCAGATCTGCATTTGCCTCCAAAGCTTCACTGAAACTTTTTTCACTGAGATGATTAATTGGTTCCAGGTTGCCAAGTTCAGTGATTCTTCTCAGTGATCATCTCGCTTCAGTGCCTGAAATAGGGTGAGGTGAGTGAGGCAGCCAAATAACAAAATTTAAGGAGGTCCTTAGTCTCAGGGTCATGCAAAGGCCAAGTTGGACAGGCACCTAATGTTCCTCCCTCTTGTGTTCCTTGATTTCTCAGCAAAATTCAACAGATAACCACTTCCTCCTCATGAAAGTCTTTTAGCTTTGCTTCCATGACATCATACTTTCTGCTTTTCCACCTGTCCTCACAATGAGTTTTTAATCATCATGATTGCTTTTTCCTATTCCCTTTTTTTCTTTTCTTTCTTTCTTTTCTTTCTTTCTTTCTTTCTTTCTTTCTTTCTTTCTTTCTTTCTTTCTTTTTTTTGAGAAGGAGTCTTGCTCTGTTGCCCAGTCTATAGTGCAGTGGCATGACCTCCGCTCATTGCAACCTCTACCTCCCAGGTTCAAGTGATTCTTGTGCCTCAGTCTGCCAAGTAGCTGGGATTACAGGTGCTTGCCACCACGCTCAGCTAATTTTTGTATTTTCAGTAGAGACGGGGTTTTACCAGGTTGGCCAGTACCACTCCTGACCTCAAGTGATATGCCAGCCTCAGCCTCCCGAGGTGCTGGAATTACAGGCATGAGCCATCGCATCAGGCCCCAATTCCCTTCTTCAAAACTAAAAATAGAACTTACAAATCTTAGTATAATCCTTGAATCTTGTTTTCAAATATCTCAACATTCAGTCAGTTAACATGTTGTGCCAATCCATCCAATGAAAATTTTATCCTAGTTACTTCTTACATTCCATTAACGTCACTGTCAACTAAAGAACAATGTTAGAAAAAATAATCAATCAGCACTTATGGATCTCTAGTACATGGCAGGCACACTGCTGGATATTTCCATAGAATATCTTATTAGATCACAAAAGAACCCTTGAAGGTGGATATTATCATCCTCAATAAAGCCAAGAGGTAGCAGAGGCAGTATCTGAATCCAATTATTTCTGTCTCCAAAGTCCTGCTGCTTCTGACTTTGGGTGCAGGGGCAAGAGAAAGTCAGAATAAATAGACTCACTACAGTCTCTTAAAATTCAGCACTGGGGATCATGGGAGTAACTAAAATGAAGATAGGAATAGCAAAGAATTCTAGTCTTGGCTAGCTTCACAGATTCAGCCTTGAGAGCATCCTTTCCAATGAAATCTTCCCCCCCACCCCGCCGCCTTTCTGGTGAATTAACCACTAACGATTTTCTGTTACACTAGGCACTATGTGACTTTATTTCAATTATTTGTTTTACCTCTGCTACTCCTAAGTTCAGATGATATATTTAGGTCAGCTACTTCCCCAGCATCTAGCATATAATTGGCATATAAGCGGAATCTAATATATGTTTTTTGGTCTAAAAATGTAGTGTTTGTCCGTTCTATTTATTTAGCACTCATATTATTCTGTGTTAGTTATTTTTCTTCTAGGTCTTATTTTCACAATTAGAGAGTCAGTTCATTGTGTGGAGAAAAAGTGTTTCTACAGTGAGAAAGAATGGGCACATACTGAATGTCTTTTGATCGATTTAACTATTTAGTTTCCCGACTGCTATGGTTAGATAATTTTCAGTTTGAATATGCTGGTAGAATTCAGGCAGGGTAAAGTACAGATCTGATATTCTCCCTCACCCTGTTCAGGATAAACTTACGCTCCCTGAGTTGAATGGAAAAGATAGATGTCAATAATAGCCTATAGCAACTCCTTTTGTGTTATTTGTATTCTATTGGGAATTTCATTTCCATTTCCTAAACTGACCAACAAACCAATTCAGAATTAAAACAGTCCAAGCACTTCACCTTGATTTGCTTATTTCTCTGAAATAATTCTAAGACACTGAACTCCTTGAACATTGGATTTCATTTAACCTGGAAGAGATCTCCTCCTTGAAGTTAAGTATATAGGAATTGTTTTCAAATTCTCTGTTGGATCCCCAGATGCTGTACTTTGATTTGCTTATTTATATTCAATGATACCATCTATTTAAGACTGCAAACTCCTTGAAGGAATAGATCATCCTTTAATCTGGTTTGGACCATAATCATTATAATTCTCTGCACATTTGGGTGCTTAATATTTCTTGATAATTATGATACAGTGAAAAAATAGAAAGGGTATTGAAAATTTTATGTATACTTCTCAGTGAACAAAATTTTAAATGATGAATTATGTCATCAAATGATATAAACAATTACTGAAAGGGGTTAAGAAAAATGTTTCATATAAAATCCCCATTTGCTACATTTAGTGGAAAATAAAACAAATAGGAAACCAGCAGTAAATTATACTTGTGAAAATAATATTATGAAAATATAAGTGAACACTGAAAAATATTTTAATTAACAAAATAAATCAAATGGAAAAGATTCCCTAAATAGAGCTTTAAAAGTAAGTCTATGTGTGTCTGACTGCCATGACTAATTATGTATCCATGTAATGTGTGTTCAATTTGGGCTTATTTAAATAGCAGAAATGCTCATTAGCTGCAGTATATCTGTGAAGCTTCAGTAAACAGTTTAATGGTTTTTATGTTTAACCAATTTCATAAGTTCCTGTAATTTTAGCTTTAGCAGCTCATTAATGTTATTTTTTGATATCCATCTTACAGCTTTTTTTTTCCTTGTCAATCGTCAGTAGGCACACTCAATGCAAACTTAAAACACACAGTAGAATTTTGTTTAAACAATTTTAGTACATAAGTAAATGTGCAATTCAAAAGTATAGTTTCTTTATATAGAGAACTAGCTGTATTATCATGTACTCAAGAAATATCAACATTGGCAAAGGCCGTATCTAACAGGGATAAAACTGAGAGTAATGGAAAACATTTATTGAGTGCTTTCATCAGCATGTAGCTCATTCTGGGCTACGCATTGTATATACCATCTCTTTGAATCCTCACAAAATAGGTATATCTCAATTTTATAGTTGAGTAATGTGAGATTGAGATAAGTTACCAAGGTCACACCCTTAGGATTTAAACCTCACTAGAAATCAACTACATATGTAGTTGGAAAATGCCTGAAAAATCCACAGAAGCATTTGGAGATACACACCTAGACCTCAGATGAGGGCACTGTACCTTGGGATTAAATCAATCAGAAGTCTGGGTAAAGTTGCCAAAGAAAGAATACAAAAACAGGTGAAAACAGAATCACCCACTTATTTTTAAAGTGTCAGCAAGCATAACCTGAACTAAAGCTAGAGAATGATTCCTCGGAGTTACATGAGAATTAAAATATATCTGAGCCAAACAAGCCAAGTAAAGAGGTAATTTCAACAAATATCAAATACAAAAGAAATATAATGTAGGTAAATAGATTGATGACCTGGAGGTCAATGAACCATAAAAAGGTGACTCTTGGAGTTAAATGGTAAAGGCAAAATACAGAATTCTGAAAGGGGTTAAGGATAAAGTATCTGGCAAAGACATAAGACTGTGTATACAGGCTATTCTTCCTAGGGGTTTGGTAATTTTTAATAGGAAAAAAAGCAAGTCATTACCTTGCCTTCATTCATTCAATTAGCAAAAAAAAAAAAAAAAAAAAAAAAAAAACTTTTTTGATCCCTCATGTATTAAATCCTGGTGTAGGCACTGTGATAAGAGACCCATCCTTGTGTGTTGTAAATTTCATCTGGTAGAAGACAAAAAATGAAAAGTAAATAAGTAAGTGAACTATATGATAGTGAAAATGGTTATGAATAGGGTTACATGAAAGAGACTAGTATAAGATAAGGGAGGTGAGAAGCAGAAGGGGTGCTTTAGATCATAGCAATTATGAAGGGTCAGAGAGTGCCTCTGATGAGATGGCATCAGAGCCAAAACATAAAGCATAAGAATAAACCAGTCACGTTATGACGTAGAGGCAGATTATTCCAAGAAGCGGGAAAGGTGGCAAGGGTATTAAGGATGAGATGCAGTTATAGCACATGAGGAGTTGAAGGAAGGTTTTACGTGGGTTAAGGAAAGCAAGGAAGACAAGAGAAGAAGTCTGAGAAATAGGGGCCAAACCAATGAGCGTGTTATAAACTGTGGTAAGAAGTCTATCACAATAAAATAGGACAGCATTGGTGGGTTTAGAACAAAAATATGAAACTAAATAATATCTGTTTAGAAGCTCATTCTAGTAGGATTATATGGAAGTGAGAGTAGAAGCAGGATGACCAGTCTTAGGAAACCATTCTCAATGCAAAGTGAAAACGTCCAGCGTCTGACCATTTCCCTCAACAGAAGGAGGGCTGGCTGGCCTTCAAGACACCTCACAAATACAACACTTTCATATGCGTTTGACCTTACTGTTAATTTTCAGTGCAGACATTTAGAATAAGTCACTTCATTCTTTTCATTCAACCATTTATTCATCTCTTCACTCATTCATCCATTTGGTGAATATTTATTGAGTTAAGGACTGTGCTGGATCTTTGGGTTAAAATATAAATAAAGCACCCTGCAGTGGTACTGTCAGTATACTTTAGAATATATAAGATATACAGAGTGAAATAGAAGAGCAAGAATCAAAAAGGAGAAGCATATTTAACTACATGGTCCCTATGTGTATGTAGGAAACATATTTAATCTACATGCCTCTTTAGATTTCCAGGACCACAATTCTGGAATAAAATTCAAATAGCTAAACACTAAAAACATTTCATGAATTAGCAATGATATGTTTTTCCACCTTTACTCTATTATTTCTTATATACCTTATAATCTAGACAAAGAAACTCCCCCATGTACTTATCCAGCCTGTTTAACTATAACTGGAATGTGCTTTCAATCCCTGTCTCTGTTCTCCTAATTCCTACCCAATCCTCAACTATTACAAATGTCACTGCCTCCATAAAACCTTTTAATTCTTGCTGCTGGGCATCATCTCTCTACCCTGTATGTTACACCAGCAATTTATCTGTTTCTCCTGAGTCACTTTCTACCAAAAGGTAACTTCATTTGCATGCATCTTTCCTCCTTTATTAGACTGCAAGCTCCTGCAGACGGGGACAATGTACTTATTTTT
Organism: Rhinopithecus bieti; assembly: GCF_001698545.2. NCBI lineage: Eukaryota > Metazoa > Chordata > Mammalia > Primates > Cercopithecidae > Rhinopithecus > Rhinopithecus bieti. The sequence goes on along the minus strand of NW_016803685.1, from coordinate 1,035,166 downwards.
GTGAACTTTAGAGAACCTAAAAGAATCTTGTATAATTAATACAAAACACATATAATAAATACAGAATGAAAGAATGGGAAGTAACATCCCACAAGTATGTAGGAGGGCAGATTAGAAGGATGTCAAAATTAAATTGAAGCATTTGGTTTTAATCCCACCATCAGGGAAGAACAGTTTTAGATTCCAAAGTATGAGAGTAATGTGATGAGACGGGTGATGTAAAGTTCATTTGGCAACAGTATGCAAATATAGGGAGAAACGCTGGTCACGTTAAACCAAACGAATTGTAAATACACTTTGAGGAGGGCTTGGAAGATCACTGGATATTTGGCAAACACATACTATATAATATGCTTGTCATTCTTTCACATACTTGTATGGAAAAAATGGTTAGGTAAGTCTTAAAAACACTTTAAAGAGCTTCAGAATTACAAAATATAACAAGTATGGTCGTTAAAGGGGAAAAAAAGGTTAGCACCAGATAGCATTAATCCACATACTGTTGGGCAGGATCCTCAAATGGATGTTAACATGAATACCAGTTTCCTCCTCCAACAATGGCAGTATATTACATTTGAATTGAGTAGCTTCCGTATTTTGGGAGTACATATTAAATAAGATGTAATGTAATTTTCCAATATATACAATAGCATACATGCAGGTCAATGTCTTCTTCTTTTGAGACAGAGTCACTCTGTTGCCCAGGCCAGAGTGCAATGGCATGATCTTGGCTCACTGCAACCTCCGCCTCCTGGGTTCAAGTGATTCTCCTGCCTCAGTTCCCCGAGTAGCTGGGATTGCAGGCGCACGCCACTACGCCGGGCTACTTTTTGTTTTTTCAGTAGAGATGGGGTTTCACCATGTTGACTGACCAGGCTGGTCTCAAACACCTGACCTCAAGTGATCCACCCGTCTCGGCCTCCCAAAGTTCTGGGATTACAGTCGTGAGCCACCATGCCCGGCCAAATGTCTAATTTAACCACAGTATTTTAGATAGGGATGTTGTCCTATTTATATTGTGCTTTGAGCCAAGAACACAAATGCAAAGTAATTAACAATAATAATCTCATTCTGCAATACAAAATACATATCATTAAGAACCTTAGTATAATTTATATTATCATTTTATAATTTAATTAAATCTTACATCTTGATTTTACATCTCAGAGCGGCTTAGTTTAGTTTAACATTTCACCAACATATTAGGTTTCAGAATAACCTTTTACTATACTATAAGCTAACTAGTATTTAAAAGAAAAATATTATAGGCTGTGGTCAATAAAGCTCAGTTTATCTATTACACTGTCTGTACCTATTACATTCAATACATCTATTACACTCACTGTATGTTCAAAACCATTGGCTATGTTTTATGATTTCTGTTCTCTGAAACAATTACGTGATTTTTGTTTCCACTTTCTACCTTCTTTCCCTAACAAAACTTTGTTACATGCCACTGCTCTACTTCTTATATGTAATCTTTGATTTGAGGGAAAACCACTGATTTATCCACTGTCTCCCTGTAAGAATGTATATGATATCAACCACTAGTGAAACCTGGAAAATAAAGATAAGGAAAGGCTCTGAACAGAGCTATTCATTGGGGAAACAAACCTATTCCTATGCAGTTATTAGAGGAAAGTAAAATAATTACAGAAATATCATGTTGTGCTTCAAATGGATATCTAAGGCAGTTGTAAGTGATGTGATGTTGATTCCAAATCACTTTCAACACTGTTATCAGTTTGACCTCCCTCCTCATCACCTCCACCCTTTTAAAATAATTCCAAAGAAAAACTGTGCAAGGATTCCATTACTTTGGATAGTTATTCTGCAGAAATGCTAGTACTTACATTAGATTCCACTACTTCATCCTCACCCTGCACAGTGTATTTCATAATAGAAAGATGATTAATCTTTCAACCAAAGAAAAATATTTCTGATAATAAGAACAATTTTTGAAACATGTGCAGTGTTCCAATTAGGTTCCTGAGAATTCTTCTTGCCCAAAATATAATTAAAAGCAAGGCAATGTACAAAGAAGACAAAAATAGTTCATTTTCATCATTTGGCAATCGATACAAAGGATCTATCCATGTTATTATTCAGGCATTTTAAAATAACACGGCAGCACATGAGGAACTATGTGTATTAGTAAAAAGTGGACGGGAGGTAGAGAGAGTACCATGGAATAAAACTGTCCCTTGATGTCATAACCTCCTTAAAATATTTACCATCAGAAAATCAACAGTAACAAAAGCTGACTTTTTTTCTCTTCATATTATGGAATATGAGAGGCTTCTGGATTTCCAGAATAGATGCCACATATACTCTTTTATCACACTTTTAAGAAGCTGTTATTTAAATGATAGGCTATAACGCCTTTCATTCATTAATTAAATCAATGAATAGCTCCTGTTGTAGGCGTTAAGATATAGCAGTGAAAAGACAGGAAGATGATGTATAATAAATTCCAATTTTAGTCATTCTCTGCTTCCTTAGTTCTAGTTAATAGAACTAAGTAATAGTTATAGTAATAGTTAATGTAATAGTTAATGTAATAGTTAATAGTCTAGTAATAGTTAATGACTGTTTTCAGTCATTCTCTATTTCCTTAGTTCTAGTCCCCTGCTTCAGTTGTTCAACAGCAAATCCAAATTCAACACACCACCCTTTCACTCATATCTCTTCTATCTGCTACATTTGTGAGTTCTGTCAGCACTATAAACACCTGTTTACCTCCCAGCTACCTACCTCACATCCAATCCCTTTATCAAGCAGATAACCAAATCCTGACTATTCTACTTAAGAAATATATCTTGATTCTGAATTTTCTCCTGTATTTCCACTTCCTCTAACTTAGTCATGGTAACTACTGAAAACAATTATTTTAATCATTTAACTAGTCTTTCTTCATTCCAGGCCATCTTTCTCAAAATTACCGACACTGTGTAGTTCCACACTCCTGATGCTGCCTTCCATGTAAAGAAACAATCATTTGTATAACATTCAGGGTGTTGCATTGCACCTTTCTCGCCTCTCTCCAAAACGCTAAAATAGAATTCAAATTAGTGAATCTGGAAGAAGAAATGAGGCGTATATAATCCACCCTTGTCAAACCTATAACTTGAGAGCTGCCCATTTGAGCATAGGTTCTCTTTCTCCCCTTATACTGAAAATGTTATTGGGCCATAACGGCATTTACTGTGTGGGATCAAACCCTGTGACTGAATAACTCTACCTAATTCAGGAACCAAATTTAGAAAATGCATTTGCCAACTAATATGAACCATCTCAAAATGTGGTTGCTTATTTTCTAGCCCCCAACTATTTGAAGATTATTACAAATGGTGCAAAATCCAAGCAGAGAGAGGGAAGCTCTAACACCTGCTAGAATTACCTCATTCAAGACAAAGAGCTCTTCCTTATTTAAACCTCCTCATTTGTCACCTGCACATCTAGAGCATAAAATTCAAAATCCCTACTTTAGCATATAATCCTTTGACTCCACATACACTTTAGCCATATTTCCTTCCATCTTATCCCTACCTGCTCCCTACCCTTATGTAACCACACACCATCTGGTTCAGCAAAACAGAATGCCTCCCCATTGTCTGGGCATATGAGGTCATTTTGTCAGCCCATACTTCTGTATATGATGTTCTCTGTAACAGGGAAACTCCTACTCAAGCTCTAAAACCCATTCCAAATGTGATCTCAAATTAGCACACTGTGTTGCTATATATGTATTTACATGTCTGTTTCTCTCATTAGCCTATGGGTCCCTGAAGGGCAATGACTCTTTTACTTATGTCTGTATTCCTAGTGCCTGAGCAGTGCCTGGAACACAGTCGTGCATCAAGAAATCTTCATTGCACGGTGAATAATGAGAGAATGAATAGTAGAAATCATAAAATAAAAAGTTCTATTTTAGAAATACAAATGAAAAATTCAGACCTTCATTTATGAAGATGAGAACATGCATGAAGTAAGTAGGCTGATGACAACTTTGTAAAGACATATATTTTTTACAGCTTTTTAAAATGACTGTAAAATGACTATTTAATCTAACAGTGTGGTGTTGAGCAAATTGCATAATCTCCCTGTGGCTTCCCTCCCTTCCACCCCCGTTCCACCTGGAAACTCCTACACATCACTCAGACTTCAATTTACAACCCACTTCCTCTAGGAAGCTTCCCTGAATGCTTAGACTCTGTTCTGTGCTTCCTTGGGAATCTAAACTTCTCAAAGTACAATTTATTGTAATTATGAGTCTCCCCCGTTAAAATGTGCATTCTTGGAGGCAAAGTTTGCATTTCTCTTTTCACTGCTTTATCCCTGAAACCTACCTTAAAAGAGAGCCTGCACTAGCCATCATATGTTATCTAAAAACCTGTGAAGTGAGGGGATTAGAATATATGATCTCTTAGGTCCCTTCTAGCACACTTAGAAATATAAATAAGGAACATCCTAATGCAAGTTATTGTGTTGTATCCAGTGTATTATACCAGACTGATTACTTTAGTTCTTAATGTTAAGTAAGAATGTCATTCATTCTTACTTAATCCCTACTAAGTCCCTTCCTCTAATGTTTTGCCATTAGTCAAAAAGATATCCTAACTAGCAATATAGTGCAGTGTTCTTTAATCTGTTCTTTGAAACTTCATTGTAAATATTTGTTTATTAAAATGCATGCAACAGTGAAAATCTGACCAATTATGATAGCTTCTCAAATCAATATTCCATTTCCTTCTTCCCCTTTATTTTTGATATGAGAAATTTTGTAAGCTGAAGGCCATAAAGAGTGGCTAGTTGTTCAAAGAAAATTTTGCCACCAGTAGCTTCTATAAGAGATGTTTTGTTGTTTGAAAATAGAACATGATGGTAACCAAAACTGGGGTTTCTTAAAATGTCCTAGCTTTCTCAATTTCATTATAAATTACCAAATAAGTTACATTTTAATAAGGAGTAAATCAAATCAAACATACTGATTCCGGGTCTTTTAAAGCATAGGTAATTACCATTTCTGAATACTTAACCCATCTAGTGCTAACATTAAAACATTTTCGCAGGTTTTCCCAATACCTAAACAATTGAGAAAAGAAAAATGGACACATTTGAACAATTCTTGACTTTTTGCATCATCAGAATCTTAGCAAGCCATTCCTTAACTAACTGGCAATTTCTAGTTCCGAGTTAGGCCAGAACAAGGCAAATTAACCCATGGCCTGCACCTTTTCTCAGTATGGGGGCAAGTGAATCAAAGGTACACTCAAAGCTGCTATTGACAGAATGTTTGATTTACCCCATGAGGCTTTCAAAAACTTTTCTGAGGGCCTTCTAATAAGAGGAACTGATGAGTGATTTAAAAATCTTTTTTTTTTTTTTTTTTTTTCCTGAAAACACTCCCTTATGGAACTAATTGCAATCAATGTTATCAAGGGAGTTGATTTCTGAGAGTTGCATTAAAGATTCAGAATTATCTAGGTTTTGTGTTTCCTTGTTATCTCTAGTTCCTAGTGAGTGAGCAGAAAGAAAATGAAGGCAGTGGGTGAAGTATATAAATTCCTTTCCTAAGAGAAGGGTCATATCTTCCCTGGCTGTGCCCTGAGCTCAGTCACCTTGTCTCCGTGCTACCGAGCAGTGTGGTGCAACATGATGCTGAGTCCATCACTATTCATCCTAACGTCTTCCTTCTGAAAACATGGGTTTTTAATCTTAGTTATGTAATCCCATAATTTTCAAGCATTTAAAATCTCAAACTTAGCTGAAAATTCAAAACTGCCTTTCTTTCCTTAAAATACAAATGAACAATCCTTATACTAAACAAACAAAAAAAATTGGTCCAATTTCACCATTTCTAAGAGGAAGAACCAAAGTCATTTAAAATATGTGCTTTTACATATCATATTTTAGAAATTCAAAATGGAGATTTCTAACAACTAAAATAGTTGAAAATTGTTTTCAATGGCATGAAAACATTAGAATTGATAATAGTTTAAAATATATAATACAGTTACAGACTGTTCAATCTTTTTTCAGGAAAAAAAATCTAACCAAATATATTGAACATTTTCTTATTAAAAATATCATGAATGTATGAGCATCTGCTTCACTTATTTACAAAGTCATGTTGACAGAGCCTCCAAGGTTCCTGATGAAGTCTTGATATTCAAATGATTTTATTCCTAAACAACATGAATAGCTACATAAAAGTTAATATAAATCAATTTAATTACTAAAATGTGGTTTTGTTACAGATTAATAATAACATCTGTAACTTAAGCTTACTATATGCTAGGCCTATATGTAAATGCTTTACATATATTTTTAATTCATTTCTTCTAAATAACTCTAGCATGTTGATACTATGGTCATCCCCCTTACACCATGAGGACCATGAAGAACAGGGAGACTAAGTAATTCTTTAAGACGATGAAGTTAGAAGGAGAGCCAGGTTTCCAGCTAGGCAACCAGGCTCCAGAGACCCTACTCTCAGCCAATATACCAGATAGACTCTAATTAGTGTAATAGTTTTTGTATTATGAAGAATGCAACAATTTATGCCACAACAAAGGAAAAATTCATAGCAACAGAATAATAGAATTATTTTCTAACTTTTATATTTTCTAAGAAAAATAAACCAAGCAGATCCCATCATAGGAAAAAATAGTAACTCATAATAAAATTAATTCCCTAACATGAATCAAGTCAAGTCAAATGCACTAATATTTCTGTGGATCTATTATGGGCACACTAATATGTCAGTTGCTATTGTGACTACAGTTTAGTATAAAGGTACACTCCTTGTCCTCCTTGGAGTTTATACGATAATTTGAAAATAAAATAGATTCTGGAAGATCACAGAAAATAAAACTTTACAAAGTCAAAATTTCAAATAATGAAAGAGTGGTTGTGGTACAATGTATGGAAGAGGCACAGAATCACAGAATGAGCTAAAGTACATTCATTCAGTTGTCTGAAAGCATATTCAACAAACCGTACAATTATGTCATCCAGATCTCCTAGGAATGTGAGGACAAGGTCAACCTTATTGCCTCGGTTGTAAAAATGAAGCCATGAGATTACTGAAAGGGGAAAAGAATTCTTACTAATTCAAAACTAGCAGAAATTTGGGCCCACTTAACAACTGGCAGTTTGGTTCCAACAAGAAAGAGAAGGAGAGATACACTATAAAACAAACAATAAATCAATTAAACCTGACATTGTACCAACAAACAAAAAGAAACATAATTCAATTCAATAAATACTGACAATAGTGTTTAGCAGAAGAGGAAACGTACTATATTAGGAATTATATCTATTTATATCATATATAAATATGTATTCATATATTTATATTATACATATAAGTATAGATAAAATATACATAGTACATATTTTCAATAAATGTTTAGAACTTTCCAGTGACTTGGAGAATATTGTAAAGGAGAAATGCAGCTTACAGAAAGTTTGTGGCTTTAATCTTCCTGATAAGCCTTTATAGTCTATTCTAGAAAAATAAAATCCAAGTTATCATGCGATAAGATTCTGGTAATCCGTAATCCATTCTTAGAGGGAATATGAGGAGACTTTTTTAAGTGGACCATTTTTGAGTTTTCTTCACCAAGAATAGATAATGTAAGGCTGGGGTAGGCATCAACTTCGAGTCAAGCAATTAGACACCATTGCTTTCAAAATTCGAGCTAGTGTTTAATGAAGTATTCAATTAAATATGGCTGATGCAGGCATAGATAACTTCCATGCAACATGGATATGGAATATGTAGTCTTTTGTTCCTACTTCCCACTCCCTGGTAGCAATCCAAAAAGTGATGGATGCGAAATATAATTATGTAACGTAAATGATGATTACTTTATCACTCTTATTATCCTTAGTCGCGCGGCAATGAATATAATTAGCAACTACATAATCAGCAACATATCTTATCCAAGTTTATTTATAAATTTTGATATACTTATCCTTTTCCATAAGCTCGTGAGGCACTTATCATTTTTATGACAGGAAATGTTATTAGCAGATATATTAGTGCATAACACGTGAAAAAAGTTATTTTTACATTCTCCATTGTGAAAACAAATTTAGATAAAGCTTACCAAAGATGTGGTGTAATATTTCAGAAAATACTGACAATTGAAAAATGTAATCTCCTTTCAGTTTTCCAATTAGCTTACCTTTTCAGGTTCTTATTACTGATATATTTGAGATTTTAAAAGTATTTTCATTTAAAATATTATTGTAATCAGACTGCTGAGAGTGCCATTTATCACTACTTTATATGTACTCTGTCAAGTTTACTTCATTACTTGAATTTTTCAGCATGTCTTTATGTAATGCATTTACCAAAGATTTTCTGTTTTACCACTATGAAATGTGCCCTGTGTTGGATGCTGGGAGGAATAATTCAACAGGGAATGGAAGAAAACATAGCTGGATACAAAGAATGTATATAAGACCAATTGATGATGTTCTCAAGTATTAAGAAGTGGAAGCTTTATACCATAGTGTAAGATAACATTGGTACATTTAATAAATACTGTAATTAGAAATTTGAACTGGGGTAAAATTTTAAACTTTGGCTATGGGGAGTACTAATGGTACCATTTGCAACAACAGTAAAGTTGAGAAAAGAACTGCTTTAGGTAAATCTGCTAAGGTGAACTTTTTTTTACTTTGTGCAAATCTCTCTTAATGTACACATTCCTCACGTTGTAATAAAATTAATTGATTACAGATCTGCCTCCACACCTAGTCTATGGAATTTTAAATTCCATGCAATGACTCGCTCATTTTCGTACTCTCTAGAATACATTTTGGTACTTGGCATTCATTAGGTACTCAGCAAATGTTTGTCACATGCACGAACAAAAATTTAGTATGAAAAGAGAAATGGGGAGTGGAAAACTAGATTTCAGAGTCATTTTTACACAAACAGGAAATAGTGCCTACTGTAAGTCTAGCCACTGTCTGGCACACAGAAGTTCAATTATATATCTTGAGGAATGAATGCACATACGAATGGACAAATGAAAGAATGAACAAGACATTCAGTTCACTGAAGAAATAAATATATTAAGGAGAGAAAATGAACAAATTCTGAACTTAGGAAAGGAAAAAGCTAGAGGAAGAAAAGCAGTCAGTGATAGGGTTGGAAAGGAATAGTTAAAAGACGAAACAAGGAAATAAAGTGTCACAAACAAGAATGTGTTCTAGTTTTGTTTCCAAGTCTTTCCCATTATTTCATTTTAATTCTGACAATAGTTCTGAGAGGTTGAAAGATAAGGTATTATTATGCTTGTTTTTTTAGTAGATAAAGAAATTGAGCCTCAGGAAGTTTAAGTGACTTGGAGGAGAGCATTTTAAACAGAATTCTTAACATTCTCAATTATAAAATGTAGAAAATATAATAAGGACTGAAAAAATGTCACTGCATTTGACATGTAGTTCATTGAAGTCTGTGCAAAGTGAGGTTGAAAAGGAGAAAAGTAGAGGGGTGGAAAGAGAAGTAAACATTTTAAGAGATGAATGCATTAAAACAGGTATCACATACGTGATTATCACTAGGTACCATGCAGAAATGACATCACATAGTGCTAGGATGGGGCGGAATTTATGGTAGAAGACGGTTAACATGAATATCTTCTCTTCTTACCCAAATGGACAGCTTGCTTCCAATAAAATGCTTTTCATTGTATTTTACATATATGTGTGCACATGACAGTTTTCTGACTTTGAAACTTTAAGATTTTAAATTTATTGAGTAAGATCTTCTTGATCAAATTCTAACAAATACTGCTTCTGTGACTCCTTTCTTTAATGTTTTCCATCCAAAAGAACAGTATCAAAAACATTTGGATGGAGTCCAGGAATGAATGCTATCTCACATTGCAGCTCTGCCAGCTCCCCTCTCACTTGGAGAATAACGTCTTATTAATGTAAATATGGAAGGCTCCTGGTAAAGTTAGTAATTGTACTTAAGGATAATTTCTACAGGCAGTTTATAATTTCAAATCAGAAGAGGAAAAAAAAAAAAAAACATAGCGAAGAAACCTTTTTTTCCTTGACTTCTCTAAATGTGTAAGAGGTGGCATACATGAAGTACTAGAAGAAATATACACAGTAAATTCTGTAATAAAATGCACAAATTGTGAAATGACCTAGTCAAACTTGAATAGATGAAATTTTCTCCTTCATATTTTATATGCTAACTTAAATATTTTATTCTTCATACATACATACACAAATACACATGCCCGCGCACACACATACAAGCACAAGCTTATAAAATCGTATCTGAGATTGCTGTTTTCTGAGTCAAATCTGTTTAGGTTTGTTTAGGAAAAGATAATTTTTATTAATATTAGGATTGCCAATTATGGAACATAAGTTTAAATACTTAAGCTAACCTTTTTGGATAGGCAAATAATCAACAGAATTGCTAGTTAAACATGATTCAACATTTTACTCAAATTTTGGTGATGTGCATAGTATTTAATAGTTAGAAGAATGGGATTTTTAAGATAATATAAGCAGTTTACGTATTATTCTTTTTTCCTTCCTGAATTCAGTTAAATAAATAAACCATACTCTGACTGTGTCTACATACCACATAAATGTCCACATAAAAAGTGACAAATTTAGGCCATCATCCAGCTATTTGAAAACATTTATCTTGATGACATTAAACATCTGGATGTTTCCAAATACCAAGATGTTTGATGTCCTGCAGATAAAATATCTGATGACTAGCTGAATCCTTTACTTATCTGTGGCATAAAAATATACATTTTCATGTATATATCTCTTCCAACTTCAGACAAAAAAATGTAATTTTACCATGGATATAGTAGGAAGTCATAGACAGGAATCATCAGGTTTAGAGAGATTTTTGGTATGGTTGTTCTTAATGAATCTCTGACCTAGAAAAACATATTTTATTTTCCCTTCACAGAACGACAGAGTTAACTGTCATTTCAATAATATGAATTAAAAGGTAAAAGGATTTGTAAAATGAAGGTACCTATACACATAAGCTTTCATCTATAATGACCTACAAAAACACTGTATGTGGGAAAAGTATAATATAAAGTAGTCTTATTGACTGAATCATTATTCAATTGAAATGTTATATAAAACATTTCTTTCTCTCATTATCTTTTCAAAAAACATTTTGTTTTTTCTTAGCATGTTCATTTATGACATCCAGGTGAAAATGACAGACATTTAAACTTTCTAATTTGATAATTCTGACGTCTGAAGTGATGATCTGGCACAAGGATGGTAATAAACACAAATTCTATTTTTGGCCATTCATTAGATTTTAATTTGTCTGAATCATTGAAGACTGGCTGTTCCAACTACTCTGCCTCATTTTCTTACTCTAGTCTAATTGAAGAAAAAGCAATTCTTCTATAAGAAACAAGGCAAATACTGTTATAGAGTAGAATATGTGTTTTAGTTATAAAAGAAAGATTAATGTTCTTTTCAATTCTTGCCACTTTAAAAATAATTCTGTATAAGCATTAAATACCATTTCTAAGCCTTTTGAATAAAGATTGCTTTTACATCTTAACTGGAAAGAAAATAAATGTTAAAGTGAAAACAATTCCCTGAAAGCTAGAAACTATTATTGCACTAAAATAATAGACAATTGCATCACACATTTCAGCTCCCAGCACTGTACCTTTAGGATCACTCAGAACTGAACCAAAGGCACTGATGACCACATCGGCTTTCAGATGGACCATCTGATCTTCATCTTCGTTCCATTTTCCAGTTTCATCTTGCTCTGTCCGAACAAATTGCAAAGCAGTAATTCTCCCACCTTTTACTATAACCTTCCGTGGGGACAGGAATGGCAGAAATTCACACTTTTCTTCCTTAGCAAGTTCCATCTAAAACAAAACAGAACAGAAAAGAAACTTGAAAATGTTTTTTATTCCATACAGTATTTGATTTCTAATTGAATTATACATGCTAAAGCTTATGATATTAAGTCAATATGCAGCTTTTTCTTTCACCAAATCTGAGTTTCAGTTACCAGTTATTTGCATTTTGTAAATCACTGACTCAAGGAGTCTTGAATTGGAGTAGTAATGTGGACGTTTATAGATCACGACATCATAAGGTATTTCTCAAGTTTTAAGTACTGCATGCTCTACATTTGGTAGTTTGTGAGGTTTCTGACCATAGTAGCCTATTATTTTTATGTTTTCAATTCAGTAGATTAAGCTCTCTTTTTAAATCATGCTGCATATTAAAATAAATACTTCTGTTTATTACCAGGCTGCATATATCCAAGCTGGAAAAAAGTCAATAAAGTGGGTGAGCCAATCTGTGCAAGTACATGATTAGAATGGTAGGTAGGAGAAAAAGACTAGAGAAACTCTGCAGAACTAAGAAATTTAAAAAAAAAAAAAAAAATTTCTTCCTTTTATAAAACCACAGAAGCAAATACTATAAATGAAAAATTGAAGACAGTGAAAAAAGCATGTTCTCCTGATGAATCCCCAGTTCTTCCCCATTTCCAACATAATTCATTCTGCCATAAAATCTGGATACCCCAGTTTCTGTTTGTTTTCATATGCATCATGGAATGTTCATTGAGACAGAATATTAATATTGACTCATTTGCTTATTTTTCCATTAATTGCTTTTGGAGCAATCCAGACCTTTGTCAATGTAATCAGAAGTACTATGTTCAATGTTCTTTTCTTTTTTTTTTTTTTTTTTTTTTTT